>NC_133340.1:34810525-35143858 GCF_030506205.2 Paramisgurnus dabryanus
ACTATTTCTAAGGAGGATATTGATTTGGAGCCACATAGTTTGGTCAGCAAGATTTTTCAAAGTGGGAACTGCGCAACTGGCATCTTTTTAAAGCCGTCAAAACGTCTCTTTCATTTCAAGTTTCTTAAGAGATGAAGATTGTATTGGAATGTTTTTCCTACTTATACTTCAGTTACAGTAGTTACAGTCCTCGAATCTGATTGAACGAAAAGCTGATATACAGTAGGACCAGAATAAAAGGACGGTTTACTATCCAGTAAGTGTTAATATAACGTATCGTGATTCTGTACCATAAGAAAGTAGCTGTACACTGCAAAAAAATGATTTTAAAGAAAAAAAAGTATTTTTGTCTTGTTTTCAGTAGAAATATCTAAAAATTCTTAAATCAAGATGCTTTTTCTTGATGAGCAAGACGACCCTAGAAAATAAGTCTAGTTTTTAGACCAAAAATATCACATTTAAGTGATTTTGTACGTAAAACAAGCAAAAATTTAGTGTTTAAGAAAGATTTTTTGCTTACCCCATTGGCAGATTTTTTAACTTGTTTTATGCACAAAATCACATAAATTTGATATTTTTGGGCTAAAAACTAGACTTATTTTCTTGGGACGTTTTGCCCATCAAGAAAAAGCATCTTGATTTAATTTCTAGATATTTTTACTGAAAACAAGACAAAAATACTAAGAATTTTTTTCTTAAAATTATTTTTTTGCATTGTATATACCAAAGGACTTTTGGGACACTCGTTTGTTTTTCTGTATTAAAAAAACTTTCTAGTGTTCATTGAGCTGTGACATGACGTGACTTCACTTTTGCTCATGTGATATAGCTTTAATTTACTGTAATGCTATTATGTATGGAGGACGAAAAATGACTTAAGCGTATATAAATAAAGAAATGAATAAATACGTAAATGCATAAATAAATAAATACAGGAATAAATAAATACATAAATAATAAATAAATAAATGAATCAATACATAAATGCAAAAATAAATAAGTAATTAATTAAACACAGAAATAAATGCAAACATAAATAAATAAATAAATAAATATATTGTTTTGTCAAAAGTATCAACTTTTAATTTTATTATTTTTGCACCACTACATTTATTTCTACATTTATATATGTATTCCGATATTATTTATTTCTACATTTATTTATTTTTACATTTATTTATGCATTTCTACATTTATTTATTTTTTACATTTATTTATGCATTTCTACATTTATTTATTTATGCATTTATGTATTATTTATTTCTGTATTTCTACATTTATTTATTTATTTAACTATTTATTCATTTATTTATTTGTGTATTTCTACATTTATTTATGTATTCCTATATTTATTTATTTCTACATTTATCTATTTTTACATTTATTTATGCATTTCTACATTTATTTATTTTTTACATTTATTTATGCATTACTACATTTATTTATTTATGCATTTATGTATTATTTATTTCTGTATTTCTACATGTATTTATTTATTTAACTATTTATTCATTTATTTGTTTGTGTATTTCTACATTTATTTATGTATTCCTATATTTATTTATTTCTACATTTATTTATGCATTTCTACATTTATTTATTTTTTACATTTATTAATGCATTTCTACATTTATTTATTTATGCATTTATGTATTATTTATTTCTGTATTTCTACATTTATTTATTTAATTATTTATTTATTTATTTTGACTATTTATTTATTCGTTTATTTATTTCTGTATTTCTACATTTATTTATTCATTTATTTATTTATATACACTTAAGTCATTTTTCGTCTTCCATATTATGGTATCTAGCATTACCAATTTACATTCATTTGCATAAAAATATCTTAGAGTAAGTTTGGTCACAAGCATTTTCTTCACTCCTTTAAACATAGATATGCATATTTATTTGCCATGTTAATTATGCACAATTGCATTTTATTATTAACCGTTAGCAATGTTTTCCCTGCTGGATGTGGTGTGCTTTTGGGTTGCGACCCACTACGGATGGCAGTAATGCTGTACTTCCGAACCCTATATGATGCAGATCGCCCAACTCACTTTGTCGGGAGAGCCTAATTTATCATCTTAGATTATTCTGCACAAATTTTACAGGGGTGAGATCTCAGTTCAGAAAAGGTCACGAAAAATCACTTTCTTTGGTAGTCTGCCGTCGGCTGTGATGGATTTGTTACTCTTGGAGTTTGCGTAACATCGGAATTAAATTTCCTAATTCAGCGTGGACCTTGAATGCGCAGACCATTAACATGTGGACTGAAAAAACTTACTTGATGTAGTACGGGACATTGTTGGGTGAAATCGAGCGTTCCAGAGGACTTGCAACAGATGCTGAAATAGAAATAGAAACACGTTCACCTCATAGATTTCCTTGGTCAATGACACATGTTAATGACTCAGCAACCCATTACAAAATCCATTATATCACGTCATGTTACGCTACATTATCTTTAAAGCGGAAGCCATTATTATGAATCATGGACAAAATAACTGAAATAATTAGGTCTTTTTTCTATTTATTTCATGTAATGCACATGCTATAGTTGCACATTGGATGAGTACACGACTGTGACATCACACATTGTTAAAAATATGCAGCATGAAGTTAAAACAACTTAGTTTTGCAAGTCAATTCAACCTACTATTTAAAGTTTTGGCTTGTGTTGACATAACTTATAAAAACAAGCTGATTTGTTTAACTTAATTTAAAGTTAAGTTAAAGGGACACTCCACTTTTTTGAAAATATGCTCATTTTCCAGCTCCCCTTAGAGTTAAACAATTGTTTTTGACAGTTTTGGAATCCATTCAGCTGATATCCGGGTCTGGTGCTAACACTTTTAGCATACCTTAGCACAATCCATTGAATCTGATAAGACCATTAGCATCGCGCTAAAAAATAACCAAGAGTTTGGATATTTTTCCTATTTAAAACTTGACTCTTCTGTAGTTACATCGTGTACTAAGACCGACAGAAAATTAAAAGTTGTGATTTTTCTAGGCGATATGGTTAGGACTATACTCTCATTCTGGTGTAATAATCAAGGACTTTGCTGCTGTAACATGGCTGCAGGTGGCGTAGTGATATTACGCACTGCCCGAAAATAGTCCCCTGCCATTGAAAGTTACTAAGGGGACTACTTTCGGCTGCTGCGTAATATCTTTGCACCACATCTGCCTAGAAAATCACAACTTTAATTTTCTGTCAGTCTTAGTACACGATGTAACTACAGAAGAGTCAACTTTTAAATAGGAAAAATATCCAAACTTTTTGGTTATTTTTTGGCGCAATGTTAATGGTCTAATCAGATTCAATGGATTATGCTAAGCTATGCTAAAAGTGGTAGCGTCAGACCCGAGGCCGGAGATCAGCTGAATGGATTCCAAAAAGGTACAAATCAAATGTTTAACTCTAGGGGAGCTGGAAAATGAGCCTATTTTCAAAAAAACTGGAGTGTCCATTTAAAGTAACATATATGTTGATTTGACAAAAATGCTGCATATTTTTTACTGTGCAGTAATATTGCAAAACAAAACCACACAAACACACTTACCATCTAAGAAAGTTTGAGACTGGGGGCCTAAGTCCTTATAGGCTGTGGTCAGCTGGGTCAGACGTTCTTCAATTGAGATCTGAAATGTTTATTTTGGGACAAAATGAAACACAGGATCGTTCACACACATTGGAACCAAATTTGGATTTAAAGGGACAGTTTACCAAAATATGAAAATGGTGTCATTATTTGCTTATTCTCAAGTTGTTACAAACCAGTAAAAATTTCTATTTTTTCTGCTAAACGCAATGATATTTGAAATCAAGCATGAAGTAGAAGCACCATTGACCTCCAACAAAATACTACGGAAGTCAGTGGTGCTCACAAACTGTTTGGTTACACGCATTGCTTAAAATACCTTTCATTGTGTTTGGCAGAACAAAGTTTGGGTGAATAATAGATAACATAATTTTCATTTTTGGGTAAACTATCCTTAATGTCCTAAGCTTCCTAGTTATTTTTAATAAACAACACCTTTTGGTCTCCTCTGTCATATCTTTGAAGTTTAAAGGACAGATTTTTCCTGTAATCGGCTTGTTGTACTATTGCTGACATGAAATATTATTTATGCTGTTTATTGAACTGTTTATTTTCTGTCAATGTAAAGTTTCTCTCTTTTGTTTCTTTCTTTTCTTTTCTTTTAAATGCCATACCAGCTTCTAAGGCTATTTTCATGGTGAAAATAAAGTATAATTAAATAAAGGAAGACTAGAAAATATGTTTAAATTTATTTCCACTAGAACTTTTAAAACCATGTCTGAATTCAATTGATTAAAAACCTTTTCAAAAGTATCAACAAAGTAAAAAAGGTTTCTCACAGGGGCAGCTGTAATACAATTTAGAAGGATCTGTTTAATGGACAATGATGGATTCTGACAAGATGAACATTTTGGATGATTTTCTTCTGAGAGTAAAAATGTATGTGTCATCATATTCTGCATCTTGTCTAGATGACTTGATTCCAACATTTGTCAAAACAGAAATTATGTTTTTTCAGGATTTATTTCATGCTTATTATGTAGACATTGATCCCATTCTGATTGCTATTTATTTCTGATGTATTCATTTATCGTTTGTTTTAAGTCTGTAAAAGGTATAAAACACTTTATTGATTCTGTGGATAGTGCTTCTTTTGCTGCATTGTCCGCTCATTTCCAGCAATTCCTGAGTGTCCCTCTTGTGTTTCAGAATACTGTAAATCAGTGCCTGACCTTTAACATTTGATCTGATCTTTCATGTTATTTTAATGATAGTTATGTTAGATTTGTACAGTAAGGATGGATACCTGAAGAAGCCTCCATCTCATGTTTAGGTCATTGTTTCTGCTTAGGTTGTCTGGAGATAGCTGAATGTCTGGAGGTCCAAATGTGGAGGCCAGTTGGTTGACCTGATTTACATTTTCCTGGATAGGCGCTATCTCCACTTGGAACACCTAAAAACCCATAAAACTTTCATCTATTTTGCCTACAATCCTTAAACTTAAAATAAAATATTAGCTTTATACTACTGTGACATCAGTCCATTGATGGTTCAAATGACAATTGATATTCTTTAGTATTTCAGCAAATATCTTTCTGTACAGACCTTTATTCTATCTATGAGGTTTTGAAGATCATCTACGATCACATCCCCAACTGGCTTCCAAGAATTCTTCATGGATTCAGCCTGGCGAAGCTTTGCATCCAGTTGATCCTGGGCGTCCTGGAGCTCCATCAGTCTCTGCAAGGCCAGTTCCAGCTCCCTCTGCCAGTCGACGGCAGCCGTACCCAAATTCTTCCATCGCACGGTTACGTCGTCCACCTCCTTACGCAGTATGCGGCCCACATTTTGAATGCTCTCTGGACTTACATCTGTGCAGAACGCAAGAAGTGTCTCTATTGTATTCTGTGTATTGTATTCAATCCAGTCTCTGAATGGCTAATCCAGTGCACAGTTAAACTTCAATCCTAATCAAACACACCTAAACTAGTCTCAGCCTCAGATGTCGTAAATTAAAGATTTACTGGTTGCACACCCGTCTGTTATTGTCGAGACATTTCCACGCCCCTAAGCATGACACGGCACAAAGCGAAATGTGATAGGTGGATTTACGTGTCAGTCTTATGGCCTCTTAGGAGGTCTTTGGCTAATCAAAGCAGCCATGATTTGCAGCCCTTTAAAGGGACATCCCACTTTTTTTGAAAATATGCTCATTTTCCAGCTGCCCTAGTGTTAAACATTTGATTTTTACAGTTTTGGAATCCATTCAGCTGATCTCCAGGTCTGGTGGTACCACTTTTAGCATAGCTTAGCATAATCCATTGAATCTGATTGGACCATTAGCATTGCGCTAAAAAAGATTCAATATTTTTCCTATTTAAAACTGTGTGAAAATAGTCCCCTTGATTACTTTCAATAGCAGGGGACTATTTTCGGGCAGTGCGTAATATCATTGCGCTCCTGCAGCCATGTTACGGAGCAAAGTTCTTGATTATTAAGCCAAAATGAGAGTATAGTTCCTAGCTATATCGGCCTAGAAAATGCAACTTTTAATTTTCTGTCGGTCTTAGGAGACAATATAACTACAGAAAAGTCAAGTTTTAAATAGGAAAAATATCTAAACTTATTTTTTTAGCGTGATGCTAATGGTCTAATCAGATTCAATGGATTATGCTAAGCTATGCTAAAAGTGGTACCGCCAGACCTGGAGATCAGCTGAATAGATTCCAAAACAGTAAAAATCAAATGTATAACTCTAGGGGAGCTGGAAAATGAGCATATTTTCAAAAAAAGTAGTGTGTCCCTTTAAGAATGCCCTGAAAGGTTAGTATGTTTGACTAGGCTTGGATCTAAACTCTGGAGGACAGTGGTTCTCCTGGACCAGAGTTGAATTGTAGTATGTGTATGGATTTAAGATTTCATACCCTTTTGACCAGGCCTCTGTTTCAACCCCTCACGAGGCATCTCAGAAAGGAAGGTTTTCACGTTGTCAAGCGTTCCATTGATCACAGGTTCTTTGGCAGCCAGCTCTCGTCTGAAGCCCTATAAAACACAAGGGCTTGTTTTGAACCACAATGACGGGCAAATTCATTAAAATGCACCACATAAACAATAGGATATTTTGAAATGTTTAATTTACATAAATCCTCACATTTCGGCTCCATGTAAATAAAACAGAACGCCAGATTTTCTTTTGTGGTCTTAGACTTTGGACAGTCCAATCAATAAGACTCAAGTACCCTTTCACACAGCCAATATAAGTTTTTCATAGAAATGGCCATTACTACAGTCATTATTACAGGTGAAAAACAGACTCACCAAGTTGCTTCCTCTCAAACTGAAGCGGTTCGAGAAACAAAATCTGTTATTTTATAAAATACACAACGCATCGATCGCTAAAACTTATGAATAGTTTTCCCGCACAAACATATAATTTCATTTCAGAAGACATTAGATTACTTTTATGATAGACAGATATGCTTTTCTAGCTTCGTTGCCCACCATTCAATGTGATTACAAATGCCAGGATATTATTTAAAGGTGCATTGTGTAATTTTCAGAAAGATCTCTTGACAGAAATGCAATATAATATACATAACTATATTATCAGTGGTGTATAAAGACCTTACAAAATGAACTGTATTGTTTTTATTACCTCAGTATGAGCCGTTTTTAACTACATACACCGTGGGTCCCCTTACATGGAAGTCCCTATCATGTTTCTACAGTAGACCTAAATGGACAAACTGCTCTACAGCGTGTTTTGTCACTACGTTGTCTCAGACAACGACATGTCCTGTTGGGGGCTCCCGACATGTCCTGTGGGGGCTACCATAGCTTCTCTATGTGTTTCAAAAGAGAGGGGTAAGCTGTGGGCTGATTTTGCATTCACAATTTTGCCACTAGATCTACACAGTGGACCTTTAATATTACATAGACTGTGTTCAGCTAAAAAATAAATCATTGGATAATTTTCATTTTCAGGTCAACTGTTCCTTTAAAAATAAGCTTTTAAGTAGTTAATAACATGAGATTCATTGCTTTTGATCATTTTAATCAGCTCTATTATTTTAATTTTTAACTTGTAATTAATGCTTTTGTGGTTTAGCAAACCACAATTAAACTCTTAAAGAGCCCTGCTTAAGCCTCCCTGAGGTTGGGAATCACTGAGCTAAAACTGCAAACGTTTTAGTAGTTTGCAAATCAAAATGCTTTAATTACACTTCTGATGGCACTTTCTTCGCAACTCCTACGCATCTGACAATCCTGAACATGTGGACCGACTCTCACAGCCTCCCCTACACAAACTACACTACGACCGCATCCTGTTTACAGCCGACCCCTGACAGCTGACGGCCAATAGCAGATGTTAATTGGTCCGCACAGCCATGCCAGGAGACAAGAGATTTTGCACCTCTCCTACGCAACGTATCATCTCCATCTGTTTAAATATTTAACAAGAACAGACTGTGATACGATTACGCTTCAATACAGAATTCACAAATCATCTTCAACATCATTTTTCATGCCTTCGGTTAAGGGGCGTAAGCCATGTGCCGTAAGCCATGATGGGCCGTATCCTCACCTTGTGCGTGAGGAGTTGTTGGTGCACGGTCGGGACGTCGCCCCCTACTGGCTTCTGATGTTCGAGCTCCTCCCTCTTAAGCTGTAGCCAGTTGAGCAGCTCTTGCAAGGACATATGCAAGTGTTTCCACTGATCCACACCTGCATCCAGATAGGGCCTGAAGAGTCATGAATAAACAATGTTATGATATTAGACCATCCCAATATTTAATGCTATATTAACAGAAACCACCAGAGGGCACTCTTCTATCACATCACGTTTCGAAAAAAAAAAATCACTGCAGGAATAAAGTGTCGAGTCTTTGAGAGATGAAAGTGTCATTTGAATATTTAGTTTGAATATGCATGAGCATTACTGTAAAGGCTTTTACCAGCTTTTTATTTAAAGGCACAAATTATGTGCTCTTATAGGTTTGACACCTACATTTGCATACAAAAGTCATGAATTCAGACTGTGAGCTCAGACACCATGTGAAAGTAAATATTAATAAATTATGTATAAACATAATCAGTGGGTGCCGGTAACTTTTCTTCTGAGGAGGTTCATGTGTTTTGCTTGTCATGTCAAAATATTTGGTCGGTGCATCATGTGATTCTATGTCCATCAAGCATCATGTCAAAATACGTGCCTGCTGCACAAACGTCGAAAGGGTTTACGATAAAAGAGACTCTTATATTCACAAAATACTCATTAAACACACACTGAAGACTAAACTCTGATTACGCGTGAGATTAAGTGGCGCTCTGAACACAAATTTTGACATGAAACGTGATGCACATAAGTTCACATGGCGTGCCGAACACATATTTTGACATGACACGTGACGCACATGAGTTCAGATGGCGTGCCGAACACCTATTTTGACATGGCACATGATGCACATAGGTTCATATGGAGTGGCGTACACAGATTTTGACATTACACATTATGCACATAGGTTCACATGGCGTGCCGAACACATATTTGGACATGACACGTGATGCACATTAGTTCACACAGGGTGTCGAACACATATTTTGACATGACACGTGATGTACATAGGTTCTCATGGTGTGTCGAACACATATTTTGACATGACACGTGATGCACATAGGTTCTCATGGTGTGTTGAACACATATTTTGACATGACACGTGATGCACATAGGTTCACATAGCATGAGAACACATATTTTGACATGATGCACAGAGGTTCACATGGCATGCCGAACACATATTTTTACATAACGCGTGATGCACATAGGTTCACATGGTGTGTTGAACACATAATTTGACATTGCTTGTGATGCACATAGGTTCACATGGCATGCCGAACACATATTTTGACATGATGCACATAGGTTCACATGGCGTGCCGAACACATATTTTGACATGAAGCGTGATGCACATACGTTCACATGGCGTGCCGAACACATATTTTGACATGATGCACATAGGTTCACATGGCGTGCCGAACAAATATTTTGACATGAAGCGTGATGCACATACGTTCACATGGCGTGCCGAACACATATTTTGACATGAAGCATGATGCACAAGTTCACACAAGTTCAAATGGCGTGCCGAACACATATTTTGACATGACAAGCCACACACATAACTAAATACATGTTGTGATGAGCTTTGCATTGTGCGCCCCTCAAAAAAGAAGTCACCAGATGCCACTGTATATAATACACTGTATATATACATTTGTGACCCTCTCCAGCCTATAGGTTATAAAGTGCTCCTGTATAGAAGGGAGCATTACTTTAGTAGCGCAAAAGGTCAAGGCTTCAAACCCCCGGGAACACACATACTGATAAAAATGTTTCCTTTGATGTGCACTGTAATTCGCTTTGGATAAAAGCGTCTGCCGAATGCATAATGTAAATTTAATTACGAGATTTAGAGCATTATAATCATTGATTTCACATTTATTTCAGTCTTGGACATAACCTTACTCAGTCACTATAAAAGATATCAAGGATATTATGTAGGATGATTTTTATGTAGAAAAAAATCTTATATTGTAACCCCTACATAATATTTTCACACACTATTGTATTACTTGTGGCCTGTGGCTTGCCCACCCCATCTCTATTATATCTCTATCCATCTCTATTATATACTGCTGGTCACTAGACGTAGCTTCTTTATTATGTTTTATCCCCGTCGGGCAAAAATGTAACTCCTCAGAAAAGTAATAGGCACACTGCTCATCAAGCACACATGGTGCGGAACGAATTACGCGTCCAAGCTTAATACTCACCGTAAGTATGAGCAATAGTAATAGTGATGTTTGCCCTAGCAAGCACCTTTAAAAATAAACAGGCCTACATTTTGAATATAAAGTAAAATAAATGCAATGGATTACGCAAGCCTGGGGCTTTTATAATATCGCAGCAGAATTTTTCACAGGCAGCTTCCGTTCAGCGTGAACTTCCCCAGGTTAAATTTAGATGATAAATGGGTCTTACCTTATACTCATAACTTTGTTACACAACTCATGCCAACGCTGTCCCATGTCATCAAGACGTTTCTGCAGCACCACGGCATTATCCGTCCCCTCCAGAGATGACACAATACGGTGTCCGTTTTCATCTAATGAATGATACATCTCCCGGTGGCCATCGATCTCCGCTTGGAGATCCTGCGAGGATTAAGATAGATCTTAGACATTCATGAAGTTACGGTTTAAACTTAAATATATGTGACCCTCTCTGTGAAATCCAGGTTATAGTCTCATAATCTTATTACTGTATGAGCATAGATGCATCAGAGTTTGCTTTCATATCTTTGACATGGCCTTACTCAGTTAATATTAAACATATCAAGGTTATATTTTCACAGAATGTTCTTTACAGTATGTACACTCTCAAAAAAAAAAAAAGATAAAAAAGTTGTCACGGTCATCATTTTCAGGGTTCTCACACCTTAGTAAACTTCAAATTCAAGGACCTTTCAAGGACTTATCAGGTCCAATACCCTCAAATTTAAGGAATAAATGTGGGGACACATTTCAAGTGAGAGCAAGATTACATCGTGTTACCTTTAAATATACATTGTTACAGTTCTCTTTTGAGGGAACTCGCGCTGCGTCACTGTGGGGACACTTTGGGGACGCCTCCAGGAGTAAGTGCGTCTGAATGTGTATATCAAATTCAACCAATGGTAAAGGCTTAACCTCAAAGACAGGGCGAAGTGGGAGCCAGGAAGTATATCGCTATCTGAAATATTGCCAAAGATGGCGTTACAGGGACGCAGGAAGTATGGAAAGGGAGACGCAGCGTCTCATTCCCTTCTCAGGGAACAACAGTTACATCCGTAACCCGGGACGTTTTCATTTGTCAAACACAACTATGCAAAAAAGCATTTTGGTATGAATCAACATTCGCATACAGAAGATATATACATTTAAAGCACGTGTGCTTAAAAAGTCTAGAATTTATAGGATATTATCCTACACTACACAGGAATTAATATGGACTTTTTTCCAGAAAACTCCTTGCATAAAATAGATGCAAGCACTTGCAATGACCTGTATCTATGTATGTATATTTTCAAAAACTTCCCAGAGCCTTGAATTTTTCGGATTTACAAACTTTCAAGGATTTCAAGGACCCGTGGGATCCCTGCATTTTGGTACAGATATGTTCCTTTGAGGTACTAATATGCAACCCTTAAGGTACAAAAGTCTACTTTTTGAAAAGGTACACTCTCAGAAATAAAAGTTGTCAAAAAGGTCCACCTTTGTACCCAAAGAGTGCATATTAGTAATTCAAAGGTACATATTTCTACCTAAATGGTACATATAAGGACCTTTTTTAAAGAGTACTGCCCCAGTGACAGCTTTGTACCTTTATTTTTGTCAGTTTACCTCCCCAGTGACAACTTTTGTACGTTCTTTTTCTGAAAATTTAAGATGATTTAATGTGGAAAACATTCAATCACAAAAAAAGATTTTAGGTGGGTTTTCATAGGCAGGGTCACATATATCTACTTTCTTGATTTTATATTTTTTAGCAGTGTGAATGTGCATTCACTCAACATTTTATACTCTCATCCACCTGCAAATTCTCTAAAATGTAAATCTTATTTTGACACATAAAATAATGTGACAGAGCCCTTAGGGATTTTCTCCTTACCGTATGTCTTAAGTTTATCTATGATAAATAAAAACTGTTAAGCAAAAGAAACACTTTATTTTACTTTCTTTGACATTTATTGCAACTACTCTGTACATGGGTAGTTATGAATTACAGAAATAAATTCCTATTGTTGACAGGTCCTGCGGTGTAACATGCTCTATTTCATCTAAAATAGCTTTTGCTATTTATCACATATAATTATGCATACATCATAATTATGCATGCAGCTTTTATGACCTAATTTAAATCAAGTTAATGGAGAAAAACAGCTCCTATAACAATAACTGATTGAAAGTAAGCATGTCACAACACAAATGATCTATGAATGGAATGACTCATACAATTACACAATGATAGAGATTATATTTAAAATTAAGTACTAAAATATTATACTATATGCATTTTCTTTACTTTTTATCATTTGGAATGATCAAAGTCCCAAACATGCAAATCCTAAAGTTGACAATTCAACTCAAACCTTAACATGGTAAGTCTTCCTATGCAACATTTCCAGTAATCCAAAGACATCAAAGGAATCGTGAACAGTCCGTCTGACTGTCGTTAGCAAAGATCCTTTAATTCCCCACCATGTGGACGTGAACGAAGCGAGACGAAAGCGACGAAAAAGGGGACATCGTGAGGATGAGAGCGAGAAAATGTATTCTGCGACCATGTGTCTAGATGCGAGGTGAAATGAGCTTCAGAGCCTCGGTCGCGGAGGCACACTGGCCCTGTTGTTTGTGGCGAGAGTGGGCACTGCTAGTGAAGACTGGGTCAGTGCTGGTTTCTGGAAGAACAGAGGCTTCTCTTTACAGCCCACATCTTTATCTGCCTCTTCATATTTAGCTGCATCTCTGCACCATTGCCAAGTACACATATCTCCCATACCAGCGAGAAGCGGGCGACCCCAACAATAGACCCGTCAGTATCCACGGCCGGCCTAATAAATAACACTTAAACTCTCTTGTTTCCCCAGAGATGCTATTGGAATGAAGTTCAGCAATATTTTCCTCTCGCTAATATCGTTGTGTCACAAAGCTTTAACTGATTAAAGAATTGCATGTATATGTTGCTCATTTACAGTAAGAAGAAAGTCCCTAAGGTCTCTTAGATTATTTTAGGTCTCAAAATGAGACCTGTATTCTAATGCAGAAAATTTGTAAAAAATTTGTATAAATGTGGTATAAATTAACCATAATTTAGTATAATAAGTGTTGTTATGTTTTTTTGTTAAAGCGTCCATAACACACGCTGTTTCTGCGTATCTGATGATAATCTTGAGTACCTATATAGTAGAGTAGTATTACATCCTTCATATCTTCGAATTAGGGATGCACCGATACCGATACTGGTATCGGGTATCGGCCTCGATACCACGTTTTCTAAAGTACTCGTACTCGTTAAAAGTCCCCCCATACCTGGAATCGATACCACGGTCAGCGAAATGTCTATGTTTGAGCGGCGTGTAAGGGGTTAATGCCTCGTGTTGTCCAAAGAGGCAGAGTTTACAACAAACTGGAAAACTAGTCCTTTGTTTTTTTTGTTAAATTGTATGACTAAAGCTGTTACCTGTAAATTTAAATCATGTTTTTTTTAATAAGTACTCTGTATCGGTATCGGCAAGTACTGAAATGCAAGTACTCGTACTCGTACTCGTATTCCAAAAAAGTTGTATCGGTGCATCCCTACTTCGAATAGTCTTTAGTTTTTTCCGATTTATTTAAGATTAGCTTTACCGATTCTTTCAGATAACGTACAAAAACATTCGGAAGGAGGAGTTACGAACTGCGGGAGGAGCGAGTCACGAGTCAACACTTTATACAACACTGAATGAATAACTTATGGTTCACTACATGTTCGTGTCGTTTATATTATATGCACTTACGCGCCTATTTCCAACATAACATGCATGCAACTCATGACCCGGTTAAGACTTTTCAAAGAAATCCAGCGTTAAACAAACACACACGCAAAACTCTGCTGCTACCCTGGATAACAAACTCTATCCATTGTTTCCATAATGCTGGCTTACTTCTTCTTGCATCCAAAAACACACTCATGCCATTGTTGAGTCTTGATATAAAACAAAGCTATCGCGTGAAGTGATGCCTGTAACTTAGCGTCCTCGGATCTCGCGTGGGCATGGTTTCCCGGGGTTGGAAATGATATATTAGAAAAATACAAAGAATTGCAAGGCTGCAGAGAACAGTGCAGTATTGCAGACTTATATAGGCAACTGAGAATTTAATTATATTATTTTAATATAGTCAGTCGTGAACTAAAGTGGGCTGGTCTAATGGTGCGTTCACACGAGATGCGAAAGAGGGGGCAACCGCGAGTGATTTACATGTTAAGTCAATGCAAAGACGCGAATAGGCATCCTGTCGTGCGGCAAGCATTCCGAGCTAATTGAATGTTGACGCATTATCCGTGCGAGTAGAAAAATCTGAACTTTGGCGGATTTTCACGCTGCATTAACTAGGGCTGGGTATTGATTCAGATTTTCCAGATCGATTCGATTTTGATTCACAAGCTATCAAATCGATTCGATTTTGATTCTCGATCCGATTTTCGCTTCCGATTCTCGACTTGATTTTTATACTCGATTCTCAATTCAACTTAATGAATATAGATTATATAGATTTTTATATTATACTATAATATATTAGAAAATAGACTGAATGAATGACAAGCTCGCCTCTCACTCCTTGGTAACATCGCGCAAGGCAAAAAAAGGGTGGAGAAGAGTATTAATTAGATTAACGTTAATCTTATGTTCAATGTTTGTGGAAATAAAATTGGAAAAAATTCGATTTGTGGCCTGTGAGAATCGATTTTGAATCAACCATGGGGGAAAAAACGATTAATCAAAAATCAATTTTTTTGCCCAGTCCTAGCGTTAACCAATCAGGAGCTTGCTCTAACAGTGACGTGATTACAGGACGCAAGCGGAGGCAGAAAAACAAAACAACAATGGAGGACAATCCTCATCGCTATACAAGACATCTTCGTACTTTTACGAGGAGGTAGAAGAATCTGGTAAGTTTACTCAATTTGAACTATATAAGCCCCTCCCTTGAGGCGAAATTATGCGTGAATGTCTCGCATGACTAGTATTTCACTCGTGAATGAAGCGAGTAAACTCAAAATGTTCAAGCGTCCAACTACACGGGAATATCGCTTTTTTGCCGCCACTTACGCATCTGGTGTGAACGCACAGTTAGCCATTAAACTCCAAGACTGAATATGAGAATGAGTCGAACGTCTGTGTACATATGTGTCTATGCTTTGCAAAACTGTGCGTTTGACCCATAGCCTGTATAAAACATGGACGCAGTGTCCATGACGTTAACTGCAGGTTTCTAAAGAGCGTTTTTGAAGCCAAAAGTGGTCGGAGCTGATCACCGCCATCTTGACAAACGCGTAACCGCACATTACTCCCAGATAACCAGAAATGGCCAATTAACGGAATGTGGGTATAACAATAGCTGTGCGGAAAAACAATGGTGCTAAAATGATTTTATTTTTCGTAGTGACAGAAGATCTTTTTTAAGGTTACCCAAAGTAGACTTCCTCTCAAAATGCAACCATACAGCCAGACAAGGAACCATCGATTTTTGAGAAAGTATATCAGCTTATTACCATTAGGAGTGTGTCCTTTTAGATTGTTACAAAACCGGTTCAGTTTTGTGAAGAAGGTCCAAGAAAGCCTGGTGAAACGTTTTAGTGGACTTTCATGATGAAAGGACAAGCTTGCTTCTCTATTCTGGCATTTACCTTTTCTTTATTGTAAATTTGCTTAGTATTATGATTATAGACATGATGCCTGAAACGTCATTCTGGACTCCTCAGCTGCCATGGAGATGACTACAAAACTAGGCACTCTTTTTGAAAGGTGCCTCAAAATCCTACCAAAATGAAGGGACCACTTAGAATTCTTGTGGTAACATGTATGCTTCAAGTTTCTCAGAGAACCACACTTTCTGAAAAAAGTGTCTAAATCTGTATTAGATGCACTTTTTACACACCTGCCATTCATCCAGTAAGTGCTGCACCGTGGCTGGATGTTCCAGCAGTCCTTCCCTAAATGTGGTGTCCTGTAAGACATTGGCTGTGGTTTCTGCTTCAGTGAGCCAATTAAGGAATTTCTCCAGATCCAAGTAATAAAGCTGCAGCTGCCGAAGTCCAGCTTCCAAATCTGCCTCCTTATCCCCTGTACTGTAAAAAGCAACAAAAATCATTTATTTATAGGAACCAAGAAGTTATCACATTACTGTACCTACACTTTGGTAGTCAACATGGTTATATTCACAAAGCATTAACTTATTTATTGATTAAATTGCCCAGAGGAAAATGTTTTTGATCATAGGTTGATCTTTCATAACTCAAGAGATTTGATGGAGTTCTCAGTTGTGTTTCATTTTGTGTAACTTTTAGGAGGATCTCTTGACAAAAATGCAATATAATATACATAACTATATTATCAGTGCTGTATAAAGACCTTACATAATGAACTGTTATGTTTTTATTACCTTAGAATTTACCATTTTTATCTACGTACACTGTGGGTACCCTTACATGGAAGTCGCCGTTTTAAGTTTTGTGACGTTAGTAGCAAGTCCGATTTGTTGAAATTGAAACTCAATTGTGCTGTCAATTATTTTGTTTCTCTCTCTTTCTCTCTGCACTAAATGGCAGTGCCGTGGTTGGATAGTGCAGATTAAGGGGCGGTATTCTCCCCTTCTGACATCACAAGGGGAGTCAAATTTCAATGACCTATTTTTTCATATGCTTGCAGAAAATGGTTTACCGAAACTAAGTTACTGGGTTGCTATTTTTCAAATTTTCTAGATTGATAGAAGCGCTGGCGACCCAATTATAGCACTTAAACACGTAAAAAGTCAGAATTTTCATATGCCCACTTTAAAATACATTAGGAAAACGAATTTAAAGCATTATGGCTTATGCATAATATTTAAGTTTAAAAAAATCTGGATTTGGGTCAATTTGATATTGAGAAATATTTGAGTTCATATTGAAATCTTTAATAATATTTACTTATCGTTGCAGACTTGGCAAGTTTGTGGCATTTCTTTTGAAACTTTTATTTTAGATTTCTGGGAAATTGAGATCCTCGGTAGAAATATATGAGATGCAGGAGACTTAAATTGCTTTCCTTTTAATGTCATTGATGTCTAGGAGAAATAATTGAGGTATTAAAGAGATCTCATCTGTGATTGTCTTACGGTCAGTAACAAATGTTTCAAACATTGAACGTTTTTTAGAAATCTTGTTGTTTCGATGTACTGCATTTCTTCTTAAAGCAATTACACCTTTAAACCTTTGAAATAACCTCAGGGTTTTTATTGTATCTGCAGTACATTATTTTCAGTTCCATAAATACAAAAGACAGTCCAATTAAGTTGTTAAAAATGCTTATCGTTATATGACTGCATTTTAGTATTGTTATTGAACATATATATACACACACAAGCTTACCGCTTTTTAATGTTGGCCCAGGCCAGATTCATGCTATCGGTCATTTGTTTAACTTTGCTGGTGTCATCGTCTACATACAGAGTGAGCAGTTTATTTGCCAGCTCATTGGTGACATTTATCTGGGCTTGCCATTGCTGTATGTCCTTAGAAAGTTGCTGCAATATAACAACAAAATTTATAATATAAAAAAAATTATTTCTCTCATGTTATTAAAAGGAGCATTTTATTGGTTGACCCTATATTACCTTGACATCAGCATTTTGACTTTTTAAATCGCCAGCACCGTGAGAAGGTTTCTTCCAGCCATCCAGTCTTTCATTGGCTTTCTTAATGAGAGGCTCCACCCTTTTTCTGGCCTCCAGCCAATCACTGGAGTCCTTATACATGCTCTGAAGTTGAAGGACCCTGTTTGTCAGCTTGGTGTGGGAATCTTCCCAATGTGCCTGCAATTTTTCAACTTTTAACAAAAGAGAAAAGTTTTGTTATGAATAGCTCAGGACATGGTTATCATTGTGTTGCTATGCAGTTGCTTAGGCGTTAGGTGGGGATCTTAGAATTTAGCTGTTCAAATATTATGGGTGGAACACAAATGGTAGAATTATAAAATAATAAAAAAAAAATAATAATAATAATAAATTTTGCCCTTAAGTAAAATTAAAGGAGCATTTCACCCGTAGAAACATTAATCTTTATTGAAAGGGTGTCATATTTGTAGTCGAAATGTAACATAAATTTAGAATTTGGTGCCTATTTGACCGAGAAAAGGGGTGTTTGTAGTCTCACTCCCTCAACAAAGACATTGCACTTCCTTCTTTCAATGATGCAAAATGATGATTTTTACATCATTGAAAGAAGGAAGTGCAACACTGAAATCTGTATTTCTCCTGTCTAGGCGGCAACTGAGAAAATAATGCATGACCATTCAAAAACATGACTGGGGTTCTAACTATACAAAGCTTAATGCAAATGGGTGAAGTGTCCCTTTTTTAATGGTTTTATTATAGTATGAGTGTAGTAATTGTAGTTTTAACCATTTGTACAACCATGGTTATAATAGTAACCATATTTTTTTCTAGGTAAATTTGTAGTAAAACCATAGTGAATTTTAGTAATCATAAAGCCGAACCCCAAGTCTACGTAATATTCTGTTCCTTAGACGAGAACCAATTAAATTTGAATTTACAGATGAGTCGCCATATTTGAATCCAGCTTTTTGATCTGTTTTTTTTTTACATTTCAATTTTGCTAAATAAGCTTAAAATATTAAACACTTTCTCTCACAAATTTATCATTTCCTTCAGAAGACATAAATTAACCCACTTGAGTCATTTAGATTCCTTTAAATTTAATATACTACGCAAAATTGCCTTTTACAGGGTATTTGGACATAAATGTATGTTGGCAGCGTGTAAACGCAACTCTAAAATGAAAAAAATCCACTGTCTCCTTTTTTAAATCTCATTCAACCAAAGCAGTCTCATAAGACATGCTGCTTTGATTTTCTTGGTAATGTGTAGGGCTGGGCAAAAAGATAGATTTTTCGATTAATCTTTTTTTTACGTGGTCGATTCAAAATCGATTCTCAAAGGAAAAAGAAACTTTTCCCCCCCCATATTTACACTAAAAAAATTCCGTAGAAATTGCAGCTGGGTTGCCGGTAATTTACCGTAGATTTAAATTTATGTTTTTTACTGGCAACATTTTGTTCAAAGTTAAATGAACAATAAACGTTTACAAGTCTTTGTCTTTACAGAGTAAAAGTAAAAAAACAGCATCAAGCAAAACATTCTGGGAAACAAAATCTGAAGCAAAAAACAGAAAAAGGTTGATGATGATTTCTGGTTCCCAGAATACTTTGCATGAGGCTGTTATAGTATAGTTTTATGTAAAGATAAAGATTAGTTAATATTTAAAATGTATTTAACTTTGAACAAACTCTTGCCAGTAAATAACATAAATTTAAATCTACGGTAAATTACCGGCAACCCTGCAAACATTGAACGTAAGATTAACGTTTATTTAATTACTAGTCTTCTCAACTAGATGTCACCCTCTTTTTTGCCTTGTGTGATGTTACCAAGGAGCAAGAGGTGAGCCTGTCATTCATTCATTCAGTCTATATTCTAATATATTCTAATATAACATATATAATACTATAGTATTCTATATAATCTATATTCATTGAGTTAAATTGAGAATCAAGTATAAAAATCAACCAGAGAATCGAGATCAAAAATCGAATTGAGAATAGAATTGATTTGATAGCTTGTGTATCGAAATCGAATCAATCTGGAACATCTGAATCGATACCCAGCCCTATTAATGTGACATCACATTGATAAAGCCCCGCCCACGGCCACTGACTGACTGGTTACTTTTACCCAAAAGCTTTTTTAAATGTGTTTGCAAGCACGCTGTAGCACCAATGTGCTAAAGATACTATTGTCTCAGACTGTATTCACAGGAATCAGATCTATTTTAAACAAAAGCGCGTAATGCCTGGCTCACACTACAGGATTTTTAAAATCCTGGCAGATTTTGAAATCTGGTTGCAGCACACACATAAAGAGAATCTTGTCAGATATTCTTCTCTAAAATCTTAAACATGCTCACACTACAGGAATTTAAAATCCTAGTGCATCACACACTACAGGATATTATTAGGATTATCTTGCCAGAGCAAGCACTTCACTTCACCTCAGGAGAAGAGTATATAAAGTGAAGATTATGACACATTTATTATGATTTCTTTTTTAATATTTACAAAGTAGCAGCTTTCTTTTTGAAACCTAGGCGATTTCTCCTCCTCAGCTCTTGTTTATGAGGCAACAATCATGATATGTTTTAAGGATGTGTTATGCAGGCAGTGTTTGAATGCATACTGTATAGCACCAAGTCTAAGTCTAATCCTTATGCAAGATTTATTTAAATGTAAATACATCTATTTAAAAACATATTTTTAATATAATTGGCTAGCCTATATATCATTATTTTTTGCACATTTAAGAGTTATTATAAGTGATCTAGGCTATTTCTATTAATGCTCTGTTTTCCTGTTCCTTCCTAACAAGAATATTATTGTAGGCTAAGCGTTAAATGACTGATGCTTGGTTAAACTTGTTTTGCACTGTTGTTTGCATTATTTAATTCCACTGTAGGGGAGAGCGGGGTATGTTGTCACACTTTTCACACTGTCTAACATTTACTGAGCACCATACATCAAAATGGTATAAATCTCATACCAAATGAAAGAAGGAAGTCTTGGGCACATATGTTGTATTCATAACATCTTTATATCTTATCTCATTACAGAGTTGTAGACTGTTGAATAGTGACTGTGCACTTGTGACAATTTGCCCCATCGGAGGGTAAGTTGTCACACTAGGGCGGGTAAGTTGTCACACTAGATTATCTAAAAATAAGAACACAACTACTTAATTGTGAATATTGATTTTAATTTTTAAACTCAAACCAAACTGGAAATATAAACATCCGTGCCTGGAGAATCTGGAAAAACAATTATTTCAATCCAAATAATGCACATTTCAATTAAGTGGCAAGACCACTTTACTTTGAACTTTGGTTCAAATGTTCTATGGCTTTCACATAAAACCAGATAACTGAATGGAACGCTGCAGATAACTTGCTTAACTTAACATGTTTAACCTCTGAACAAAACAGATGCCCTGTATGACTAATAGGACTCATCTCCAGAATCACAATTCTGACACACATAAATTGCCTTGCCTGAGGTGCAAGCATCATGGGCCCAATTGTTGCATTTTACACATTTTACCCAGGTCTCCTTTGGACGACTCTTTGAAAATGGCTCTACACAGACGAGGCAGAAGCACTCTTCATCATCTGATGATGACTCTTGCATGATTTTTCTTCCTTCCTTCCTTCCTTCCTTCCTTCCTTCAAACATCTTATTGCAATTAGAAAGAAATTACAATATCACAATTTATCATGTTTTCTGAGCATGTTCGATGTGTTTGTTTGTACAGGGGCAAGTTGTCACATGTGACGACTTGCCCCAAAGTCATTGAGACAACTTGCCCCATACTTACTTGTGTGCTAATGTTGTCTAAATCTCAAGTTTAGCTCATCATATCACTTTAGCTAAAGTATCAAAAGACACTTTACGGTCTCCTCTATTTTGTGCAAAATAATCATTTTAAACATTCACACCTAACAAAGTTGTATTGCATAAAATGTAAAGTGATTTTTTTTTACTTTTTAAGCAGAAAAATAAGAAAATTGTGCTAACCTCAGATTACAGTGATCTTGACCACATGTGAACAGGAAGTTGACTATAGAAGAAGAAGTCACATAAAGTGGCTATTTGATTTTTGAGATAGAGCCTCTACTGTTGGAGTTATGAACAGTGTGACAACTTACCCGTGTGACAACTTACCCCGCTCTCCCCTATATATACTACTCTGCAGTGATATTATTTTGTAGCTATATACTATGTGGATTCTATTTTTGTTGTTTATTCTTCTGAGGCTGCTGGTCTTTGAGAGCTTCTAAACAAATTTTATTATAGTTTTATAATGACAGTAAAGTTTCTATTCTATTCTATTTTATCTTGCAGTGTAGGGTCTAGTGTTTAATTCGGTATTTACATTACCAATGGTTTTGGACAAATATGTCATTTAATGTGAAACGTTGTAAGTGTCGATATGAGGCGCATTAGATTCTCAAGTGTGCGGTATTTCAGCAATCAGTGCTGCACTTGGGTGAGGCTCAAGCGGATCATTTATATTTCGAACAACTAATGGCGTGATAATGTTTGTTAGTACATATCCTACATGCCGGTGAACACTGAACAGCAATGCATGCATGATGACCTTAAATTACTTTTATGGTTACATGGTCATACAGATAAAAACTTTGTGCGTCTGTAAAGTAATATTTAAAACATGATGCGCTTTCTGCCGGCTGCCCCATCGGGTTCTGTGCGTTTGTGGAGCGCGTCACAAAAAAAGAACTGAAAATCGTCATATCATTTTAAATTCATTTTGTAAATAAGCTAATTATT
The DNA here is from genome assembly GCF_030506205.2 of Paramisgurnus dabryanus. Classification (NCBI taxonomy): domain Eukaryota; kingdom Metazoa; phylum Chordata; class Actinopteri; order Cypriniformes; family Cobitidae; genus Paramisgurnus; species Paramisgurnus dabryanus. The sequence continues at coordinate 34,833,337 of NC_133340.1, forward strand.
TAAGTGCAACTTATTTCGTGTATGCCTATTTATTTTATTACATTTCCTCTATACACATAATAGCTGCAGGTGCGTGATGTGACTGACCATCATCATGTTCTGTTGTTTTTAGGATATTTTAGATAGCCTAATGTTTATGACAACGTGAATCAAGCAAGGAATTAATTTCTATATTTTATATAGTCTGACTGCCCCAACGAGCTGCAGTTGTGGCGGAATGAGTCCGGCTGCGCTGTCTACCCGTACAGCAGCTTGTTTCGCGGTCCCGAAAGCTGTCAATCATCTACGTCTCTCATTGATTATTGTGAAAGTATGACATAATTATGCGGATTTAAAATCCTAAATATCAAACATGTTTGATAAGATCGGGGCGGCCCCGATTTGCTTGAGAGCATATCGGAAGGTGTGAGTTTAGATTTTTAAACGTCTCACATTACAGGATAATCTGGGCCGAACTTCGGAGCCGATCAAGGTCCGTTGCCCGATTTTCCCTCGGATTCTCGGGAGGGGAAAATCGGGGTAAATTCGGCCCGATTATCCTGTGGTGTGAGCCAGGCATAAGGGAGTGAGGAGCTGTAGCTCATTTGCATTTAAAGGTACACACATGCTCCCACCCAAATAAGGGCATTTTGAACATGCTAAAATAAATGATCTGGGGGGTATTTTGAGCTTGAGACTTATATTACATCTTGTAAAAATGGGAATAACATGTGCCCTTTAATGATGGATGTATCTGTTCTTTGCAGCTTTGCCATGTTGACTGCCATATACGATTAACAGCATTTTTATATAAAATTATTTGTTTGTGTACAACTGAAGTAAGGATGTCATATACGTTTAGTAAATTATTAAACAATTTTGAACTATTCCGTTAATGCAAGTTTTTTTTATATATTTTTTATCATGCAGATTCAAATAACGCTTAAAAAGTAATTCTTTCCTTTAATTAAAAAATTAATACCACAATTCACCTCACTGTTTAACAGCATGTGTAATACGAACAATGAGATGCCCAGACAATTCTTGAAAACACCCATTGTTTGCTTTTTGAATTATTTAAATGATTGACGAATATCTTTAATAACCATCAAGCTGTAAAGCTGTTGAGATATCACCACAAACACAGTGAATTACTGACTCTGGATTAACATAAGGACTGGCAAAGCTGACTTACTCCGATCTGTAATGGCTGCCCGTGCCTCAGGGTTATTGGTTTTGTTCTTCAGGTTCTGGGCTGCAGTGATTTGTTTGCTCAGCTGTGGGCATCTTTGCTCCATGTCTTGCAGGGATGACTGTCAGTTAGAGAGAAAATTACTTTGTGAGGAGGTTTTATGTGCCACCATATAAAGGGGATATAATGGCAAGTTAAAGGGGACACATCATAAATGCCTAAAAGAATCTAAAAAAGAAAAAGATTTGTGGGTTTTTTGTTCATGTCTGTTAGCTTTTGAAGTCATCTGTATAGTATTTTCCTAAAGGTTGACAAAATGTATTGTAAAAAAATTGAACTAAACAAAAATCATATTTTGTGCAATAAGTGAAATGTATCACCTTTAAAGGGATAGTTCACCCAAAAATTTAAATTCTGTCATCATTTCCTCAACCTCAAGTTGTTCCAAACCTTTATTAATTTATTTACGCAAACACATTTAAAAAATGTAATAACCATACTGTACCTGGGGCACCATTCACTATCATAGTATTATTTTTTCCTATTATGGAAGTCAGTGGTGCTCCAGATATGCTTGGTTACCAACATTATTCAAAATATCTTCATTTTTGATTAGCAGAACAAAGACATTTATACAGGTTTGGAACAAATTAATGTTGAGTAAATGATGACAGATTTTTCATTTTCAATGAGCAATCCCCCAGTAGAACAAAGTATAGATGCTAAAACAGAAATCATTTGTAAACATTTAATGGAATAAATAAAAAGTGCATGATGACCTCACAGACTGACCTTGAGTTTTACTGTCATCTCATTAATCTCATCGAGATCTCCGACCGTCACTCTTTGGGTCTGCACCATGTGATCCAAGAGAGAAAGCCAATCATTGAGGTCCGCCCAGGATTTGTTAAATTTGTCAAGGGCCGCATCTCCAGCCGCGCTGCCGGTCAAAGTAGTGGCTGGAAAACAATGTCTTGCGTTCAGAACTCAAATGCAAAATAAGAGTTTAATTTTACAGCAATAGCATGTTTACTGTAAATTCACACAATTTCTGAGACATTAAATGATGTCATACTTGCAAGTTGACATTTGTCTTTCCAATCCTTAAGGAGAACCTGAATGGATGTCCAATCTGCACTGAGACCATCAAACTGTCCCTGGAATATAAAAAGATTTGGCTAATATGCTCATAATGGTTAATACCTAACAATGATGGTATATTGTACTGCTAAAAGCATCTACGGTAGTACTCTAATATCATAGTCATATCTAGGATACATCATGGACAATTTGACACCTTCTCCGGTTGGGATGGTGGCCTCTCCCTGGACAGAACTCTTTCAACTGCGGGCTTCTTTTCTTTGACATCCTCTTCAATCTATAAAGAAATGCCAAACCTTTATTAAAAGTACAGCAAGTATAGTAAGTATAGTATACATTACACCAAATAAGATGCATTATGTATTTAGATAGTAACATAATAGTAAATTTTTAAAATCACTATTTACATCAACTAAAACAAACTTGTTACAAACTAAAAATGCAAATGCTGTTTTTATTAATAATTATTTTCACGACTGTTAATATAGTATAACATTACAGATTTTTGGCCAAAAGATTGGCCAGGGTGGGCCAAGGCTCTGATTGGGTGGGCCAGGCCCACTCTGGCCCCCCGTGGAGCCGGTCCTGGTACAAATGGACAATATGTGTCCTTTAAAAAGCGCGTAAAAACAACAGGACTGAGATCTTTTGGTAATAATCTCGATAAGTCAAGAAACAAATTATTTCCTATACCTATTAGTTTCAACTATGGAGAATCTGAAACCTACGGCCTGATGGGAGCATTCATGGACACAATGCTGGAAGTCTAATTAAATAGACAGCCTGTGTCGTCTCAAATACCCTTACAGTACAAATATAAAAACAGACCAATGACTTTTGTTATTTTTCAGTCGGCCGGAAAACCAACGGGTGTTTGAAAAGGTCAAAACTGACTTTAAAAACTAAGTAAAATATCCATCACTGTAGGATTTTAGCATCATAGTCACGGCTAGTTTTGCTGATAATACTTTTCTTAGTGTTTAAATAAGCCCCACTGGTCTGTTGTTGAATCATTGATTTAGAATAGAGATATCACAAAAGATATCTCATTCATGTTTCAATTATTTATCCTATAATGAGATTAAATGGATCTTAAATAAACACTTCTGCTCAAGTCTCTGCATCTCACTTTGATCATTTACAAAAAAACATTGTCTGTAATCTTACTTGTTAAAATCATATAAAACTGTGTCTCAAACTGTGGTCGGATTTGCCAGCGTCTTTTATTAAACTCACATTTGCTGAGCCATGCTGTCCACATCAATTTTATAACACATATCGTATGTCAGCCGCTCTTTCTTTTATGTGCATTTTTATTAGTATAGTAAGAATCATCCAAGACAAAGTACTCAAATTAAATATATACTAAACAATTCCATTATGTCTCCTGAATAAAATATTCTATAGATGTCACCGTAAAAGCAAAATCATATAATTTTACATTTTAGATTTTACATTTTAGATTTCTTTATTACACTCTACAAACGTTATTATTACCATTCAACCAGGGCTATTCAAAATCTTTAACTTTCATAAAATGTAAACAGATGCTTGTAATGTGTATTAGAGGTCTTGACGAGTCTACTTAGGAACTAGCCGAATGTGACCTCAGTCATTTTGTTGTTCACAATATAGTTGATTCAAAAGAGGACCCAGTTCTTTTTTTGGTCCTCTTCAGAACTGAAGTGATCTCAGACCCTTTCTTCTTCACATCACAACTTCATAAGAACTCAGACCCCAGCTTTCTGTGCAGCAGTTGATTTTAATACAATGTCAACTTAAAACGACACGCGAAGCGGACCGGGATCTCATTGATTTCACAAATCAAAAGAAATCAATCCACAAAAGAACCCAAAAGCGTACCGTACTCAGACCACCTCCGGACGTGGTCTGAGTTTGATTCACTTTTGGGTCCTTTTAGGGGGGTCTGAGATCACTTGGTTTGTTCACATATACACCCTGAACTGCCCCGAGAGCGTTTGGAGGGCTCAAACGAACTAGGTGCCCTATCTTGCAGCCAGCGCAATTGACTTTGTCAGTGACGCATGTATCATTCGTATTTTGCACCGGCGCACAGCGGGTTTTTCCCTCCACAAGCGCACGTCGGCAAACTAGGGTATGAACTTACGCTCCCTGGGCGGTTAAATGCAAAAAAGGAGGCGTGTTCCGGCGCAAACCATCCCTGATGCTTTTTTCCAGTTTCAAAAAACAATTGCGCCACTGACCAGAAAAAAAAAGTTTAAAGTCAGTGGCGCGTTGCGCGTTGTTCATTATGCTATTTTAAGGGCGCATGCTTGACCATAATGTATAGCGTGCACAACGCGCACACACTTTGCTTATCTAATCTAAACAGATGCAACAGTTATTTTTGCAAATAAAAACACATGAGATACAATAAAAAATATTAACACATGAGATAAGGGAAATCAGAGTGGTGAGCATTGTGGTGATAGTTTTTATTTATTGTGTGGCTGCGTTAAAAAATTCTCATGCAAATAACGATTAAAATATTTTCCTAAGTTTGTTGTGTGGCTGTATTACGTTTATTTTATGTAAATAATAATTAAAATGTTTTCTTAAGAAACCTTAAGTGTACTTTGGTGTTGGACTGCTTGCGTTTCTTGGCTTTCAGCGGTGAGGGTGGACGCAGCGATGTCCTCTGCTGGCGTCAGGTGCTGTGTAGAGGCAGATCCACCTCCCGTTACACGGCATGCCCGATTTATGCTGGCAAGCTTGGGATTCCCCCGTCTCCTGACATCATTGTAGCGCTTGGCGCAACGATGGGGATGCCAGCTGGTGAGACAATTGTGGCTATTTCCTCTAACGCCGGTTTAACATACGCTGATTTTGGTCGGGTTTCTCCTATCCCCATACAAAACAACTTCTCTGTCTTTGACTGCTCTTACAAGAATGTCGGTCTCCTCGGCTGTGAACCGCTCCTGGTGTGTGCCTGGTAAATCCGTCATAATAATAGCAACCCGCCATGGAACTTGCGCCCTTGCGTTTAAAGGGAAGGTTGGATAGCGTTCTGATTGGTTTATTTGACGTTACGCCCAAACCACACCTATGAATAATGAACCTACTTCAGACCAACCCCTTATTGATTTGCGCCTGGCGCAAGAGTTATTTCTCCCGCCGGGAAAATAGCAACAGCGCCCAAGATCCACCCACAAAGTCACTTGCGCTTCGCACTTGCGTTTCAGATCGTTAAAATAGGGCCCTAGGTGTGAAAACAGATCCAAAAACCAGAGGTCCGACTCAAGACCCCAGCGGGTTCGGGTCTAAAAGTTTCCACGTGTGCCTCGGACATGGTCAGGTATAATATTAGGTCTATCGGGTCTCGGGGAATTTGAAATTAATGTATTTTTGCTGAACGGTAGGGCTGGGAATTGATTCCAAAAAGAATCGATTCCTCGATTCCAAGGCGTTAGGAATTGAGAATCGATTCCAAAGGTTTTAATCGATTCCATTAAGAGGAATCGACTCCTCTTTAAGATTTTTTTAATACAAACCGCGCCCGAAGCCAATTTCATTTATCAACGCAATCATGTCACCTGTAAAGAAATGAAGTTCAACTAAATAAATGGATCTAGTCGTGTGTAGGCAATCAGCGCAGTGACTGACCCAAAGAAATATTTAAAATCTTACTCGTTGTAGTTTAGAACAAGAAGTATAACTCAATAAACAATAAATCACGCAAAGAAGAATGCCTCCAAGGTCAACATCAGTAGTCTGGTGTTGTTATGCGTAAAGAACTAAAAAGTTTGTATGTGTAAAGTGTGCATGAGTCTGTTTCTGAACGAAATGCTTTTAGATTTTAACAGGGACTTTAACTGTAGTTTTATGATACTGGATGAAATTTATGTACCACAAATAAAGAAATCTATCTATCCACATACATAAGTGTATGTATACGTGTGCGTGTGTGTATGCATGTATGTAAATAGAATCTACCGCATATGGTGAACATATTCCTAGACTTTACATTGTGTCTACTGTCTACACCTGACGCAGGAAGCACGACGTGAGAAATCCCTGAAGTAAATGCCTCATTATTTATGACCAAGCTCGCAAATACGTCTAGGAAGTAAATAGATTTGTAACAGTCGCTTTGTCACGGCCGGTGTAACGTTAGAGAGCTTCTCGCTGTGTGGCACGGTAAGACGTGACAATGTTCGACACGGTGCTGGTTTAAAAAAGAATCAAAAGTAACACTAAGGAATCGATTCTTGGAATCGATTCTTTTGATTCCAGATACAGGAATCGAAAATGAACAGACCCGAGAAGACCCAATCTAATGTGGGGGTCTGCAGACTGCACACACGTCGGTTCTCTTTTATATAAATAAAAAATTGCCACTGGGTCAGGTCGGCCTCAGGTCTAATTTTCTTGGGATTGTCACGGGTTGTTTCTTACTTTAAAAAATAAAAATTATGCACATCAGGTTACATTTCTTTGGACCCGAGAAGACCTCTAATGTGTATTACAGAGTCAATCCCTTTGGAGCGACCTGAGACCACATGCTTTATTAATGTCACAATGTCTTTCATCTCCCTAATTACATGGACTGAATCATCAGCCATTCAGTTGCCAGCCCTGAACGTTTACCACCACACCACCCCATATTTTATGGCATACGACTGAAGTGAAACATCAGGTAGACTATTGACGATATTTTGTGCTTTATCTATGTGCTTTGAAATTGACCTTGGGATCCACTGCACTTGGGGACTTCTCAAGCTGATTCCTCGTAGCCGAGGCCCAGATGGAAAGTTTGGAAAGCTGGTCCTGATACAAAGACAAATCCCTGAGAAGATCCTCGATTTGGCGTTGCTTCTCGGGGAGATCATTGGAGACCTGTGGATGTGAAGAAATAAGCATTCACTTCAAGAACATATCTGGGTCCATAATTCAACCTAATTTCAACCTAAAATTAACCTTAAAATGATGATTTTAGGGTGAAATGCGACCTGGGTGTGTTCGACTGCAGAGTTATAAGTTAAGCTTTATTCCCTAGCGGATTTTGTAAATACCTATTACTGTTTCTTTAATGAAAATGCCTTCTTTAGACCTGTTAACAGGAACAATCCTAATGATAATCCTAATGCATTTAATGGTCCAACAAAAGAAGAGATTACAGAAAATCATTTGAAGTACCTTGGCCCATCGCATGTTGATAACCTTAAGATGTTTCTCCATCGGTTTGACTTTATCACTGGGCACAGATGAGCATTTGTTGGTGATCTGATGAAGCATTTGATTTCTGCTCGGGAGTTCCACCACCCGGGCCTGGCAATTTTCACACACGTGTTAATTATTCTGTGTCTCACATTTGGTAATTTCTCTCATGGGATACTTAGAATACGTACCTAAAAGAAAAGTTTATACTTATTTGCGTAAGCTACCGCTTATACTGCAAATGTCATTTTTACCTTCACTTTCTCCAGGGTTGAATTGAGCTGTTGCTTGTGACCTGGTTCCACGGGAAGCGCCAACACAGTTTCTGCCTCATCCAGCCAAGATTGAAAGTCCCCCATGTCTTCATTTAGCTCCGCGAGAATGAGCTTCGCCCCTGCGGACCTAAAACACACAGTAATATATATGCATTCCTTCAAAATAAGGACATAAAAGAGCAATTGGGTAGGTGCTTGGTGGTCAAATTTAATTATGGTAAAATATTCAAACATCTTTGATGCTCTCACCAGGAGCTTGCATTAATAATCATGGATCTTTCGTACTAACCGTCTCTTAATCTCTGTGAGCTGGTTGGACACTTTGGCCCAGCGGGAATTGATGGAGGCGAGTTGATGTTTAATGTGATCTCTGTCATCCCTGCTGCATTGTGGACTCAAGTCTGTCCCTAGAGTATTCAGGCCTTTAATTGAAGCTTCTTGCTTCTCCAAACCATCCTGCAGCTCCTGTGTAAGTGAATGAAATAGGTGATCATGTGATATAATCCTGCAGACTAATTTAATACGGTCGATTACAAAAAATCAGGTAGCGATTTGTATGATATGCATTTATAAATACATAACTTACATATGATAATTTTAATGTAATGCATTATCAAAAACCATGTTTATTATGAGGTGATGATAATTTCTTTTTTAGAAGTGCAGTGTGGGACTTTTAGAAGGACCTCATCACAGAAGTGCAATATAATATACATAACTATATTATCAGTGGTCTATAAAGACCTTACATAGTGGGCATAATGTGCAATAAACTAATGAGATTCTCATCTCTCATCTCTAGTTGCGCTTACGCCATGCAGATTCCCTATATGGATGGCGGAATTTGTAAACTGAAAAACTAAACGGAGGAAGAAGACCACCAGTTTAAGATTGATGTTCAAAAATTGTGTTGTTTTTATTTGTATTGAAATAGTTATTTTTGTTTTAAAACCTTTGTTTCTTTTTTATTTCATTCATGGAAGTAAAAATAGCAGGCTTTTAATTGCTGTTAATGGATGGATAGCCTACATGATCAGTGTAATCTCAAAGAATAATTTACAAATATGCAAGAAAAGGTTTGTACTTCAAAAATAATTTATTTGTAACAACCTGAAAATAAAGAATTTACAAACGTGTGGAGAGCCGAAACCTTTCAGCACTCGGACAGCGCCGTGAGTGCTTTGAAAAGAATTACTTTAAAAAGGTTCTCATCTCACCATATCCAGAGGTACACAGTCCTCATATACAATAAATCCGTGGGGTAGCATTTAAAAAAAATGTAAAAATAAACGCAATATTTGCATTTGCTTAAAGCAAAAAATTAAATTACTTACCAGGCTACAGGGCAAGCAGCTCTTTACGCATCCTAACATTTCGTAATCGGTCCTAATTTATGTCAAAGAGACTGAATAATAATCTTTTACATTTTAATCCTTAAATTTTTATATTTAACTCTTTCACCGCCAGCATTTTTTTTAAAAGTTGCCAGCCAGCGCCAGCGTTTTTCATGATTTTCACCAAAGTTTAATGCCTTCTAGAAAATGTTCTTCTTTAAATATATAAACATACAATATACCAAATGAAAGAACAGACCCTCTGCTTTTAAACAAAACAAAAAAAAAAAACGTTTCATCCTACCTTTAGTGGTTCTTTTGCTATCAGCTTTTGAATATGGGTAGGTTTCTGCAAAAACACCACATTTTGAGCAAAAAGCAGAGATAATTCAATTTTTGTGACGGACTTTTCATAAAGATCCCATTCAGAGCGATCTTTAAAACAGAAACGGACATGCAGCAGCTTGCCATAGGGCAATACTTCCGGGTTAAAAAAGTTGCGGACTTTGCGAATTATGCACCTGGTGGATAATAGCGGTATTGCGGAAAGACGGAAAAACTCGTCATTGGCGGGGAAGCGTTTTCTCTTATTTGACGAGATATCTCGTCAATGGCGGGGAAGGAGTTAAAAACGTTTGTGTGCTGTCAATGTGTGTAATAAGCAAATGCGCGTTGTTGTCCCGTTTATAGGCGCATATTACTAACGCGCTCTTAAATAACAAAAACAATATTGCGCCATTGACTTTAGACTTTGGACCAGGTTTTAATTGGTCAATGGCACCAACAATGCGCCCAAACACACCTCGTTTTTCAGACCAGGGGAGAAATGCATTTGCTATTTAAACAACATGATTCTGGATGTGAAAATGATAATTGCCCCGGGGCAGAAACTAGCAGAAACTACCTGCATTGCGCCAGATGTGTGATAGGGCCCTTTATGTGATTTAATCATCCTACATAATGTATAGAACATTCTGTGAAAATATAATCTGGATATTTTTAATATTGACTGAGTAAGGTCATGTCAAAGATTGGAATCAATGTGTAATCAAACTTTGATGCTCCTAATCTCATCATTAGATTATGAATTTTTTGTCTGGATTTCTCAGACAGGGTCACATATGAGCCTTTATTAGGATTTATGATGCAAGATTAATTTGTATGCAAGACTTACAAACAAAAGTTTGTAAATGTAAAATAATGCTTTTATTTATGATTACCTTGAGGTGATCTCTGTTATTTATAGGGTCTTGTTCATACTTCACGACCGTCCGCTCGGCATCAGTCAGCCAATCATCAGTCGCTTTGAGCTCTTCGCTGAATTTCTTGCATTTTTCATAACGCCTAGACAGCAATAAACATTAGACACATTGTGAAAAAGAAAGTACTGAAAAGCACAAAAATATACTGCACATAGTATTTTAAACTGCAAAAATCCTTAAAAAATGCTGAGAGCACATTGTTTTAAACAATACGATCTTAAACATTAAACAAACATTTTTGATTTTGTCTTACTTTGTGAAATTACGGCGACCATACCCATAAAGGTACAAAAAGGAACCTTTGATGGTACCATCCCAGTGACAGAAAAGGTACAGATTATACATATATTTCTTTTAGTATCTGAATGTATTCATATCTAGATAGACAGTGCAGTATGGTTAACAAGATGTTACATCTCCAAACTTACATTTAATGCAAATACAACTGATTGATTGCTTGGAAAAAGATAAACTCCAACAGATAATAGCTGAGTAGCAACCATAAATGTTTTTGTAGTTGAGCTGGTAGAGCATTGTGTCAGCAATGTAAAAGGTTGTGGGGGTTCGATCCCAGGGAACACATATACATTCATAGTAATAAAAAAACGTATAGCTTAAAGGATTGGTCAATTTTCTTTAAAAAAAATCCAGATAATTTACTCGCCACCATGTCATCCAAAATGTTGATGTCTTTCTTTGTTCAGTCGAGAAAAAATTATGTTTTTTGAGGAAAACATACCAAGATTTTTCTCATTTTAATGGACTTTAATGGACCCCAACACTTAACAGTTTTAATGCAGTTAAAATTGCAGTTTCAAAGGACTCTAAACGATCCCAAACGAGGCATAAGGGTCTTATTTAGCGAATTGTTATTTTTGGCAAGACAAATAAAAAATATGCAGTTTAAACCACAACTTCTCGCCTTCCTTCGGTCGTGTGACGCGCCAGCGCGACCTCACGTTATACATCATCACGTCAAGAGGTCAGGAATGACGTATGCGAAACGCCCCAGTGTTTACATGTGTGAAGAAAGAGGACCGTTCCAACGTTGTTGTATGTCGAATGATAATAATTAATGTATTTGTGTCAGTTTATTGTTTAAAATGGTCCACCAATGTGCGTTACATATATGTAACACGAGACCTTTTGGCGTCATTACGCAATTACATGAGGTCGTACTGCCGTGTCATACAGCCGGAGGAAGAAGAGAAGTTGTGGTTTAAGAGTGCATTTTTTTTCTTGCCAAAAATAACAACCGTTTCGCAAAATGAGACCCTTATGCCTCGTTTCAGATCGTTTAGAGTTATTGGAAACGGCAATTTTAAACTGCATTAAAACTGTTAAGTTTTGGGGTCCATTAAAATGAGAAAATTCCTGGAATGTTTTCCTTAAAAAACATAATTTCCTCTTGACTGAACAAAGTAAGACATCAAAATTTTGGATGACATGGTGGTGAGTAAATGATCTGGATTTTTTTTTTTAAGAAAATGGACTAATCCTTTAAATGCACTGTAAATGCGCAAATGTAAATAAGTGTATTGTCACTTATACTTACATGAGTCTGTCCTGATAAAGCTTTTTGAGGTTCTCCCAGTTGGTTTTGAGCAGCTGGACCTGCAGACTCTCCACAGGATCGGTGGTGCTCCTGCTCAGAGCGTTTACCACTGGAGGCTCCAGTCTCTCTAGATTTGCTTTAACCTCCTAAATCACAAAATATAATTTTCACGGCCAAGAGAAATTTTGGCTCATGAAAACAACCTATATTGTCTCATACTTTAAAAAAGATAATTAAAGAATCATAATGTATTGCCTGATCCAAAATCTAATGCATAATCTAGGGGATTTTTCTTTATAGATGAGACATGATTTATGAAATCACCTTAAGGCACTTCTCTTGTTGGGGTACATTGATGAATGCTGCAGACCAGCGCTCAGGAGATTTCAGTAAAGCCTCGTTTTCAGCGATACGATGCAGTAAAGCCTCCAGTTCCTGTAAATACATCGGTGATCTATTTACAATGGGTTAACATTACATTGCACACTACATAAAACATGACAAAACGATCACATACACTTCTGTGGTGCACTTGAGCGAAGTTCACGTCAAGCTCCGCCCAGCGTTTATTGACAGGAAGTAGGCGTGGCTCCACAAGCTTGGAAGCTCCACCCTCTGAAAGCACATGGCCCAGTCCACGCAAGTCCTCCAGCTTTGGACGATGCTGTTCAATCTCGGTACTGATCACCTGATGGACAAAGTATTTTTTGCTTCGTAGTTTTCAGGAGCAGAAATTTGAGTTTGAAATGCTCACAATAAACACAGACACAAAGTACACATCAATTCAAATTAAATAAAAAAGTCTGTAAAAGAAGTTTGCAATAAAACAAAAGAGATTTCTGAGCTTTACAGTCAAATCCATCCCTCGCGAGCAACTAATGGTATTTATAAAAAATAGATTTTAAAAAGCATCTCTGAGGTTACGTCTGTAGAGAAACATTTTAACATTTTGGGCTCTGAATGTTCAGAAAACTCATGCTCTCACTTTCACTTTCGGTTCCTCTGGGGGATCTGGAAGCTCGTCTAGGGTCTTCTCAATTTTATCCAGCCAATGAGTCATGTCATCCGTCTTCTTACAGAACTGGTACCACTGCTGAGTAAGAAGCAGGGCCTTTTTTCTCCTTTGGGCTCTCAAGTTCTGTTAGTGCAAAATCAATATATTAAAAATATGTATTAAAGATTATCACCAACCAAACATGATTTAACACAGTCTGACCTGTTGTTGATAAAAATGATAAATACGCTTTGACGTTCAAAGTATAACAAATGCATTTTGACATTGGGACATATTTCAAATACCTGATGTTAAAATCAGAGTGTAGTTCCTCGCCATATCTGCCTAGAAAATCACAACTTTTAATTTTCTGTCGGTCTTAGTACACGATGTAACTACAGAAGAGTCAAGTTTTAAATAGGAAAAATATCGAAACTCTTTGGCTATTTTTGCTAATGCTTATGATGCTAATGGTCTAATCAAATTCAATGGATTATGCTAAGCTAAGCTAAAAGTGTTAGCGCGAGACCCGGAGATCAGTTTAATGGATTCTATAACGGTAAAAATATAAACGTTTAACTCTAGGGGAGTGTCCCTTTAAAAGTAGCCCAAATCTAAACTTGCCAAAAAGCAGAGGACTTGGCAACGCTGAGAAGAAATCGAGAAGAAATTATGTTTTTTGAGGAAAACATTCCAGAATTTTTCTCATTTTAATGGATTTTAATAGAACCCAACACTTAACACTTAACTCAACACTTAACAGTTTCTTTCAACGGAGTTTCAAAGGACTCTAAACGATCCCAAACAAGGCATAAAAAAGTCCTGAAAGTGATGTAGAAAGGTCACATGTTACATATATGAAACGCACATTTGCGGACCATTTTAAAAAATAAACTGACACAAAGACATTAATTAGTATCATTCCACATACAACAACGTCCAAACGGTCCTCTTTCTGCACACTTGTAAACACTGGGGTGTAGTTTCGCATTCGTCCTCTGTGACCTCATGACGTCATGACGTATTGCATGAGGTCGCACTGGCGCTTTCTGGACCGGAGATAGACGTGAAGTTGTGGTTTAAAAGTGTATATTTTTTTATTTTTCTTGACAAAAATGACAATCGTCTCTCTAGATAAGACCCTTATGCCTCGTTTGGGATCGTTTAGAGTCCTTTGAAACTCTTTTGAAAAAAACCGTTAAGTGTTGAGTCTGTATTTCTCCTGTCTCAACGACAACTCAGAAAATGATGCGTGATCATTCAAAAACATGACTGGGGTTCTAACTATATAAAGCTAAATGCAAATGGGTGAAGTGTCCCTTTAAGTTGGACAAAGTTGTTCTTATGAAGTTTTCAAATATATGCAACGAAAACACACTTTTCGAAAGGCACAGCACTATTTTTTGCTTTATGTACTGTTATGAAAGTACACATGAACGCTGCAGAATGTACAGCACGTGACCCCATTACCTTAATAATGCGTGTTGCCATTGCCTTGCTATTGCATGTTTCTGTGATGAGAATCATGTGATACACGTCAATAAGAGATACACACAATTCTTCTGTGCATGTGCACAAGGTATTATTGAATCTGATTGGGAAAAAAACTATGATTCACTCCTTTACTGTACATGCGTACTTTTCCCCTGATGATCGGATCACAGATTGGACCACATCACCCCTCTCAAAACGATTGTAATTTGCATCCGATCGACCTCAATTGTATTGACTGAGGTGTTTATATGAAGGCTTTGAGCCATTAATATGATTACAAACGGATTATTTGGTTGCATGTAAACGTACCTAATGAGGTCTTTAGCAGGCGTTTCTTATTCTGATTGTCATAAATAACTAAGTGCTGTCCACTGGCGTAATGGACAAGAGACGGATGACGTGAACTTTACTGCTTCGCTCTTATTGGTAGTCTCTCATGAAAGTCGCTCATAATTTGCATAAAGTGTAACTTTTCCCAACTTTGTTGCGTCGCTGGACACGCCCACAAACATGTCTGACACGTTAACGCTACATTCACATGGGGGCGTAAGCGTTAACGCTTCCCATTCACTTTTAATGGGTGACGTCATGCGTTGTCGAACTGAATTGTGGATCCGTTGGCGCCGCGTCAGTGCCGTTGCTCACGGCAGAAGTTGAACATTTCTCAACTTTTCAAGCGTCAGCCAATCAGATCACCTAATGCAAATAACCTAGGCATTGCCAGCCAAAGACCGGAGCATGTGTTGCGGCCACTGTGATTGGCTGTTGGCCACGCTTCAGACAAGCCTTCTGTCAACGGTACATTCACAAGGCTTGTCTGAACCGTGGCCAACAGCCAATCACAGTGGCCGGTACACATACTCCGGTCTTCCATAAACGTAATTCGCTGGCTCTGCCTAGGTTATTTGCATAAGGTGATCTGACTGGCTGACGCACGAGTTGCCGCTTGAAAAGTTGAGAAATGTTCAACTTCGGCGGCGCTGACGGATCCACAATTCAGTTCGGCAACGCGTGACGTCGTCACCCATTAAAAGTGAATGGGAAGCATTAAAGCTTACGCCCTGTGTGAATGCACCATTAACGCCTTTGCCCCGTGTGAATGTATCGTAAGAGTGAAAACGCAAGCTAGTGCAAAGATATTTTGCATTTCACTGGGTACCAAAGTTCAACTCTGGTGAACTCTGACCTGCGAATTCGTATCATGTAGAGATAGCGCTTCCCACCCATATTCGTAATAACGTCCGAAAAATATTTAGATGCTCAAAGTGATAAAGTTATCACATCAAAGAAAGAAAAAATAGCTTGTACGTGTAAAAATGTATTATTCATAAGAAAACAATCTGTATTATTGTCTTTTTAGTACAATATATAGATATTTAAAGAAAAAGTTTACCCAAAAATAAAAATCTCTCATCATTTACTCATCCACATGCCATCCCATTTCTTAAGCACACCTACTGTTTCTCTTCATAAGACATTTATTAACATACAGTACAGGAGATTTGTTTTTATGATGGATGAATCTGCTTTTTAAACCTTCAACATTTTAGGAGCTAAATACTGTATGAAGATACAGATGCAAATATTTTTATTAAAAAACTTTTTGGATCAGCTAAAGAAAGGAAATCATAAACATTTGGGATGCATTAGGGTGAGTAAATTATGACAAAACTTTCATTTTTGGGTGAACAATATATTTTTTTAAACAAGATGCAGATGCAAAAAAGAAAAAACATCTAGCAATAAGATATAAATCTTAAAATTGAATTAAATAAATGACTAGCAAGAATAGAGCAATAAAGCAAAGATAATTCGTATGCTCTGAAACTGTATATCACTTAGATATTCTTCACTAGAAAACAATGCAAAATACAATTTGAGAAAAAAAAATGTTTACAGCCTATAATTTTGCATCACGGCAAAATGACATGAAATTACCGGATTGACATGTAGTTATTAAAGCATGTGCTCTGTCAAGAGCTTATACATATACTCCCATAGCCTTGATTTTTTAATAACATGTATTTGATGTGTCAGCGCTGTGAAATCACCTTTAAAGTGTCATATTTGTCATGAAGAAGGTTGTGTTTCTCACGGACGCCCTCTTTCTTCTCTCCGCTAGGAATTCTCTTTAGAAGATTTTCACCTTTCACAAACAATTCATTCAGTGCACTCTCATCTATGCCCTGGGAAGACAAAACCACACAAACCATCACCTTTAGATCATTTAAAGCATGAGCCGATTGCATCAGTCCTGTCTTTCCTTCTGTCTGTCTCTCTTGTGTATTTGTTGGAGGTTTATCAGTGAATACACCCAGTTATACCTTTATTAAAAATACCTAAGCTATTAAATAGCATGCATGCATTAGTTACCTTTCCTAAAACTCATTACCTTTCTGGTTGTGAGATCTTAAAATAAATTTTAGCCTAAGTAACATATTAGTGCATTTTCTTACCGCCGCGTCCTCCAGGAAATCTTCTTCTTTTAGATTTTCACCCAATTTAATCTCCTCGTCCAGCACCTGGAGCCAAATATTGGCCTGTCTGTGATACTCATCTAACTCTTGGTTAGAGGCCTGAAGGAAAATGCGAAGAAATGCATACAAATCCAATGATGTAACGATCCCATTTTGTAAGTGGAATAACATTACAAGACAACACTGTCTCTGTGTTTATTGATATTTCTCTTTCTGGTAATCAATGTATTTAAAAGATGTGATTACAAATGTTCCATAAAGTAGAAAAGCACCATAACGTATTATCATTTTCCTGAACGTTTATGATATTTGAGATAACGCAGGCATTGGTAAAGGTAATAATATAAGTAGCACTATCATCTGATACAATCACTGCACCATTGTACTTTAATAACAAAACTTGTGCCATAAAACCACTATTAGCACAGCTACTGTACACAGTTATTTGGGATTATTATGAATAACACATTTGTTTCTGTTACTTTCACACAGTGATAATGCGCAGAGAACAGGAAATGATATTAGGAATTGAGACAAAACTGAAAAATAACAGGAGCTAGGATCGAACTCACAATTCTCACATAGGCAACATGGTTTAACATGCTTTATACATGCATATGTATACGAAACGTACCTTTCCTGTTAAAATCCTTCTTGTGATGATGTCAAAACGCTGGTTCATTTGTTCTAGCTTGGGTTTCACCTGAGCTCTACAGTGTTGTCCTCTGTTCTTTATTAGTTCCTCGGCCAGACCCTGCACGCCATCAACCTTTCCTTTCATCTCCTCCAGCTCTTTCTGCAAACCCTGCTCACACATTCACATAAGAACAACACATTGCTTTTTAATACACACTGAAATGTGCAAAGGGAATCAAAATGCAAAATTTATATATGTCATCTATATCATGAGTCTTTAAAAAAAGGGGTGTTGGGAGCCCCTCGGGGGTCTGTGGTGGTATTACCGGGGGTCCCCTCAAAATTATTTGAATTCAAAATATAAAAAAAATAAATTAGGCATTTATATTAATATGTTAATAATAAAAACTTAAACTTAATTAAAATAAACAGCATGACATTCCCAGTTTAAAATCTATTCGGTAAAACTGTAAAAAAAAGTTGGTTCACCTTAAAAAGGAAGTTACCTGGTTGCCTTAAAATATTGAGATAATTCAACCTAAAAATATACTAGCTGACACTTCACAACTTTATTTATTTTTTATTTAAACTAATATACTAATATTTCAGAGTTGATTTAACTACAAATTAGGGCTCCCTAACAATTAGTTGCGAATAATCGTTTGCAGAATAAAAGTTTTTGTTAACATAATGTGGATGTACTGTGTATAATAATTATGCATAAATACAAACACACACATGCATGTATATATCTAAAAAATATTTACATGTGTATATAACATTTTATATTTATCATATAAATATATTTTTCTTGAAGTTATACATTCATGTGTATGTATTTATTTATACATAATTATAATACACAGTACACCCACATATATTATGTAAACAAAAACTTTTATTTTGCAAACGATTAGTCGTGAATTTTAAGGCAACCAGGTAATTCACTTTTTTATGTTGAACCATCAAATGATTTTTTACACTGTAGTCAATCCCGCCAGAAAAATGCAATTATGCGATCGCATGATTCAATGCATAATATGCCAAAGTCTGCATATTTATTTTTTCAAATACGCCGCACTTCACTGCATAAATGGCAGATTTCCGTGTGCAAAATATGCGGGGGTTGCATGATTTCATAATTCCCGCATTTTCGTAGCAAAAAGTTAAATATATCCTAGCAGAAAGTTGAAAGATGTTGCATTTACTTCACATAAGCGCAGCCATGTCCCCTGTTGCTATGGGAACATTTTGAAGTGACGTTATTACATGACGCTATTCCGTGACGTAATTACGTGACGTAATTACGTGACGTAATTACATGACGTGAACATCATTGAAAAGCTGCAGACCCGAACCGCAATTTTTGCAAAATCCCGCAATTTCATTGCATAAAATTGCATAAATATCCCGCATATTCCATTGCATTTTTTAAGAAGATCAAGGATTTTTGCCCGCAACAATCGCAAAAAACTCTGCATTTTTCTGGAAGGACTGAGTAGTATGATAACAGTAGGCCTATGTGAATGTATACCAAAAATGATTATTTGTATGTCTAAGTATATATATCTTAATTTGATACATGCACTAGGGGTCCTTTCTCCTGGTCCTTGGCTTGAAAAAAATCTCTAATCTAAATAACATTTAGTTCACATCCAACTCAGTTCTGTTTTATAATATTTATGGACTATTCTGAAATGTAAATATTAAACAAAATTCAAATTTTCTATCATAAATAAGGCATGCAAACTTTCTACAGCTTTAAAATGCTACAAAAAAGCTAAAAAAAAATACAATAACCGTTGAATTAGAAATGCACAGAAATAAAAAAAAATATGCTAGGAAATTGTAATTGTGTTTTACATAGATGATAATAGCATTATAATAAATCTATACTTTATTTGTGACTATCTGTCTGTGTTTTCACTAATGGTCTAATAAAAAAAAAAATATTTGCTTCAAATTAATGAGCCATGCAACTATTACAGCAATAGATGAGATGGATAATGATGTATTTCTTTTGAAGCGCAAGTTAGCCTGCATTAAACAATCTTTAGTGTTCAGCGATGGAAATTGGATGTCAAGGGGATCATTGTGTGTGCCTGTCATGTTTCAGTGAAGACCTTAATAACATGCTCGACGCAGCCCTGGCTTTCCATATTATCCAGAGTTTCTTCAGTCCGATCCATCCAGCCGTTGATCTCAGCGACACTCTCCTCAAATGTTTTTATTTGACTTTGGTAATCCTGTGTGACAGATGGAAAGCTATGTTTACATTTGGGCTATTGTGCAATGTGCCATTACTGCCTCTTAAAATGAATAGCTGATGCGAAATCTTATGCATAAGTGCAGACATTCTACAAACAAATATTCAGTCTTTTTAGTATTTTTAAAACAAAAAACAAACACATTTGTAGTTATTTTAGTATTTGCCTTTGCTCTTCCAAGCTTTATAGTGGTAGAAAACAGGGATTAGGGAAAAACTTCTAGTTTCAAACCTCAAAAAAGTGCATTCATCCTTCCCAGAAATAATCCACACAGCTAAAATGGTTTAATAAACACTGTCACTATCTTTTTGTACTAAAGAAACTGTTTTGAATATGAGTTTAAAATAAAATGAAATAAAATAAAATGTTGATGTGTAAGGGTAATGAGTTCAATTCTCGTAATGATAAAAATGTATAGCTTGAATGCAGGGGCGCCGTTAGGGGGGGTTCAGAGTATGCCAGGCATATGGGCCCATGAGTACGCTAGGGGGCCCCACCGTCATCACTTTTCCGGGTTTTTTATTGTACACATTTAATTATTTACACTGTAGTAATGTAAAGTAAATTAATATAAAACTACTGTAAATTAATTTGTGTTAAGTAAAATCGATACACATGCCACTAAAAAGCGTTCATGCCGATCCGTAAACTGTATGTTTCATGAAAAATGAAAAATATTTGTGTTAATACAAAAGGACAGCAAGAGATTTATTTAAGGAAATATGTATGTTTTATATTTATGTTTGAGTATTGTTGTGTTTAAATATTGTTGTAATGTTGTTAATGTTTTGTTTTAATTTAATTCGATTATTAAGACTCTTATTTTAAACGGCATATATTGGGCGTTGTAATGGATTGAAGGCTAATATGATGGTACAAATGAAGTGAGTCATAAGACATAATTTTCGAGTTTAAATTAAGTTTTGATGCTTCAAATGTTTGCTACAAATGAATTTCGTTTAATATAATTTGTCTCCTAATTTTAATCAATGTTTGGTTGACAAGTGTTGTGAACATTAAAGAAAAAGAACATTAAAAAGAACACCGTGCATCTCATTACGTAACAAATATAAACTACTGCAATATACTACCAAATGTCAAAACATGCAGTATTATCTTTGTAATGATATAGTTGTTGTTGGATGTGCAAAATCATATTATGGAGTATATCACTTTAATTGCTTTTAAAAAACAGCCTTCAGTGCACAGAAAATAAATGTGCTTTTAAAAATCAACGTCATATTTAAAACTTTAGCCGATTGTGCTTTTTGAAATGTCTGTGTCACTGGCGAAGGGCGTGTGCGGGCGAAGCGCACACTCTTAAAGATCAACGTAATATTAATTTTGCCGGCCACGGTTTTCTGTCATGAGCAGAGGACTTATTTGGTTTTTTTCTGACGAATACAGTCAGTTTGTAAGAACATTTTTAAATGGACTATAAGATCTTAAATATGAACTCCGAAAAATGAACTATTATAGGCTAAACATAATTGTACACATTTCGCTTCTAAAACCGCGCAGAAAACCCGACAGCCGCGACTTTCAAAGCACCTTCCATAGATTCAGAAATCCATCTCCATGCATTATTCTTCTTTTGGTGATCTATTTAAAATCACGTGCATGTTTTCTGCCTTTCCAGATTAAAATGGTAGGCTATTCGTTTTTCGAATAAATCTTTTTCTTTTTGCTTCATGCATTTATTTTTAGTTGCAAATGCGACCTGTTAAATTAAATAAACACACTCAACTGAGTAATTTTATATAGCTACACATTATGGTATGAAAATCAAACAATCATCTAAAGGAAGGGGCCCAAAATTCTGTCTTGCATACCCCCCTTGAAACTGTTCATTGCGCCCCTGCTTGAATGTAAATAAACACTTCATATCTTTTGTCTAATGTTTAAAACCTTACAAAAATGTTCCTGTGTTTCCCATCTGGTGTTTGCAAAGCACTTTTGCTGTATCTGACTGTATCTGCTGTAACAAGACAGATAGACTCGAGAACTAAGCGTAAAAATACACATCGCTTTAACCGTCTCATTTTACCTTTGAGGCCGAGCCTCATCCCCTGACGTACCATCAAGTTATTTATAGAGTTATTTACAAAGTAGGAGAGGTGAAAATATATTCAGAAGGATCATGATAAGATAAAAAAGTGGGAAAACCAGCAAGCAGTATGGCAGAGGTAATAAAGAGGAACAAGAGATAAATGTGCTTAACATTACTGTCGCCTCTAGAAATTATAGTGTGGGTTTTAAAGAACAATATGGAGATGTGAAACAGAAATGGATTTTGGCTTTAACACCAGACATATTTAGTATGGGGAAAAAAATGAGATGGTTTCTGTGAATTACTCACCAGCAGCAGTATTAGCCATTGCTCGCATCTTGACGTCACTGCGATCCAGTTGCAGTTCAGCAGACTGACCTTGTCATCAATCAGGTTCTCCTGGGTGTGGAGTAAACCCTTCAGGGTCTCGGCCAGCTCCCGGACCAGCTTCAGCTGTGGTTTGTGTTGCTCGGTGTCTTCCTGCGTTCCCTGGTCGATAAGGTCAGAGAGGTGGTTTAATTGGCTGCTGTTGGCTTGTTTACTTTCGAATAACTAAGTCGCACGGCTTTGCGCTTTTGCTACGTGTCAGCAGTAATTCATCAAATGATGATCACATTATGGAGGACAGCAGTATAACCAGAAATATACAGGTATATAATGAAGTGCATTTTGAACAGTGTAAAGAGCTGATTCAAGTGTCTGGACTGCACAGTGGACTAATAATGTACAGTCCCATTAAAGTTTAATACATCATGTCAATCTGCTATATCCTCCACAATCCTAAACTAAGAACTGGCCTGCAAGGTAAGGAATTTTTAGCCTGATCTCATGGGAATACCGTACGTAAGTATTTTACGAGATGGGAAATTCATAAAAATTTGTACGAAGATGAACTGTACCAAAGCATACAATGATTAAAATAAAATAATACAAGCCCCATCAGTAACTCCACCCCTAAATCTAACTATCGGTGACACAAAAGCAGATCGTACTAAAACATGCAAAGAATATTGTATGAATTGATTTTAATTAAGTCACAGTGATATACTGTAAAAAAAAATATGCAGGATATATTTTTGTTACTTAACATTCACATTGTTGACATTGTTAATTTAATGTCAACTTATCACAAGCCAAAACTTAAAATAGTAGGTTAAATTGACTTGCAAAACCAAGCTGTTTTAACTTCATGCTGCATATTTTTTTTACAGTGTAATAGTTATGAATAGCCATGAAATTATACAGTGCAAATTGCATTCAGTAAAATTTTTTAGTTTTCGGTTTCGCACGAGCAATGCTGAGAGCATGCTTATATTGTAAAAGCACAATTGATGAGCTCATTGTGTCTTTGTTACGGTATAAACACAACTTTGCTGTTCCTGGGCCCGGCAACTAAAAAAAACAAAATCAATCAGAACTGACGATTTCAACCAGCTTTTGCATTCAAAACATGCAAATTTTAAATGAATTGTTTATATCTTATCCTTACACCGTAAAAAAGTGAAAGTTGAATATACTTTAATAAATTACTTTAATTGGTAACACAAAAAACTTACATTTTATCAACTTAAATTTTCTCTCTTTAAGTGAAAATTTTAAGGCAAAATAAAAAATATTTATTTTAATTTGTATTAATTTCTAAAAATGTAAGCTTTCTTAACTTAAATTTGTCACTTAAGAAAATTCACTTTATCAAAATTTTTTTTTTTTTAGGTGCACTCTTAGAAACGATGTGTTAATTTTTTTTACACATCTTTGTGCGTTAAGCTTTTAACACATTACATGTAATTTTAACACATTATGTGTCATATTGTGTTAAAAGTAACACAAAATGTGTTGTTTCAATAACAACACAGATATGTGTGGATTCTGGGACAACGCATTTAGTGAATCAACACTAATGTGTTGTTTTAAACACATTCGTTCTAAAAGTGTGTTACCAATTACAGTATTTTTTAAAGTTAATCCAACTTTCACGTTCACGTTAAGTTTATCCAACTTTCCAATTTTTTGCTAACAAAATCTCAATACTGGTAAACTATTGCTTTGTAACCTGCAGGTTTGTGTAAATTCAGATCTAGTCCAAGGTTTTGTAAATATTTTAACTCTTTCCCTTCAGCATTTTTTCTTTTTTTTTAAGTTGCCAGCCAGCGCTTTTCATAAAAGTTGAATGCCTTCCAGAAAATGTTCTTCTTTAAATATAAAAACATACAATATATTCAATGAAAAAAAAATCAGACCCTCGGTGCTTTCAAAAAAAGGAAAAAAAAGCTTAATCCTACCTTAATTTGTTCTCTCTTTTTCACCTTATAAATATGGGTAGGTTTCTTAAAAAATACCAAATTTGATCAAAAAGCTGAGATAAAGACATTTTTGTGAAGTACTTTTGATAGAGATCACATTCAGAGCGATTATCAAAAAATACACAGAGTTCTTACTGTTTGCCCTATGGGGTTACTTCCGGGTTTTATAAGTTGGGTAAGAGCGCCACCTGGTGAATAATAGCGGAAATATGGATTGCTGAAAAACTCATCATTGGCAGGGAAGCGTTTTCTCTTAATTGACGAGTTAACACGTCAATGGAAAGGATGGAGTTAAACTTGACAACAAGTGAACAATTATATTATGTTTGTGTCAAACAACATTTTTTTTACATTATACAATGATCTTATTTTTTTTCTTGTTCTTCATTGCTATCCCTAAACTACACAATTTTATTGCATGTATGTGGGAGGACCAAGCATTTTACTACATTACTCAACCCAGTCTCACCCCATGGCGTCAATATTTGACGACACTTGACCATGCGTCAATATGTTGACGCGGAGGGTATACCTTTCGCGTCACTTTTTGACGAACTGGGGACTTCAATACTATCAGGTACGCGAAATTCTCTTTCCTATTTTCTTACCATTTTCTACCATTTTCGCGTCGGTTTAGGGTTAGATTTACATAATGACATCCCTACCCAAACCTATCCCTAACCCCAATGTCAGTTGACAACTGTTTAATTTCGCGTACCTAATAGTATTGAAGTCCCCAGTTCGTCAAAAAGTGACGCGAAAGGTATACCCTCCGCGTCAACATATTGACGCATGGTCAAGTGTCGTCAAATATTGACGCCATGGGTGTGAGACTGTGTTGCATTACTGTGTATGGTTGGAAAAAAAATTGACCATTTCTGAATTTTTTAGTAGAACATTTTTCAGCTTCAGGGATAAAAAGCCTGTCTGAATCGTATTTTTGTTGTTGAAATGAAACTGGGATGAATTATTCTTTTACCTTGGCCCATGTCAACTCTGCCTCCAAGTCACTCGGCATCCCTTCAATGGAAGACCGGCGCGTCAGCTCCCCATCAGTAGACGCCAGCCACTCTGTCAGACTGTTTACCTCCTTCCTAAACTTCCTAAGTAACTTCAAAATCTTCTCCAGTTCCTGTTTTCCTTCTGTCACCTGCATAGAGATGAATATGAGAAGCTGTCACTCACGATTACCAATGAATTACCAACTTGTCAAATCAGTGGATTAATGAAAGTCACCTCGAAACAAATTTATAGTCTCTCACCCAAGCAGTATCAATTTTGTATACAGGTAATACATACATATTCTTTATCTAAATGTTTTACTCAAAAATATGTGTAAACAAGATTTTGACAGGCTTTGACATGTATGAATTTGTGCTTGTACTGGAAATAAGTTACTGGGCACATGAGCCTGGCACACAATACTTAAAAACACATGACGTTAAAGATGCCCTAAGTGGGCAAAGCTGTGATCTAGCTATTTTAAAGATGTTTAAACATAACATAGGTTTGTTTCTGGCTCAGTTGAACCACTGAATATGTGAACATTTGACGGGTACTGTACATGTCTTGCATTCAGCTTTACTATACCTGCGATCCCAAGTCATTGTATGCAAATTTAAGAGCCGTCAATCTGTCATCCAGTTCCTTGGGTTGCTCTGTCTGTTGTCTCTGCACAATCTGTCTCCCTGTCTTTATCACTGTCTCCACCTCTGATTTCACTTCACTTAGATTCTTATACAACTTCTGCAAATGAGAAACAGATTGAAAAAATATGTTAAACCTATCAATGATGTGACATAACCTTCTGAGTACATTGTTTGTTTGTTTATTCTTATAATGCCATTCCAGCATCTATGCCTACATTCACGGTGAGAACAGGTTAATCCAAACACAAATTAATCTATAAACACGTTGGAGAAGGGACAATTAGTATCTCCAGTTCAACTAACCAGCATGTTTTTGGCCTGTGGGAGGAAACCGGGAGTAAACCCACATGCAGGGGCGCTGTAAAGGGGGGGTAAACAATGACAATTCTTGGGGCCCACGCGTAAGAGGGGGCCCAGAGAAGCCCCCAAAATTGTGGTGCTTAAAAAATATATTTAATAGTAAAAATTAAAATGACTTTCTTGCTTTTTTTTGTCTTGTTTTTAGTAGAAATATCTAAAAATTCTTAAATTAAGATGTTTTTTCTTGATGAGCAAATCAAGTCTAGTTTTAAGACAAATTAATATACAATTTAAGTAAAATTGCCCTTAAAACAATCAAAATTTTATGCCAATGGGGTGAGAAAAAAATTGTGAAATGTCTTTTTTCTTAAACACTTAATTCAAGTAAAATTTTCTCACCCCATTGGTAGTCAAAATACCATAAAAGCGCATGATTTTATGTAAATTAATATGAAAAAAGTCTCAGCTGTGTTGGGGGCCCTGTCAAGATTCTTTTCATGGAGCCCAAAATCCTTAGCAGCGCCCCTGCCCACATGGACATAGGGAGAACATGCAAATTCCACACAGAAAGGCCACCTGACCAAGCCAGGACATCATATACTCAATTTCATCGGTTTCAAACCTGCATGACTTTCTTTTATCATTGGAATACAAGACTAAATCATTTTGGGTGATGCTTTTTCATCCCAACAATGAAAGTCAATAGGGAATAAAGCTGTCAGTCACTCATGTTCTGTCTAAGGATCTTCCTCTATGTTCCACAAAATAAATTCACACGAGTTTTGGAGCAACCAGTGCCTTACCCACCCACCTCTGTATTTTTATTTTTTTATGTGTAATAAAAGTCATGAAATATTTGCCTAATAGTCCTAACTGTATTTTAGTGCTGCAAATATTGTACAACACCTAGAACTGTTCGGCACTTGTCAATATCAAAATGATTTAGGTTGCAAAGCAAATTAAATAAATCGGGAGTTACTAGCCAATCACATGAAAGCAGGTGGGAGTTACTGTTCAGAGAATATTTGACAACTGTTATATAAAAAAAATGTTGGTGGTCCAGTTGGTGGACCTCATTATTTCAACAACCCTGGGAGCAACATGAGTATATAACATGAGCACATTTTTTTTCTTTTTGGTCAAATATAAAAAAAAAAACAATCATTATTTTCTGTAATAACTTCGGTTTCTTATCACTGATAATACAAACAATTAAACCTTTTAAAAAAAAAATAGTTGGCCTTAATAAACACGTATTTTGATCTAACAATATTTCCCATGTATAAATTAAGCTGCACATCAATGATTTCTACATACTGTACACAACAAACAATATACGTATATATATAGATAGATAGATAGATAGATAGATAGATAGATAGATAGATAGATAGATAGATAGATAGATAGATAGATAGATAGATAGATAGATAGATAGATAGATAGATAGATAGATAGATAGATAGATAGATAGATAGATAGATAGATATTTATATATATATATATATATATATATATAGATAGATAGATAGATAGATAGATAGATAGATAGATAGATAGATAGATAGATAGATAGATAGATAGATAGATAGATAGATAGATAGACAATGACGTGTTTGTCCTGTGATGGCTACTGTAGCTTCGCTATGCGTTTCAAACAGGAGGGGTGAGCTGTGAATTGAGCCGTTGTTTGCAATTCACAGTCTCTCCACTAGATGCCGTTAAAAGTCCCACATTGCAGCTTTAAAAAGACACT
This sequence comes from Paramisgurnus dabryanus, assembly GCF_030506205.2. Classification (NCBI taxonomy): domain Eukaryota; kingdom Metazoa; phylum Chordata; class Actinopteri; order Cypriniformes; family Cobitidae; genus Paramisgurnus; species Paramisgurnus dabryanus. The sequence goes on from NC_133340.1 coordinate 34,861,139, forward strand.
CCACTTTTTTTTAAAATATGCTCATTTTCCAGCTCCCCTAGAGAATTTTTTTTTATTTTTACCGTTTAGGAATCCATTCAGCCGATCTTTGGGTCTGGCGGTACCACTTTTAGCATAGCTTAGCACAATCCATTGAATCTGATTAGACCATTAGCATCACAATAAAAAAGTAACCAAAGAGTTGTGCTATTTTTCCTATTTAAAACTTGACTGTTCTGTAGTTACATCATGTATGAAACCACCGGAAAATTAAAAGTTGTGATTTTCTAGGCCAATATGGTTAAAAACTATACTCTCATTTTGGCGTAATAATCAAGGACTTTCCTGCCCTTGGTTACTTTCAATAGCAGGGGACTATTTTCGGCTGCTGCGTAATATCACTGCGCCTCCTGCAGCCAGGTTTCATCAGCAAAGTCCTTGATTATTACGCCGAAATGAGACTATAGTTCCTAACCATATCAAACCACAAAATCGCAACTTTTAATTTTCCGTCAGTCTTAGTACACAATGTAACTACAGAAGAGTCAAATTTAAAATAGGAAAAATATAAAAACTCTTTGGTTATTTTTGAGCATGATGCTAATGGTCTAATCAGATTCAATGGATTACGCTAAGCTATGCTAGAAATGGTACCGCCAGACCCGGAGATCAGCTGAATGGATTCCAAAAAGGTCAAAATCTAATGTTTAACTCTAGGGAAGCTGGAAAATTAGCATATTTTCAAAAAGTGTCCCTTTAAAATATCAAATCACTTTATTGTCACATCTTTGACACAGGTGTACATGGAGTAAAAATATTTATTTTTAAATACAAGCACATTACCCACCATACATTGCTCCAACTGTGACTGTACCACTTCCTGTTCCACACTCCGAACACTCAGCACCCCCAGCTTTCCTTTAACCTCCTCCAGCACACGTTCACATTCCCTCAACCTCTGATCAAAGTTGGCTGGCTTTTGGAAAAGCCGGAACTTGGCTTTCACTTGCATTAGTTTATCCTGAAGAGACACAGGTGCACTTTAAACAGGCTTGATGGATCTAATGTGAAAAAAAAAAACAGCTTTATAAAATAACGTGACGTGTCTTACAATTGTAGCGTCAATGTTTCCCATCACTTTATCGGGCGAGTCAAGCTGTACTGCTTTTTTCCTCATATCGTCTAGTGTCGTCTCATGATCATTCAACTCAGACTGGATTTGCTGTGGAAAGAAGACAATAATAAAGTTAACCCTGATGTCCTTTTATATACAGTAGAGAGCAGACATTACACCCAAACTTTTTCAGTGTGCGGCCCCCCTTGTGTACGGTGCATTCCTTTGCGGCCCCCCAAAGAAAATTTGTGACAAAAAACTGTTCTAAAACTCAACATTTTAATAAAAAAAAAAAAAAAAGTAGTGGTTTTGGTTAGTAGCCTTATTTTTTTAGGTTTAATTGTACAGAATTCATGATAAATTAATTTATTTCATAAAATGTCATAAAACTGGGGCCCCCTGGCACCATCCCGCGGCCCCCCTGCATTACACCATCATTCAAGTTACTTTTTTTAGTTTAGTTTTAGCACATTATGAATAAAAGTACACTGATCAAAACTATTGAGTAACACAAATAGGTAACTTTAGGAATTATATTGTAAAATTTAGATTTTTTGTATCTTCAAAGTAGCAACCAAGAATTTGAATAAATGTACTCTTGGCATTTTATTAAGCAGCTTTATGATACCTCATAGTATCACCCGGTCAGCTTTTTTAGCAGTGTTGAAGGACCTATTCTGGGCTCTTATTCAAAAACATTTAATATTTTAGTTAATGTAATAAAAAGCATTGTAATAAAAGTCATTTATCTATTGGCGAAAATATATCATTATCTATTAAACACCATTTTGAGCACCATTGACTTCCATAGTATTTTTTCCTATTGAGGCCGATCATGCTCCTGCTTCCTGCTTGATTACAACTTTTCCTTTGTGTTCAGCAAAAAAAAAAATATATAGGTTTGACAGAATTATTATTTTTGGTAAACTATCCCTTTAAGCTTGGTAAAATCATTGTAATTCTTACACTCAACTCAACTCAAGGTTTATTGCGTTTTCAAAGAGGTTGGCAATAATGACATAATAAAAACACTAATGTTCATCATTAATTAATAATTCAGTAAATTAATAATTCATAGTAATAGTCTCAAAATAAGCTATTCTTATACACAGTAATATAGTTAATTTGCTGAATGCCAGCACACTTTTTGTAGGATATATCTAGAGCACCATACTCCAAAACCCACAGATATTAACTTTAATGTGTGTTTGGCCCATAGGTGACACAATATGAATACCTGGGCCTCCTGAGGAATCTGTGCGGCGTCTATTCCATCTGCTAGGTAAGCAGTTAAATGTCTGTCAGTGGTATTTAAAGAGTCCTGAATGAGCTGCAGCGACCTGTCGTTCTCCTGAGCCCACTGCAAGTTCTTTTCCAGATGCTGTCGTCTCTGTAAAACCTGTTATCAGAACCAGGAGAACCAAACATGTGAAATCCAGCATATGCGCTTAAGGTTATATGCTTTCAAAGGGAGTCTCTTACCCTTTGCATTAGCTCGTCCCAGCGCGTGTTGTAATCTTCCACTTTTTTGTGTATGAGCTCATCGAGAACCCTGCCGTCCATGAGGGTCTGGGCTAATTCGCGGATCTGGTTGCGATTGTATTCGGGATGTTCCTTTATCATGGTGTCTATGGACTGAAAGAAATGAGAAACCACTTTGATATTTTCTCTTTAAATGTCATTTCAACCGAAAACTCAGGATGGTATTTATAAAAGTTTAAAACATGGTTTTCATGGTGATGATGCAATATTTAATTTTATTATAGCTGGTAGATTTATTAGCCCATAGGAAAGAAAAATTAATTTATATTCAACTTTCCTGTTAGACAGAATAAATTAATTGCTAAATGCGTAAATGTAAATGTAAATTAAGTAAAGACCAAATTTGGACTTTTGTTGTGCCATTTTTCATTCATAAGTGGCTTTATTGCAGATTGAAACCTCTCAGCATGAAACTCTTACATTAAAAAAGTGACGTTAAAGGGACATTCCACTTTTTTTTTGAAAATATGCTCATATTTACGCACTGAACGAAAATAGTCCCCTTGATTATTTTCAATAGCAGGGGACTATTTTCAGGCAGTGCGTAATATCACTACGCCTGCTGCAGCCATGGTACGACAGCAAAGTCATTGATTATTACGCCAGAATGAGAGTATAGTTCCTAACCATATCTGCCTAGAGAATTGCAACTTTTAATTTTCTGTCGGTCTTAGTACACGATGTAACTACAGAAGAGTCAAGTTTTAAATAGGAAAAATATCCTGGTTATTTTTCAGTGCGATGCTAATGGTCTAATCAGATTCAATGGATTATGCTAAGCTATGCTAAAAGTGCTAGTGTCAGACCCGGAGATCGGCTGAATGGAGTCCAAAACGGTAAGAGTCAAATATTTAACTCTAGGGGAACTGAAAAATGAGCATATTTTCAAAAAAGTGGAGTGTATCATAAGTCTTAATGCACTTACAGCCAAAGCTTCTTCGAATTCCTTTACACCTCCTTGAATGTTTTCCGTTTCATCAAGTCTTTTCTCCAGTAGGTCCATCCAGGCGTTCTCCAACTCTAAATATGAGAGGAGTTCACACCAGCAGGCCCACACTTCCTACAACATCCAACAAACACAAAGAGAGATGCACCTTAAAGGGGACATTTCACAAGATGTCAAATAAATCATTCGTGCTCTCAGAGTACATATGAAGTTTTAGTTCAAAATATCATATTTTTATTATTATTATTAACATCATCATAGTTTCACATTAATATGCGACATGCATACTTTCCCTCACATGAGGCTGTATTTTGCGCGAGAGATCTTGTAAAGCTCGCGGATTCCTTCTCGCACACACGTGGACTAAATGCGCACATTTTGGACTCTTACTCGGACCTGAATGCGCTTGGCCTGGACTCCTTCTAGCATCTGAACTTGTAATACATGTGACTCTGACATTACTTAAAGGGACACAAGGCAGCATTTTATGTTAATAAATCATCTTCGTAAGTCGGTATATGGTTAAATGACTCATTACATGACAAATGAAGACTCTCTCGCCCGCCCCTACCGTCTGTAGGAAGAATACCCCACTTGCTTCGCTGTATCCGACCCGGTGTCCTTCAGTCTTGTATAGTCTTAGATATAGAACGCATTTACTCCCAGACACTAGGGGAAGCTAGTAGAGAAATAATACTCAGACTTGCCTTGTGTGCCTTTAACTAGAGAGGTTGTTAGGCACACAGAGGGTTAAAATCAGTGAGTTTGTTGTTCCCAATCTCTGGCACGCAGGACATTTCACACAGAAAAAAGCGCCTGGACTTAATGAAGCGGAAGGATTAATGGCATCAGTTTTAAGAAAATTAACAAAACAATACATGAGAAAACTACTGCCCCGCTCCCCGATACTATCGTGTATCGGCGATCTCACAGGCTGATGATATGATGATCTCAAAATGGGGCATAACGGCCAACACCAGGCAAGCGTGTCAAACTCAAGGCCCCACATTTTATGTGGTCCGCGAGACATTTTTTTTTAAATAATCTGTTAAATATTTGGACACTTAAAAACACGTTGTCATTATTTGCCCTGTGTTTTTACTTTTAAAAGCTAGGTATTAATTAAGTAGTAAACCAAAACCATAAAGACGTCAAATAAGTCCGGCACTTTGAGAGCAACTGTAATGTTAATGTGCCCCGGTATGAAATTGAGTTTGACACCCCTGCTTTGCACCCTGGCACCTGACTTCAACTCCATAAACAAAACTCCACTGAGGTAAACTCAAACTCACCTCTAAAGTCTTGCATTTGCCATCAAGCCGACTGCAGAGTCGCTGGTAGTTAGACGTTAAAACATCCAGTTCTGCCTTCAGGGCATCGTGGGCCGCAGGAGGGGCCTTTGAAACGAAATTGGTGACTTTATCCGTCAGTAGCTTCACCTTTGTTTCTTTTTGATGGACTTCCTCTTGAGCTCTCTGGAGTGGGAGAGAGAAGATTACGAGAGGAATCAACAGGTGTTAAGACTAAAGTCAGCAAAACCTCAGCGTTTCTTAAAGCACCTGTTTACAAGGACAAACCGAATCGGAAATAAAGGAGGTGCGGAGTAAACGAAAGAAATAACTTTACCTATTAAGGTATAGAATCTAACTGCAGGTGTCAGCGAGATGAGATAGCACCTGTTTGGGAATTATTATATCGCAGTTGTTTAAATGTCAGTCTTCTAATTTTATGACAATTGTCTGGGGAGCCTCTCAGGCACTTTGCTCTTAGCGCAGTCATTTTTATTGCCTACAGTTTATTTTATTCCCTTGCTTTATTTTTAGGGTTTTCAGTGTCTTAGCACTTTGAACAAAATTACAAAATAGTACCATTTATTAACGGCGAACATCATGTAATTTATTATTATTTTGTTTAAAGATAACAATATTGAAAATATATTGAAAAGTTATCCTAACTGCAACACCATATCTTAGCTAATGTTTTTTACTGTAGTCAACTATTGCCATTTTAATTTCTCTTATGAAAAATCAGATATGCAGTACTGTGCAAAAGGCCACCACCACCTGAAATGGTGTTTTAGAAGTTTTAATGTCCATCCATATTTATTTTTCTAACTATTTTATGAAGATACAAACAGAAAATACAGGAAATATGTACAAAAAAAATGACTAAAGACTAAATGTCTTCTTTAGGCATTGTCGTTGTTTAATGTGAACTCTCTTGGCACTAAACACATCTTAAGCGTTTTTGAGCAGAATGAAGTAAAAATACGAATTTCTTTACAATTAGAAATTAGGATATCATTTTATTTAGATTTAAGAGATCCTGCAGTTTCCTGCTATTGCTCAAGTGGAAAGGGAGTTTACCCTAAAAACTTGACACATCAGTTTACATTTTTATAAATTTTTTAATCCTATACACATTTCCTGTATTTTCCAAGTTTCCCAATTTTGGGGTGTTTTCAGACTGGGATTAGGGGTTTTTAACCATCCAATAAAAAAAGTACAGAAGCCCTGAAAAGTCATACATCATCATTATTTTTTAACACCTATTTCAGTTTGAAGATGATCCAAAATTGGGAAACGCTTTTTGTTTTGCAAAGACCTCCTTCTCGTATTTTCTTGATGTATTCTATTAAAGAGACTGACAAACAATTATGATCACTATACATTGCAAAAACAACAAAACTAATTCTGGCATGGTGGCCTAATGCTGTGTTCACAGCAGCCATGGTAAAGGCGTAAAGCGCGAGTGATTTCAATGTTAAAAATTTTAAAGAAGCGTTTACGCGCGTCTGGAGGTCTCTTAGCGCGAATAGAATAGCACGATAAACACGAAGCCACCTCATTCGCGCGTTTAGTTCGCACAAATGAAGCTAATTTAGCGTTGCCATGGGAAATGAGTGAGTTGAAAAATCAAAACTTTGGTGGAAAATCGTACCGCGTTTACCAATCAGGAGCTTGCTCTAGTAGTGACGTGATTTAAGGAAGCGAGCGGAGTCGCAGAAGCCCCTCCCATGACGCGAATTTCCGCGTGAATGTCTCGAATGACTAGAATTTCATGCGGATGAAGCGAGTAAACGCAAAATGTAAACTCAATGCGAATAGCTGCCTCTACCACGTTTGGTGTGAATCCAGCATAAGACCTTTGCACAGTACTGTATACGTAAAGAGGTTGTAGTATACTTTTTCATATAACTTCTTACTTTCTTTTTTTATCAAGATACATTTAATTGAGAAGCAAAATAGTCTAGGATATTTGTCTATGATAAGTCTTGTTGTACTTGAATTAAGTTTATTGAATTATGCTAAACGTGAATTAAAGGTATAGCACAAGATTTTCTTTTTACCGGTGTATCATCAAGACTATTGGTCATCCCAGTTGTCAATCATTCTGGTCATATGTTGATGTAAGACCGTCGTACGTGCTCATCTCTAGGTTCGCTTTCTGCACATGCGCACTTTCAGGTGTATATGTGTGGTGGGCTACGGTTTCAGCCATTAATTGAAGCTCGCGTTCTCATCGTGTTTTTTCATAATGTCTGAGGGTCCCAAAAGAAAAAGTGTCTATGAATTGTATGACCAGAAGAGAAAGGCCTCTGACGGCGCATTCACACGGGGCGTCAGCGTTGACGCTTCCCATTCACTTTTAATGGGTGACGTCAAGCGTTGGCGAACTGAATTGTGGATCCGTCGGCGCCGCGTCAGTGCCGTTGCTCGCGGCAGAAGTTGAACATTTCTAAACTTTTCAAGCGGCAACGCGTGCGTCAGCCAATCATATCGCCTTATGCAAATAACCTAGGCAGAGCCAGCCAATTACGTTTATGGAAGACCGGAGCTTGTGTTGCGGCCACAGTGAAAAAAAGAAAGAAAAAAAGACCAGAGTGTTTTTGGGAGACTTTCACACACTGGCGTGCGCTAAAAGCACAGGTTGGGCTTCCACGCGAAGTTTCTACTCGGCAGGAAAAGTTTGGCATGCTATTCGGAGAAATCCATTTAAAATCACTGCTTGTAAAAGTTGATGTAAGCTATGATTAGCGATGCTAGCCCTGGCACAAGTCACGAACCGCGCAGACACGGTTAACAGGCCAACAGCAACTTGTAAACAGAGCGAAGAGAAGAACTAGGCTCGTGCATGCTCTCTCTCGTGCACGCTCTCTCTTGTGCACACGTTTAATAGGCGTTCCCTCTCTGGAGCAGGTAGGGTGTTGCGCATGTGCATTTTTTTAAAAAAGTGAAGGGGCGGTTCTTTTAAAAAATGTGGAAAAGTCTTCCGCTATACCTTTAAGTAAACATTTCTAGTCATTTTGTTAAACAATACTTTGCAAAACGGCAAAGTAGGATCTCTTTAACCCTTACTATAAATGTGTATCTTGAGTCTTTAGAGACCTGGAATGTGATTCGTGCATAACTATAATGTTATATTTTTGGCATCTGTTTAATGGCAAATAAAATGTAAAAACATTACAACATATGCTTAATTTGATCATTTTGTAATTCATGATTGTGATTTGTGTCACTGTAGACATTCATTCAGGGTGGTTAAGACCCAGATATGTAATAATGACTGGTGAAACATCCATGCATTTAAAAGTTAAACCAGACCTCTTGCAATTTGTTTGAGCTATGAAAGAGCAATGTTGAAAAATTCAAACCTTTAGCTCCTCCACAGCCTTGTGAAGCTCCTCGGGTGTTTTGTACTGGAAGTCTCGTTCCAGGTACTCTTCTTCAGCCTGAGTGATCCACTCCTGCATCTCCTGCATCTCTTTCCTCAGACTCACCGTCATGTCCAGTCCTCCTTTCAGGGCAGATTTCTTTGCATAGGCCTGAAAGATCAACAACAAGTTTGATTTGGTTTCCATCTCAAGCATTTTGCCTAAAACTGTAGGGGATGTCATAAAAACACCATTAAGTTTCTTCAAAAGTGTGCATGGATGACTAATTTGTACCTCACCTGATAGCGAATTAGTATACAGTAATGGGCTGTAAGCCCGGTTGGCACGGTAATTACTGTACAGTACCTGTTTGCAAATGAGTTCCCACTGAGCGTTGAGTTCATCGAGCATCTTCTGTATTTTGATGGCAAACGGAGGTTCGGCTTCCCTCTTCAAAGCCATTCCCACCTCATTAATTCCATTCAGACTCGGTTGGACGGTATTGATGTCCTTCACCAGAGCCTGGCAAATCAAACAAGGTTGTATGAAACTGAACGTCCTGGTCATTCTGGAAACCAGGTCACGCCAATGCACTGACCCAATTCTATTTCAAAAGCTAGCTCGGTGTGGGGTACAAAAAAATACCCAAATGGCATTTGAAATAAAAAAGTAATTTCGTGTTCAACTGTGGTCATATCCAACGGTTGTATAAAAAGAGATGGCAAAGCTGTACAGAGTCAGGTCCCTGTGGATTTATAGCTTATTCATTCAACTTAGCAGATCTCCCAAAACAACACAGTCCTTCAGATTTGATCTAAATGAGAAGCAGTTTGTTTTTTCTTTCAGACCGATGCTTTAATTTAGGCTCTGAATATAAAACTCCCTCTGCTGAATTTTAATTTTTGGGCCATGTTCATGAAACACCATGGTGAGGATTTGGAACTCGGTTGTTTTAGCACGTCTTGCTGTAGATCAGTACGGCATCGACAAATTCTGGGCATCCAAGTTTTTGTGTATAAAGTTTTACTGCTAAATAAATAAAGATTGTCCTCACCGTGCACTGTTCCAACTGTTTCTCCAAAGCCTCTGCGTCTCCAAGAGCCGGCCATTCCTCATTCAGGAAAACATCGACTTCTGCCATCCACTTCTGTAGAGTCTTGGTGTCATTCTGCCATTAGAAATAAAATCTTTTAGATGCATTTTAAAGAAAATAAAAATAAAGTTGTTTTTTCTAACCAATGAGACTACTGTAAATGTAGACAAATATTGAGAGATCTTCCTATCAGATCTTTCTCATAAAAACGGAATCTCCTTTATATTCCAAAATTCATTTAAAACACAATTAACTTTATAGACAAAATGGCATAATATATCAATACTTATTTATAGTGAGAGAATATATCTTCAATTGTTTCTTTTCCTAAAGGCAATTTTAGACATTTATACTGGGAAAAGACAAATTTACTAATTAAATTTATGCCTTATTTTGTTTTTTGCCCCATTTGTGCCATCTGTGCTCAGTTTTGTCTAACTTTTTTGCCATCTACATTCATTGATTTTTTTATTCATTCCAAGGCACTTTGGGTGAAACATCTAAAACATCCATTCTAAACAATAAAATACCAACCTTTGAGCAATAAAACCTTCTCTGGCTGTGTAAAATAAGCCAATATCTCCAGATACCTGTATCTGCATTAACTTGAAAAGCCTGCAAGAGGGAAACTATAGCCGTGCCTGAAATTGCTGTAATTTGGTCATGTGATCCTGCAGTTTCTGTACGTTCTCCTCCAGTTGCTCGGACACGCGTCTCCAGCGCACCATCACGTTGTCCAGGTCGGTCCGGTACCTCTGACAGATCTCAGGTGGTGCTTTCTGTAAAACCTGATCAGCCATCTTATTGAGATCGTCAACTTCACTTTGATGGTCCTTCTGTGATGCTTGAATCGCCTACAAAATATTTTGGCATAAAACATTAGTTTTTATTAAAGGTCCATTGTTTACCTTTAAGAAATGCAATGTAATATACACAACTATATTATCAGTTTTGTATTAAGACCTTACAAAATGAACTGTATTGTTTTTATCTACATACACAGCGGCTCCCCTTACATGAAAGTCACCATTTTGCGTCGCCATGTTTCTACGGTAGCCCTAAATGGACAAACTGATCTATAGAGTGTGTTTTGTCACTATACGCTGTCTCATGTTTAAACTACCGTAGTTTTACTATGCGTTTCGAAAGGAAGGGGTGAACTGTGGACTGAGCCGTTGTTTGCAATTCACAATCTCACTAAATGCCGCTTAAATCTACAAAGTGCATCTTTAATGCAGAAATGTTAATTAGCATAATTACAGAATTTCAAAAATTGACACAATTTTTTTTTAACATATGTTTATTCCTCCTCTCCTTCACTGTGATTGGACGGCCATGTGAGAACTGACATTGACGAGCTAAGCTTTTCACCCAAAGTTTAATATTTTAAACTCTTGGGACTCAGTGCTGAGCGCGGAAAAACCGCAGAGCGCCGGCTTCCAGGAAAAAAACACCAGCTGCTGACTTTTTTGAAAAACACAGCGCTTCCACTGGAAACAATTGTCAGCGTTAAAGCTTTGGTGTGCTTAAAATTTTTACGAATGTACTTGTGGCATTTTTTCAAGCAGATTCTTATCCTGACATGCTTTTAAAGTCGTCATGAAACGGAAGTAGCAATTCTTTATTTTTCCGTTTTCCTTGCCGTTATGTACATCCAAGTGAAACGTCTTCTGAAATGAGGAAAAAGGTAGGGTGGGACTTGATTTCATCCAACGAGAACTGATTGTATCATTGGAAGTCAGGTCATGTTGCCAATTGCTAATCGCTGCGATGTTTTCCCAGGCCCCACCCTCGCGCCATTCCTCGTGACAGGAAGTAAAGAGAGGTTGTTTCGAGAAGGGGAAGAGATTAGCGTTTCTGATTAAAGATGATGAGGGCACATGAATAAAAAATATAATGAAGCTCACAGTCATTTATAAAAATACACCAATATTCCTTAAAAATTTTTTTAACTTTAAAACATTAAGGATCGATTCTGGCCTCTTATTGGCTGCTTTGTCTTCATTTTTTGGTCCAAGTGTTTCATTTTAAAAAACAATTCTTCAACCTAAATTTTAATTTTTAATGAAAGATAATATATTGGCACAAATATGTTTGTCCACAAAACCAATTTCAAACATATTACTTCCCTTTTGATCAAAAGGTTTTTAGGATCATGAGAAGCTATATCAAATGAACCTAATATATAAATGACCTGTATTTTACAAATGTTATTAGGTGGCGCTTTTGGCACAAAAAATATTTATTTATTTATATTTTATATTATCAGTTGCCATATCTATAAGAAAAAAGCAACAAACCTTAATGTCTTTTTGTCTCTGCTCCATAACTGGATACTCGGTCACAGCGGTGGAGGGGATGGCAAGTTTATTCTCGCACTGCTGAAGCCAGGCCAACAGAGCTGCCATCACATCTTTATAACGTGCAGGAGGAAGACTGGATTGAACTAATATAAGAAAACATAGGACAAACCAAGTAAACAAGCCGAATATACAGTCTTAAGCACAACCATCTCTCTATATAGACTGTATATACTGTATAAAAATACACACAAACATACTGCATACTGTATATAAACATAATACACACACATATATCATATTTATATATCATCAGGGTCATATTTGTCTTTATTTTTCTTATCGTATCGTTAAGGCCCTGAAAATGTCAAAAGCTTGTGAAGAATAATGAGATGGAGAAGCTTGTCGATTTAAAAGATTTATAAAAATGCTGCAAGTTCAGCATCTTACAGAATCAAACCAGATCACAATGCATCCTGCACATCCTGGTTTCTAGGGTTGCCACGGTTTTGTGTGTTGTAACCTATTGCTCACCCAGAACAAGCTGTCTTTCCCGCGCCCTCAGGTCCTCGAGGACATGATGGTAGTGCTCTTGGAAGGCGGAGATGTCCGCATCAAAGAGGACCGGCGTCTCCTCTTTCTCTCTCAGGTCCTGGAGTTGTTCGTGTAGTTTCTCCACTTGTGGTTGAAGAGCAGACAGACGAGCGATCTCATCCTGTGACAGACACAAAGCATTTTCCCCGTAACGTTTCAAGCTTAGATGATACAAATATAGGTGAAGGCTTTCTCTTCACAACTTCAAAAAAGCTTTCCTCTACTAAAATGAATAAAGAGTTTAACTCCTATATAATATAACGTTTTTATAAACATTAACGTGTATATAGATTAGTTACAATAAAAACTGTAACTTTCCAAAGCTTACAAAAACTTCTTAAAACTTATTATTGCTTATTATATTGCTTATTATAGTATCTTATTATTTCTATTTGAATGAAAATCTTATTTTATGGGCATATGGGCATTTAATTATTTAAACATTACTTTACGTGCGGAGTACACGATTTCAGAAAAATTGAGACAATTACCAGAACACACTTGTAGCCAATCACCAGTAAGGGGCGTGTCTAATAAAAGACATTGTTGCCTGGGTTGCGCATGTGTGGGGCAGGTCTATCAAAATAGGGTCCAGATTCTATTGGGGTAGGGGAGTATTTGTTTTACCAAAAGTTACTTCTAATATTTAATGTTTTAATAAAAACTTGCAGTAATATGATTTATTATAATAAAAAAAATCAGTTTAAACAAAAAAAATCAATTAAAAATTTAAAATGTTAACACATGTATCAACTTTTGCTGAAAAAAGCCACCGAAAGAACATAATTCGGAGACATTGCGGTGCCATTAACTCTTTCCCCACCATTGACGAGTTATCTTGTCAATTAAGAAAAAACATTTGCATAAAAAACTTGTTTCTGATTAATTTTTATGTTAATCTGCAATACCGCAATTATTTAGTATATAGCACTTACCCACTTTATAAAAAAAAACTTTTTAAACTAATTTTAAACTCTATGTAGGTTTTGATAATCAATCTGAAAACACAATTCCTTCACAAAAACGCAATTATTTCAGCTTTCTGCTAAAAAAAATATTTTTGAAGAAAAATACACATATTTAAAAGTTTTTAAGCAGAGAAAAAATATTGATAGGATGAAACTTTTTTTTTTTTTTCGTTTTGTTTGTTTGCTTGTTTGTTTGTTTATTATTTGTTTGAAAGCAGAGGGTCTGTTCATTCATTTGATATACTTGTATGTTTATATTTTAAAAGAAAATTTTCCTGGAAGGCATTTTGTGAAACTTTTATGAAAATCACACAAAAAAAATGCTGGCGGGCAACTTTTCAAAAAATGGCTGGTGGGGAATGAGTTAAATGACGAGCAAAGAGTAAAGCATACATTAGATAGAGACATTTGTCATTTTATAGTTTATTTTATTTCCGTATCACTGTGCAAAAGCATGCTTCACATTTTATATGTGACCCTGGACCACAAAACCAGTCATAAGTCGGATGGGTGTATTTGTGTATTTGTATAATAGCATCCAACAATACATTGTATGGGTCAAAATTATAGATTTTTCTTTTATGCCAAATATCATTAGGATATCAAGTCAAGATTATGTTACATGAAGAGTTTTTGTAAATTTCTACCTTAAATATATCAAAAATGTACTTATTATTAGTAATATGTGTTGCTAGGACTTTATTTGGACAATTACTTTAAAGGCCATTTTTCTCAATATTTTTATGTTTTTGCACCCTCAGATTTCAGATTTTCAAGTAGTTGTATTTCAGTTAAATATTGTCCTATCCTAACAAACCATACATCAATGGAAAGCTTATTTAGTCATCTCAATTTTAGATAATTGACCCTTATGTGGTCCAAGGTCACATATTTGTTTTGCACATGGGTCTTTAATGAGAAAATAATAAAATGTGCTGATCTTTACGTAGCTTTTTTAATAGGAATGATCTGCATTGAAAAACCTGATACTGAACATGTTGGATCTCATGAAACGATTAGATCACAAAAACTCAAGGGCTTTAGGGAGGCATGTCTCTACCTAAACACATAATATCTGATCAAGAGACCGAATTGAGAAAGACATTCATATAGAAAGCTGTCAGGCACACATATTCACGGTTAAAAGTTGCAGAAATAAATGAAAAAAGACAGACATAGACTTTAAACCAGCCGAGCTTTGATCATTCAATCTTTTTATCATACAGCCTCTCTTAGGCTTGCTATATTGTATTAAACAGGCCACTTCTAACACTTTTCTATCCAATCTTCCTGCATAATTACTGTCATTACAGCGAAAGTACACTGCATGAAAATGTAACTGCAGTCACTTTCACCTTGAAAACAGTCATATCAAAAAAATCGATTTTACTTGATCTTTTGAAATAAGAGGATTTGAATACTGCAGGCAATTCTGTTAGTGAAGGATGGGATGTTGACAATCATATTGGAAAACAACACACCCATAAGAAAGTGTTGTTGTTATTTATTTCATATGCAAAATAGGTCATAACAGAGGACATTTACATACTCAGCAGCATGCAGCAAAATGCCTTATTTAATTTTAATAAAAGTGAAAATTTGAATATTTTTGGTGCAAGATAATCATTGACATTATCAGTGGACCTCAGGGGACCATTAAATTACCCTTACAATTAAACTGTCCTTTCTTAAGAAATGCCTCCATCGCATTGTAAAATGATAAAAAGTGATTTACTTCACCAAAATATTGATTCGGCCCCAATATAGATTACCGCCCCATCCTTTAGCAACAGCAAAGCCTGGGTTATAATTGGACAGATAAAACAATTCACAGTGAATTGTACCACATAAATAGCTGAAAAGAATTTAGTTACAAAAAGAAAAGAATTGAATCCTCAGGAACTAAACGTTCGCCACTTTTTTCAAACATTGGGATTTTTCAGTGAGTAGGCCATTCTCATGTGTCTGATCACCAAAAAAAAGACGATCACTCATGTATTTTAGGGTTCCCACACTTTAGTTTACTTAAAATTCAAGTACCTTTCAAGAACTTTCCAGGTAAAATACCCTCAAATTCAAGGACTAAATGTGGAGACACATTTCAAGTGAGAGCAAGGTTACATCGTGTTACCTTTTACGATACATTGTTACAGTTTCCATTCGAGGGAACTTGCGCTGCGTCACTGCGGTGACACTTTGGGGACGCCTCCAGGGGTACGTGTGTCTGAATGTGTATATCAAATTCAACCAATGGTGAGGCTTAATGACAAAGACATGGTGATGTGGGAGCCAGGAAGTATATCGCGATCTGAAATATTGCCAGAGACAGCGTTAAAGGGACGCAGGAAGTATAGCAAGGGAGACGCAGCGTCTCGTTCCCTTCTCAGGGAACAACAGTTAAATACGTAACACGGGACGTTTTCATGTGTCAAACACAACTATGCAAAAAGCATTTTGGTATGAATAAATATTCCCATACAGAGGATATAGACCGTTTCAGCGGTAACAACATAAACAAGCCGCTGTCGCGGTCCGCACGTAACTTCCGGTAAACTCCGCTAATAATAAATAACAACAAATTCTTTAAACATAGTTTATTTATATAACAAGCAAACAAAACAACACATAGATTACCTAGGAAACCAAAACATTTGTTATTTTCGACGAGGCATTTGTTCAAGAGATCAGTTTAGCAACTAGTCAGACCATAAAAAAAACGAAACCGGAAGTAAGGTTCGGATCCAGACGTGTATCACGTGCGTCCGATGAAACCATCTATAAGCATTTTAAACGAACAGTTTAGCGCGTGTGCTTAAAAAGTCTAGATTTTTTTATATTATCCTACATTAAAAAGGGAATAATATGGATTTTTTTCCAGAAAACTTTTTGCATAAAATAGATTCAAGCACTTTCAATGACCTGAATCTATGAATGTATATTTTCAAAAACTTCCCAGGGCCTTGAATTTTTTCCCCGAAGATTCACAAATTTTCAAGGATTTCAAGGACCCGTGGAAACCATGTTGTCGTTTCATCCGTGACATTTGACCATTTAAGCTGTGACATAACCTAAAAGAGCTGAAGAGTGTTACAATTGTCCTCCCTTCTCCCCTACTGAGATCAGATAAGCACCTGAACAGACACAGGAAAAGACTTTGCCCTGCATATGAACATAGAACAGACACACATAAAGACAAATCTAAGGAGCAACGGGACCCCATGCACGCACAAGACATCTACGGTTACCCTGCAACGATCGAGCTGTATCCTCAGTGGCTCCGGCTCGGATGCGGGCGGCGACTGCACCTTCAGCCAGTTTTCGGCGGTGGCCACGGCCTGTTCCAGTTGTTGGAAGAGATTGTAGAAGGCCAGGACTTTGGTCTGGTGGGCCAACCACGCCAGCCTTTCGGAGAGAAGAGTGCAGAAGTCGTCCCAACGGGTGCGTAGCTGGTGAGCCGCTTGCTGGATGTCTTCTGCGTTCTGGCCATCTTTGGATAAAGATCCATTAGGACAAATGAGACTCATGCATATTGCAACAGCATTTGCCAGAGCTATTAAGCTGCCAAAAGCTTTCAAAATAGCTGGAAAATGTCCCTTAGATGTGTATATCACCATGTATTATTAATAAATCTGATATAATGCAAGATTATTACATTTATTACGACCAAAATGCAAATGAATCCTTTTCAAACAAGAATTTGAGGTGTAATAAAAGTTCATATGCAAATAATTATGGAAGCAGAGTTTACCGCTGGTGAGCTGATCCACCAAAGCCTGAGCTGAACGTGTGGCTTCCTGCAACTTCCTAAACTTCTCCGGTTTTTCCCTGTCGATAGCCTTAAAGAATAAGGGATCACAGAGTAAATACTAATACAACACATTTTATGAAGAACACTAGGGCAAGACCCTAACAAAATAATATGTATTGTTTTTATTACCTTAGAATGATCAGTTTTTATCTAAATAAACCACAGGTCCATGTCACCATTTCATGCTGCAATATTTCTACAGTAGTCCTACATGGACAAACTGCTCTATAGAGTTATCTTAGATGACGACGTGTTTGTCCTGTTTCAGGTACCGTAGCTTCACAATGCGTTTCAAAAGGTAGGGGTGAGCTGTGAACCATTAGTTGCAATTCACCGTCTCACTGGTAGATGTTGTAAAACTTCCTACATTGACCTTTAAAGGGATAAGTTAGTTCACCCAAAATGAAAATTCTGTCATTATTTACTCACCCTCATGTTGTTTATTACCTGTATGAATTTCTTTATTTTGATGAACACAAAAGAAGATATTTTAATAAATGATGGTAAGCACACAGTTGATTTTACCTAATGACTTCCATATTTGATATATTGTATGTTTATATATTTAAAAAAGAACATTTTCTGGAAGGTATTAAACTTTTGTGAAAATCATAAAAAAATTGCTGGCATTGGCTGGCAACTAAAAAAAAAAAACGCTGGCAGGGAAAGAGTTAGTTTATCAAAATTTATTATTTTGTGTATGAGTAAATTATGAAAGAATTTAAATTTTTGGGTGAACTATACCTTTAACTATATAAATAAAATTTTCTGTAAACGCTGTGTTATATATTTATTTATTTATCATGCTCCGTGTAATTTTTTATGTATCTTCACAAAAAATCTTTATTACTAAACTGATTATGTTAACATTTACCCCCATGTTTCAAAGCTACCATTTAAAAATAATTTAAAATAAATAAATAAATAAATGTTTTGTATTATACAATAATTTTTAAAATAATATTTTGTCTTCATAAAATTATAAAAAATTGTCTTCATACAATGATTAAAAAACATAAGTGTTTTGTCTTTTTACAATAATTTACAAATATTTTTTGTCTTCATACAATAATTGAAAAAAAATAAAGTTTTGTCTTCATACAATAATAAAAAAAAAAATGCTTTGTCTTCATACAAAATAATGTTTTGTCTTCATACAATAATTCAAAAATAAATGCTTTTTCTTCATACAGTAATTTAAAAAATATATATATTTTGTCTTTATACAATTATTAAAAAACAAATGTTTTGTCTTCATACAATAATCAAAAAAATATGTTTTGTCTTCATACATTAATTATATAAAAAAGTTTTTTCTTTGAACAATAATTTAAAAATATTTTTTTGTCTTCATACAATAATTAAAAAAATAAATGTTTTGTCTTCATACAATAAGTTAAAAATAATGTTTTGTCTTCATACAATAATTTAAAAAAATTAAAGTTTTGTCTTTATACAATAATTTTAGATATTAAAAGTTTTGTCATTTACAATAATTTAAAAATAATGTTCTTCATACTATTTTTTTTTAAATAAATGTTTTGTCTCCATACAATAATTTATAAAAATGTGTTTTGTCTTCATAAATTAATTTAAAAATAATGTTTTGTCTTCATACAATAATAAAAAAAGTTTTGTCTACATACAATAATTTGAAAAAATAAATGTTTTGTCTTCATACAATAATTTATAAAAAGGTGTTTTGTCTTCATAAAATAATTTAAAAATAATGTTTTGTCTTCATACAATAATAAAAAAAGTTTTGTCTACATACAATAATTTGAAAAAATAAAAGTTTTGTCTTTATACAATAATTTTAGAAATTAAAAGTTTTGTCTTCATACAATAATTTAAAAATAATGATCTTCATACTATTTTTTTTTAAATAAATGTGTTGTCTTCATACAGTAATTTAAAAAAAAAGGTCTTTTGTCTTCATAAAATAATTTGAAAAAATAAAAGTTTTGTCTTCATACAATAATTTGAAAAAAAATAATGTTTTGCCTTTATACAATAATAAAAAAAATAATGTTTTGTCTTCATACATTTTTTTTTAAATAAATGTTTTATCTTCATACAATAATTTGAAAAAAAAAAGTTTTGTTTTCATACAATACATCCACTAAGTTGGTTAGTAGATCTACTGTATGAAGACAAAATGTTTTATTTTTTATTATTGTATGAAGACAAACATTTTTTATTATTGTTATTGATAAGCATTAAAAACCATAACTTATTTTATTTCTTATTTTCCGAGTATAACAACAGTATGTAGTATTTTTTCCGTACACATGTGTTATACGAAGAAAGTGCTGATTATGCCTAAATCATGGTTGTTTTAACCCATGGTTGTGAACAATATGGACAAACCAACCATTGGGTCACAAATAAACCTATGCCGGTTTGTATCGACCCAAACGCTGGATTGTTCCAACCCGTAGTTGGGTTTAAATAACCCAGCAAAGGTTTACCGAACAAAGCAGTGTAGCCTTACCAGTACTTTCTCATAGAGATCGGCCACGCTGCCCTCTTTACGGGAAACTGAGAACTCTGGATTTTGCAAAACAGCATCCGACCGAGTGATAAAACTGTGAATTTCAGTGAAGTCCACATCAAATCTGAAGAGAAATTGATGAGAGAGTTATTTTTGTTGGTTATTTAAACTGAGTACTGCATGATAAGTGTTGCTACTATGTTAAGTAGGTGGTTGCTAGGATGTTCTGTGTGGTTGCTAAGGTGTTGCTATAGTGTTCCATCACTATCATCCTCTTATCTGTTCTCTCCTTTAACACAGGCCTTTGGTAATTTTTAGGTCAATTTCTGCCCACAGGACGAATTCCCTAAATCGTATCACTTAGAAAAGCAATATCTCTGAATCTAAGGTTTCGCTTGTGTGTGTAGCTCAAACTTTCCGGGGACGGAGTAAGAGCTCTTAACCTTAACCCTAGTTTAAAAGTAATAATGATGCTTGCCTTAACAATTACTCAAATATCACACAACAAACAAAGTCTCCTATTTCTGCTAAACGGATCCCCGACTGACCCAGGACACATAAGCTCACCTTTTTCGCAGCTCTGAATCCACAACAATCTGTCGCTTCTTCTGCGGTGGGGGAGTTGACATACCCTCTTTAGTATGCTTCACCATCTTTTTCTGGTTCGTGGTCACCTTGGTGACAGTTGCCATGGTTGTCTGTGTGAGCTCCGACTGGGATGTAGTGACAATGGTTGAAAACTAAGAGGGACAAAAGTTGGAAGCCAGGCGTGTCAGAGTGCACACAAGTCTAATTTCATTCGTTTCAGAGAGATGCAAAGCGAGCCATATACATTTTTTCCAAGTGATGACAGATTCATGCAGGAAGCCATTTAAATTTTGAGTGAAACAGATGGGACAGTATTGCAGAAGAGATGACACATAGTAAATGAAACCGCATTTGCATAACCACCTTAGTGTTGGTGAGCTGAAGTGACTGCACCAATTTGTCCCAGCGCTGAGCGAATCTTTCAAGCTTCGCCTCGAGTTTCCCAGCAGCGTCTTTGTTCTTAATATTAGTGAGCAGATCTTGAACAAGGGCGCAAAGCTTGTCCATGGTCGTTCTCTTTAACTCCAGGTCTGCCTTTAAAATCTGGAAAACATATAGCTTTGTTAGCCACCATTCGAGTCGATATAGGTTTTATAAGTCAGTGTTCGATTATAAACACCACCTTCCATTGCATTGCATTAACAGTGCAAAAGGTCATGAGTTCAAACCCAGGGAACACACATATTGATAAAAATGTATATTGTATAATGCACCATACGTTGCTTTGGGTAAAAGAGTCTACCAAATGCATAAATGTAATGTAAATATGTATAGGAAGTAGAACTAAATAAAGTTTTTGAATGAGTTTGGATAAGTTGGTCTGCATGTGGCCACTTACAGCGAGCTTCCTGAGATTGACGGACACTTCGTTTGGGTCATTTGTGCCGCTGCGTTGGATGGATTGAACTAACTCTTCCTTCTGAGTCAGCCAAGAATCAAACAGCAGCTATGAAACAAGCACAGGGGATTAAATGGAGATTGCGAGATGTGTTCTGCACCGGTGCCTTTCTTGTTTCCGTTAAGCACTGACGATGTTATCTTGCGCTCTTGAGAAAAGAGGTCTTGGAAACCTTTATGTTACCCCAGACATGCTCTCATTAGACTCGATTAACAAGTAGGATTCGAAAGCTTTTTAAAAAGAGTCCAGAGAGGATCTATTTGGAAGTGTGGACATTATTTCCATCTGTTTTGTTGACACGGTGTTATTTGGTGGTTAAGATGTGTTACCTGTTCCTCTGAGAAATGCTGCCAGCACAGCAGGATCTTCTGGAGAAGGAGCCAGCGGTCTTCGGTCCATTTACAGATGGCTGCCCATCGTTCCCCTAAATTCTGATTAAATACGAGGGTGTTAGGGGAGTCCTATTTAAGTAAACAGTACATAAAAGTGCTTTCTGGCAGAAACTAGAAGTAAATTCTTTGCAAAGTAGTTTGTCGTTATTTGGCACCGATAGCTTGTTGGATGCAAATTACAGGGACAGTTCACCCAAAAAATCCCTTTCTGACCATGCTGTTCCAAACAAGTGTGACACCAAAAACAATAAAACCCTTTGTAGCTCTCAAATGTTTATTGGTTACCATGCAAATAGTTGAGTTTTATAGTGCGTTTTTGGAACTTGGGGTAACCAGCGCCCATTATTTGTTTAAATGAACCTCCGCCTGACAGTTCAGAATGTGAATAAAGAAAGTCACACATATAGTAAACAATAGCAATGTGTAAAAAACACTATTATACCACGGGGCTATTGAATGCTTTATTCTGATTGGCTGAACACATTGGGTGTGCATTATTTTCAAATAATTCAACAGCCCTTCATCAATTTATCACTATTCTTAAAAATGTGACCCTGTCTGTGAAATCCAGACTAAAGTTTTATAATCTAAATGCTGAGATCAGGACCATCAATCATTGATTTCAATCTTTAGCCCTATTCGGACGGGATTAGTTTTACAGGGGGACCTCTGAGAAAATCGTGCTTCTCAGAGGTCCTCTGTGTTTTTAATCCCGTCCGAATCGGCCATGTCTGTGTTTTTCTCTGACGACCTCCGTAAGAATTCCAGAGCAATTTACCTACTGTTTTTCGCCGAGCTCAGAGGTCCTCTGAGAAATTTAATCCCGTCCAGATGCAAATGTCTGTGTTTGCTCGCAATATCTTTTGAAAACGCGGTTCATTTCGTGTTTTGGCCAACGTGATCTGCCGTAAGGTCTTACTAATGCCCGTTTATTGTATTTCCTGAGTCCCATTCATTCAGATATGGATGTTTTTTCGCATTCGGCAAAATAAAATAATTAAATCAAGACGAGCTGAATATCAAACACTGTTAAGACTGGCCACTGTAATATCAGTAATGTTATAAGAAACCCCGTTCAAAGTTGTTCAACTCTGGAATGGTAATGATAATTAATAAAGATAATAAATTGTTATTAATCATTATTTCTTCATTTTTTTGAGTTTATTATAAGCAGACAGTTATATAAAACACATAGGCTTATGTTACTTTAGTAGGATTTGTTTATTTTATATAAATTACAAAAAACGTATAAAAAAATTTCTGCGTTATCATTTTAGCTTTTCTCGTGCTCCCCCTTGTGGCCGTTTAAGCGCAGTGAAGCGTGGTCGACTGTGAGTGACGTCGCTTCCAAACACTCCCTATAATATAACCCCACCTCCAACACTGTGATTGACAAGTTTTAGTACAGGCATTGGAAACGCAAATGCAAAGAGGATTGCGATTTCATTTGAGTTTTGGCAAGATCCGTACGCGATGCTAGAGGAAGTGAAATAGCAAATTATGAATTGCAATTGAGATTGAAATATTGCAGGGTCATAACTCAAAAGACATAGGAAATTCAATTGCAAATGGACTTTGATTTTACATTTGAAATTTGGCATATATTGTACGTTCGCGTAAACGGAAATGCAAACAGTTTACATTTGTGTTTGAATTAAGTCACAGTTTTTACACCCACAAGTAGGAAACGCAATTGCAAATACCATTTGCAATTCCTTTTTAATATTGTCCGCAAAAACGTTCCATATGCCTCGCACATTACGCTGCATTGCGCCAGGTGTAAGATAGAGCTCTTTGTGTTTAAATGACAAAATCTACCTGTAGTTTGTCCTCCAAGGCTGCTGTGGCGTTGTCACCGCTGTTCTCATCAACTACCACCACCATATGAGTAAGAGAGTTCACCCGCACCTGCTCCAGCTCCAGATCTTCCTGCAAGAGCTGGTGGGACAGCAGACATTTTGTATTTTACAGTACCATCCCAGCAATGAACAGCCATTATTTCTTCGTCTTAACTATAGACCCAATAGAGTATAAATGTCAACATTGGGATATGAAGATAAGGGAAATTTTCCCTCGCGTCAAAAGGGTTTATAATAAAAGCGACGCTCACGTTCACAAAATAATCGCAAGACACTTAACTCGGAGATTAAGCGAGTATTTGGCAAACGCAAGCATCTCTATCGTAAACCTTTTAGATGTGTGCAGCAGGAACTTATTTTGACAAGATGCATGATGCACATGGTTTACATTTTGACATGAGGGCCACACACATGACGGGCTACATACATGTTGTGACCGAGTGGCGACCTTCCGATCTCTCTGATGAAACCAATACGGAAGTTATTTAAACTGCAATTCATCGACTGCCCACTAGAGGCAGGCTCCAAAAGGGAGTCAATTCCCATAAACCTCCATGTTAAAATGGTAAACTTTACAGTAGAAAATATATGTTTACAGCCTGGTACAAAAAGTGATTTTGGTCTATATAGCTAATTTTGCCCTTCATGACAACTGTGAGGGGGGTGAATTTTTTTGTTACTCATCTGTTTAAATGATATTAAGACTTAAAGTTCTGCATAATTAAGGGCGTGGCCACTTGAGTGACGGTTTGAACAGCCACTGCCATCACTAGAGTTGAGCTAGGCGGGAGTGGTTTCAGCAACCAGTCACCTCAGCTTCACCCACGTCTCGCCTCTTTACCGATTTTCGGATATCCGCGAGTGATGCGTGGTGACGCGCGGCCAAGATGGCGACGGCAGGCAACGCCTACTTTAAGCTTCAAAAACTATCTTCAGAAACCTATGGGTGATGTCACGGACACTACGTCCATTTTTTTACAGTCTTTGGTTGTGACAAGCTTCGAATCGTGAGCTATTGAAAAATAAGTCACCTACTGCCACTGGAAAGATAAAAATACAATACGGGATGATGGCAGGATAGAATGGTAAATTATGTGAGAATTTTAGGAAATACAGGAGGCCCAAATTTTGCCTTGTTTAAGATGACTGGGCTGTGTTTGGATGGCTATTAGACATCTTTAAACAAAAAATAAAGCAAAATTATTCCATCACATGCATCATTTTCACTCTTAATAGTTATCTTTATCTGTTAGCTGTAAAAGAATGTAGCAAAAATAGTCAAATATAAATAAAATACATTGAAAGTACAGGACATACTTTTTGCTCCTCAATTTGACGTTTGATATCATCAAGTTCAGGACCGAGTGGCTGTGCACCCATTCTTTTGATTCGAGCTTCGGTCATGTCCAGCCAATCGGACAGCTGCTTCAACTGCTGGTTCTGCAGGTCCATCAAAACTTCATGAAGTCTAGAAATCCAAAGAAATATCCCACCGTGATTGTGAATTTGTTATAACAAAGATCTCTTTGTAAACTGTTACTGGTATATTTTCCTGTCTAAATAAAGGAAAGGAAGCATGTGACAACCTGCTTTGTCGTTCCATACTGGACACACGCAAATGTTCCCAGCGCGAGTTGAGCAGATTCATCTGTTCCCGCACTTCCTTCTCTTCATCATCGGTCAGCTGCCCGCCAGACAGTAGTACACTTCCTGCTTTAAGGACCCGGCCCACACTTCCCTGATGAGATGTTAACTCTACCATGTAACCCTGGACACAAAAAACATTTTTAGGAAATTAGACAATTACAGTAAGTTGCACTAAATTAGGTTCATGTGTAGATCAATTGGCAGATCATTGCATTAGCAGCGCAAAGGTTATGGGTTCGGTTTCTAGTGAACACACAAAAGATCTCCCAAAATGCATTTTGTTGTTGATTATCTCTGTCCTTTAACATCCCCAAATAACTTTTCAGCTCACACCCACGCTAAAAGCGCCTAATGGTTTGATCCCTTAACTCCCATACCGACAATTCCAAAATATGTTGAAATATGAAACTGAGACTAAACTCTCATAATTACCATCTGTCATGAAAGGAGAAATATCATCGCTGCATGAAAGAACCTGATTATTTAGAGAGAGTAAACACATGGGTCATATGCAGAACCGAGTTAATAACTAAAGCCCACATCTCCGTGAAGATAATACATCTTAGTCCTGAACAATTTCCGCCAGCATCCTTCACCCTCTGGGTTTAAAGTTAGTCGGAAGATATAAATCACACGTCCAAATTTAGATCCTTTCCCATACATCTCACATATAGGTGTGAAACATCAGTCTATCCTGGCCAGATGTACAGTAAACGATTGAATAAACATACTGCAGAAACATCTGTTGTTTGTTTATGCTAATCTAATGTTGAATTGTTCAAGAAATAGTTCACCAAATGTAAAGTAATACTCCACTTTCTTAAAAAAAATCTATAAAATGTACTCTACCCCACGTCATCCAAAATGTTGATGTCTGTCTTTGTTTAGTCAAGAAGATTTTTTTTTTGAAGAATGCATTACAGGATTTTTCTTTAATTAGGACTTTCAACAGTTTACAGTTTAAATGCAGTTTAAAATTGCAGTTTCAAAACGATTGTCATTTTCGGGAAGAAAAATTAAAATATGCACTTTTAAACCACAACTTCTTGTCTTGCACTAGCAGTGTGATGCGCCAGCTTGTCTTAACATTATGGGCCCTATTTTAACGATCTAAGCGCATTGTCTAAAGTGCACAGCGCAAACGTCTAAATGGGCGTGTCCGAATCCACTTTTGCTAATTTAACGACGGGAAAAATGGTTTGTGCACCGAGTGCATGGTTGAAAAGGGTTGGTCCTTTTTTTTAATGAGTAATGGAAGTATTTTGGGCATAACGTGCAATAAACTAATGAGAGTCTCAGCTCTCATCCCCTTTAAAAGCAAGTTGCGCTGGCGCTATGTCTAATCCCTATTTAGATGACGGACTTTGTAAACTGAAAAACTAAGTGGAGGAAGAAGATCCCCAGTTTAAGATTAATGTTAAATAATTGTGTTGTTTTTCACTTGTATTGAAATTGTATTTTTTTATTAAAACCTTTAAAACCCGTTTTCTTTAAGTCATGGTAGTAAAAAAGCAGGCTTTTAATTGCTTTAAATGTATGGCTATCCATTTTCATCAAAAAATTATTTACAAGTATGTAAGAAAAGGTTTGTACTCTAAAAATACTTTATTTGTAACAAACAAGAGACAAAGAATTTACAAACGGCTCTCCGCAAGGTTCAGCACTTGGACAGCGTCAGTTTTTTTAAGCATTACTTAAAAATGTTTCTCATCTCACCATATCCACAGAGTCATCATATATAATAAATCTGTGAGGTAGCATTTAAAAAACCATTTAAAAACAGATGCATTTGTTTAAAGCAAAGCATTTATTTACTTACCAGGCTGCAGGTGAAGCAGCTCTTTGCGCCGTCTAACATCTCTTAATTAGTCCTCATTTATGTCCAAGAGACTCAATAATAATCTTTTGCATTCAATCTTTTAATCTTTCATATTTAAAAGCGTTTTTGTGCTTCTGCGCATTCATGTATGTGATAAGCAAACCCGCGTTGTCGTCCAGTTTATAGGCGCATATTACTAACGTGCTCTTTACATAACAAAAACATATTGCGCTATTGACTTTAGAGCAGGTTTTTGTTGGTCAATGGCGTAGTCTATTTTAGTTGCTTCAAAATAGCAACACGCCAACAATGCGCCTGAACACACCTCGTTTTCAGACCAGAACGCCCATGGGCGCAAAAGGGGGCGCAAATGCTTTGCTATTTAAACAACGTTGCGCTAAAAGTGAAAATGATAATCACACAGGGTGGAAACTAGCAAAAAACACTTGCGTCGCACATTGCGCTGCATTGCGCTGGTTGTAAGAAAGAGCCCATTGTGTAAACATGTCAAAAGGTCACATATGATTTATGCAAAACTACGCCCCAGTGTTTAAAAGTGTGGAGAAAGAGGACCGTTCTGACGTTGTTGTATGTAGAATTATACTAATATGTGTCATTTATTGTTTAAAAGGGTCCGCAAGTGTGCGTTTTTAACGCGTTACCTTTTGACGTGCTTACGCGATACTTAAGGTCCTGCTGGTGCATCATATGGCTAGTGCAAGACGAGAAGTTATAGTTTAAAAGTGCATTTTTTTTTCTTGTCGAAAATGATGATTGTTTTGCTAGATAAGACCCTTATGCCTCGTTTGGGATCGTTTAGAGTCCTTTGAATCTGCGCTGAAACAATTTTAAACTGCTGATGTCCAATAAAGTCTATTAAATTGAAAATCTCGACTGACCAAAGAAAGAAATTTTGGATTACAGTCGGGGGAGAAAATTATCTGGATTTTTTAAAGAAAGTGGAGTACTCCTTTAACCATTTACTCACCCCCATGAATCATTGAATCTCATTGGTTCTTGAGTGTCAAGTGACAAAACATGCACATAAGTGTGTTCAACTTCATGCTGTGCCACTAAAACCAACTGGCGTATGACATCAAAGTACAGTGACAGCGATTCGAAAAATCATATAATTCGCTCTCGCTGTAATTTGATGTAGCCTCACATGAAACCTAGTCATGAGACATGCGAGAACCAATGAGATTTGGCGTAACTGACGTCGGTAATACATGTCGCAGCACTGCCCACTACACCACCACCTTGATGTGATGGCAATATAAAATAATTTGCCTGTGTTAAACTGATGAGACTAAGTCATACATCTGGGATGATATGAGGGTGAGTAAATTCAAATTTTGGTGAACTATTCCTTTAAATTTAAATTTATTATTAAACGATCACTTTTATGAAAAAAAAACTAGTGCCAAAGTCATAAAATGACACATCAAACTTATATTTCTCATGCCCTTCAACTATTGGCCAAGGTTGGTCATGAGACTCTTGAGCTTATGTGGGATCCTACAGCTGTCAGCTTAACCTCGTGAAATCACAACAATTACAGCCAGCTTTAATGGCATCACAAACCCAGCTGAAAGACCTCTCTCCTAGAGGTTCTATATAGTCTCTATATCTCCATGTATAACTAGATACATCATCAACAGCTTCTATGGATCATTATATGCATGTTGTCCCCAATATTGGAACGATCCTAGGCTGTATGAAACCAAGTGTTGCCAAGTTGGTGGTTTCCTGCGGAATCTTATTTTAAAACTGTTTAAATGTGGAAGGATTTTGGTCACCTGCTGTAAATATTAAGCTAATATTATTTTATTTCTGAAAGTACATTTTTGGTATTTGGGAAAAGGTAATTGGGTCAGATTAGAATTTTACGCAAATCTGGCAACCCTGCAAAGCCAGAGTGCAAGCCTGTGTGCCAACAACTATACTACTGTATATTTATAAGATGTTATGTGCTGCTCTGTAGACCCAAACATTTTAACTGCTTACACAATACACCAAGACGAAATCGTTAGCGAACACCGCATAAAAAAGTAACTGTATTTTAAAAAATGTGTAATACTGAGTTAGTACAAGATTCACAACCAATCTTCCAAAGGCTATCCATTGAAAAGCTGTGAGTGACACATGCATCAGAACTGTTCCAAAATGGCAGAAACGTCAACTTATAGAGCGGTAGATTGTCGAATTTTGTTATACATAATCTATAGTGCCGCAGCTATGGCCTAACATAATAAAGTAATAATTAAAATATCGTAGAAGAAAACATCAACAATGTTTTGGCCCGCAGCAATGACACATGGTCACATTTACAAGCACTTGGCTGAGGACGTTAGGAGACATCAGCATTCGGTCAACTTTAGCTTAATAGAGCTCCCTCTGCAGGTCAGGAAGAGTAAGGCAAAAAACAAAAACAAAAAGTAGTAGCATGTATGGTAAAATTAAGTTACTTTAACTTAACAAATTAAGTTAGACATTTTCAACTTGTTTTTCTTATGTCAACGTATCCATCACAAGTAAAAACAAAAACTGCCTTGCATGATTAAGTTCAAGTCTCAAGAAAGTTACTAACAAATTTCTCAGATGCATCACCCTTCCACATCCTGAACTTTATCACCTGCGGCCAACAGCAAGTACGTGTCTTAGTTCACCGGCTTTTATCCTAAAAGCTTTTAAAGACAAGCGAGTGATTTACCTCATGGGTGTGAAACTGCTCTTTGACTTCTTCGACAAAAGAAGAGATGGGCGGCTGTGCCTGCAAGCCTTCCTCAGCAGACAGCAGCCAGGTCAACACCTCCTCCAGGGCGCTCTGGTAGCTTTCCAGTTCATTTAATCCCTGAGGCAGAGGACTCTGGGATGGTCGCAGTTCATCGAGCTGTGAGCAGAGAAAATGAAGACAAATGGATTAGGTGATGGTATGAATTTTAAAATAATAATAATATTGAGGTTTATGCCATATTTCATGACTTGCCAAAGAGCTTTTTGGCAACCAGTCAGTTGGAGTGGTCGGCTAATTATGGGTATACAAAATAGACTATTGCTAAAGCCCCTACCTCTGGTTGTTTCATCATTAAAAGTTGGCTGATGATTTAGCCTTCCAATTATCATTTCCTGCTTTGGAAATACCCTGCCCTTGTATGGGGCAGACGTGCTAGTTAACGGATAACATCAGGGTGGTTCTTGATTGGATTTAAAGATTGTTAGGGGCTTGGTGGTGGTTATTCAATCAAGTTCAGTAGAAGTTTATTAGTATTAGGACAGAAAAACTAAATGGGAGGAGTACTATTTCATATTCGGCAAAAGCCTCAATTACAGCTGCCATTTGTGCCAGTTAAGGTGTCCTTTACCCATCTATTTTGGATTTTTTTACTAATAACCTAATCTCCATTATTATTTGTCATTATATTATTTAGTTTAGGATGTTTAAAATTGCAGCTGCTTCACAGAAAGTTTTAAAACATTTCAATAATTCAATGTAAAATCTATTAATCGTCAATAATAATCACAATTATAATATGAAGGTGAATAATCAACAATAATGATTTATGTCATAATCGTGCAGCCCTATGAAAACTGTTTTTAATACTTCTTGAAATAATATAAATTGTTCATTTTAATACTTTTGGTTAAAATGAATGTTACAAATCACCACAAAAAAACTAAAATTTTAACAAAACGTTTGTGAGAGAAAAAGATAAATATTTTTAGCTTATATACAATCTATACGTTGCATATTCATGGCATATTCAACATAGAGATCAGGTTGGCAAATTCAAATACGGCGACACGACAAAACATGAAATCTCATTGGCTCTCGTGTCCCAGATAGCAATAGACCCTGGGGGGATCCACACTGGAGGGAGTAGATCTTTGCTATCTGGGGTGTGCCGTAAACTACATTATAATTACATTTATGCATTTGAGACACGCCATTATCCAAAGTGCTTTACAGTACATTTACAAGACATACATTTCATCAAGCATTTCTGTTACCTGGGACGAAACCCATCACCTTTTACACTGGTACAGCAGAGCTACAGGAACATCAGTTTTCACCACTGTGATATTTTACTTCATATATTAAAGTATACATATGTATAAGGAGCTTAAATCAAAAGCAGTTAAACGCCACCTCTTTCAAAAATGAGGCAAATAATGATATTAACCGAATGCTCTCAGCATAAGTTCATTAAGGGCCGGTTTCCCAGACACGACTTCTCCTTGTCCCAGACTAAAGTGCATGTTTAAGCTGCTTTAATTTCAAAACACCTTGTACTGACGTATTTTAACATATATCAGTGCTATTGTTTTGTCTCGAGATGCACACCGTTATAGTTTTTTGTAAGGTTTGTCTGTAAAATCTTCTTAAATGTCCTACAAAAACTAAGGCCTAGTCTTGGATTAAAGGGACACTCCACTTTGTTTGAAGATATGCTCATTTTTCAGCTCCCCTAGAGTTAAGGGCGATTTAAAGTCGTGCATAGGTCCTACGGCGTAGCCGCGACGGCGTAGGTTCCGCGTCGGTTTTCATTTATACTTGTGCGTCGTATTTTATATATATATATATATATATATATAATTGTTACTTTTTTAAAATTGAGACTTGTAACAATTGGCATCATCATTGTGTCATTTTTATGATGAAAACTGAATGAGCAAAAGCAGTATCGCCTCCAAATATCGGCTCAAGAAAATCGTAAGCCTGAATCGGTCATCGGCACAAAAAAAAAAATCCATATCGTTCGATCCCTACTATTGAATCACAACACACTAAACAAACTACACAACTCAGAACTCGTTACGTATTTCTTAGACATCAGCCCGTTTTGAGGACAGTGAAAACAGCGCTATACAGATAAGTAAACTGTGTGAAAAATACCTTGTTTTTATACGTGAAATATGAACATGTTATATTGCGCACTGTAAACGCAATCAAAGCTTCAAAAACACAGAAAGAACAGGACCTTTAAAAATAAATAAACATACAAATATATCAATTGAAAGAACAGACCCTCTGTTTCTAAACAAACAAATAAACAAAACTGGAGTAAATGTTTCCTCCTATTTATATTTTTTCTCTGCTTATAAACTCTTAAATATGGGTATTTTTCTTTAAATTTTTTTTTTTTTAGCAAAAAGTCAAAACAATTGCACTTTTTAAAGAACAAATATCAAAACATACACAGAGGTTAAAATTAGTTAAAAAAATTCTGTTTTTTATACCTTGTGTAGTGGATAATCGCGGTATTACAGATTAACATCCTCATCAGGAAATTTTTACGCAAATGTTTTCTCTTAATTGACGAGATATCTCGCTAGATTTTGCATAATGGATGTGCTAGGTCCAAAACCGCCTACTTCATACTATATAGTACGCGAAATGCAGTAGGCGAGGCGAGTAGTATGTCCGAATACATAGTATTCGAAAAACAGTATGCGAAAAGTACCCGGATAACCTTCTACTTCCGGTTAGATTTTGGAGTGTGCATACGATGGACACTTCACTATCCCATGATGCCCTGGCAGAGGAGTTATCCAACGAAGAAGAAGATCATGCGGGTGTTTTCGCGCTGGAATGACATGACGTGATGACGACGTATGTCACGTGATGTAGCAACATGGCGGATGTAGTACGTCCGAATCTCATTCATACTATAAGGATTCATACTATACAGTACCCAGGGGCGTCATGCACCAATTTTTTTTAAGGGGGCACAGTGTGCACAGCTTACAGAAATGTGTACATACATAGTGATGGTCGTTTTCGAAGCACTGCTTCATGAGGCTTCGAAACATTTACGAATCTTTTGTTTCGAATCGGTTCTGAGCGTGTTTCAAACTGGCCCAAGTCACGTGATTTTAGCAAACGAGGCTTCATTACGTCATAACTGTTTCGAAAATCCGATGGTTCACCACTAGGGGAAGTTGATCACAAATGACCAGTGTCTAATTTGTTTAGGTGAACTCGGGTCAGTTTTATTATGCAAGTTCATAAAACATTTATCCGATCTGACTAATAACACTACCATTTTGTCTACTTTTTGTTTATAGACAGATTTAATGACAAAAATGTGCATAATTAAAAGGGTAGTTAGTTTTAATGATTTTTTTGCCCCAAATAAAACTAAAAACACATAATACACTTTTAACTATGTCTTAGTTAAGTTAAATATTTTTTAAAACATATTTTAATAAAAATCTTGCTATTATTTTGTAAAAAAAAGTTTAAAATGTTTGGACATATCTGCTTTTACACTCTTTTGACCAGCAGGGGTCGCCAGCGTGTGTGGTGTTTGGAACTACTTTGAAAAACTGAATCAATTTTCGAAGCAATTCGTTCAATCAATATTATAGAGCTTTCAGTCTTTTCCATGGCACTATTTTGAGCCTTCCTGTTCCTGCCTTCATGACAAAAACCTCCAAAATAAAAGTGTTGACTAACTTTCATATCAAATACTATTTAATTGGAATAATGACATATTGGCATCATATTTACATCTGGAACGGCATGTTTTTTATTTACGTTTTGTTAAATGACTTGTTTAATTGTGTCAATGCATTTTGCACAACAACTGCATAATCCTATACAATTAATGTAATTTTAAAAGAAAATTACATAGTCACGTGATTGAGTTTAATGTTCAATAATGATTAAAAGTTTTTTTAGATAAAAATTATTAGAGGAACGGATTTTTGCATTCAACTTTACCTCATATGTGAGCATGTGTGATTCCGCGCCCCCGTGAACTCTGGCGAACTTTGGCGTTGTACCAAGAAGATGAATCTAGAAATCTCTACTAATATAACATTGAGACGGTCACATTTTAAACCATACATTTTCTACACAGAGGAGGTTAACTGCACATTACCGTACTGGGGTTTGGAAATAATGTGAGCGTTTCTTGCACGTTTTAATTCCTCGGATAGCAAAATGCAGCAGCAACAGCAAAGAGCTCGTGAGCGTGCTCTGACGTTGATGGCGCCAGAAGTAATGTAACACGATCAAAACACTATCAAAACGGCGAAAATCTCCGAAAAGTGACAAGGATGCAGCACAGAATTAATAATATTGTGCATAGTAAACAGATTAAAAAGACAAATAACAGATTAATGGGCACTTCTTTGATTTTGAGGCTCAAAAAACCGCAGCCATGGGTGTGGTTTTCGGAGCTTCGCCATGTTAACCCGCCATTTAAAAAATGTATTTGTTTGTGTATGACTGAGATGGCACGGTGATAAATCAAATATAAGAGAATTTTCATACTTTAATTGAACTATTGTTTTAATATAATGTAATTTCCGTTCAGCCACCAATAACATTCATAGATTTTATAAATGGAGAAGACAGCAGACATCATACCTGAGTGGTGAGAAACTTCCTCTGCTGTTCAGGGGTCCTGACGTAGGCAGCTTGAGTGTAGGCATAGCTTTTGAACCGAGGCTTAGAGGAGGGAGAGGGGCTTCGAAGACGACTCTGTGCCACGCTGACTGTGATCTGAAAGATAAATATGAAGAACTGATCTTTAAAAAGAACCCTCTTCTGTTTCAGTGATCCCAATATGAGGATTTTTAAGTCCCAAGGAATGTGCAAAATGTGTAAACCGTACATCATTGAATAAACAAACAAAACAAAACTACTGAGAAGAGCTGAGTGATGGTAAGATAAGTTGAATTTGAATAGGGACGCTGGATGCGCAGGACGAAATTGGATCACATATTAGCAAAAATGTCGGCTTGTTGACAGCTGGAGTCCTTCTTAAAAGTCCTTTTTGTGAAACCAGAGAAGCAGCCTTAACCCTTAGCCATGTTGAATGTTTGTGGGTCAATGCATTATGATCCCCAGTACATACTGATAAGTATAGGGCTATTGATAAATGTGTTTTACTGACCTGCTGGGAATAACGCTGTTGGGTTTGGTAGAGGATATGTTCCTCTTTAGTTACTGTAGCTCGAGGGAGGGTCTCGACCTCCTGGACGGCCTCCAAACTCACTCCATGGGGAAGCACTTGGAACAGGGAAGTGACGTACATAATGATGGACTTCTTATCTGGAGCGGTTGTGGCGACATCTGCAAAGGAGAAACAGTATATTTATGACTTATCCAGTGACTTATGTTCCCATCGCAACCGAAATGAAAGGAAATCAGAGTTTACTGTCTTGACCCAAATGACAAGCAGTAACCAGAGGCGAGTTTTATGGCTCAAGGGATGTTTTTGGTCCTTGGTTATGTTTTATGTATATCGGTGTGTGTGTTGACACACAATACAGTAAGACTAAAGCATAAAAATGTTAAGAAGTGTTTTCAGAATTCACATTTAGGGTTTTTTTTGGTAAATCTGAGCACAGCTTGTTACAGTAAACATCATTTCTCATGGGGTAAATCCAAAAAGCAGACCAATGAACCATATGTCTCAATTTCCTTTCCATCTTAACCTTTGTGAAACGACTGAGATGTTAAAAAAATCTCTCTTGTGATTAACAAAGACTTTTTCGGTAATACTCGAAGCGACTTCAAAGGTTAATTTGAAAGAGTACAAGAAAAGCGGTCAATACCCTCAGGGTCCAGCAGTCGGTCAATGCCTAAACTCTTCTCTGCGATTTTAAAGGCATGATCCAGTCTCTCGATGGCACTGTCCTGTTGCTCCACCAAACTCCAGTTAAAAAGATCGGGCCTGGCGACAAGAAACGCATCAGATGATGTGAACGCTCAATGAAACACACTTACTGTATATTATCTAGTTTTTATGCCCTTGTGTGAAATAGCTAAAAGCAGGTTGGAACATCTGGTTCATAAACTAAATGAACGATGGTAAAAGAAAAAAAGCAATAAAACATAATCGACTTCAAAAACTGCTTCAGGTCCAAACTGTCTCCAACCATGCAGTTTATGACCAATGAATACAAAAACGACATGTTCATATTACACAATGTGAAACAAGTAATCCCTCAGTTTGCTTATTAACAGCATTGGTATAGTGGTTTACCCACCAGGCTTTACGTCAACAAGCTTCATTAGAAAAGCCATGGTGGCTGACTTCCATAAAAACCAGCACTAACCAGAATAAACATCTATTATAAACGACTAATGCTTTCGTATTATCGCAACTTCCTTGGGTAATCTAATTTTTGCAATTAGCTTTGGATAAAAGTGTTGCTTAATGTCGTAACGCTGAACCCTACAAACCTGTGGCTGTGAATGAGAGCATTGAAGGCGACACCGTCTGCCCAGCTATTGGAGAAGTTGACCACATTGACGTCCTTGTAGTTTTTCGTGGACTGCCTGACCCAGCTCAACAAAATCTTCTCACTGTTTGTCTGCTGTAGATCTGCCATGACATCTTTCATCACATCCTTAACCTGTCGGGTGATAATTATTAGTACAGTTACAAATACCAGCCATAGCATTTTTACCATTACAGCGGTGTTTTGGACATGGTACATTCTCAGAAAAATGGCCCAAATTAGTCCCTAGTTGTCACAGGGCTGGTACCCTTTTAAAGAAGGCACACCTTTGCAGCTAAATAGTACATATAAGTATGTCAGAGGTACATATTGGTACCAAATGTATACATATATACTCACCTAAAGGATTGTTACGAACACCATACTAATACTGTGTTTGACCGCCTTTCGCCTTCAAAACTGCCTTAATTTTACGTGGCATTGATTCAATAAGGTGCTGAAAGCATTCTTTAGAAATGTTGGCCCATATTGATAGGATAGCATCTTGCAGTTGATAGAGATTTGTGGGATGGACATCCAGGGCACAAAGCTCCCGTTCCACCACATCCCAAAGATGCTCTATTGGGTTGAGATCTGGTGACTGTGGGGGCCATTTTAGTACAGTGAACTTATTGTCATGTTCAAGAAACCAATTTGAAATGATTCGAGTTTTGTGACATGGTGCATTATCCTGCTGGAAGTAGCCATCAGAGGATGGATACATGGTGGTCATAAAGGGATGGACATGGTCA
This sequence comes from Paramisgurnus dabryanus, assembly GCF_030506205.2. Taxonomy (NCBI): domain Eukaryota; kingdom Metazoa; phylum Chordata; class Actinopteri; order Cypriniformes; family Cobitidae; genus Paramisgurnus; species Paramisgurnus dabryanus. The sequence continues at coordinate 34,897,826 of NC_133340.1, forward strand.
GAAACAATGCTCAGGTAGGCTGTGGCATTTAAACGATGATCAATTGGCACTAAGGGGCCTAAAGTGCCAAGAAAACAACCCCCACACCATTACACCAGCAGCCTGCACGGTGGTAATAAGGCATGATGGATCCATGTTCTCATTCTGTTTACCCAAAAATTCTGACTCTACCATCTGAATGTCGCAACAGAAATCGAGACTCATCAGACCAGGCAACATTTTTCCAGTCTTCAACTGTCCAATTTTTGTTAAGCTCGTGCAAATTGTAGCCTCTTTTCCTATTTGTAGTGGAGATGAGTGGTACCCAGTGGGGTCTTCTGCTGTTGTAGCCCATCCGCCTCAAGGTTGTGCGTGTTGTGGCTTCACAAATGCTTTGCTGCATACCTCGGTTGTAACGAGTGGTTATTTCAGTCAAAGTTGCTCTTCTATCAGCTTGAATCAGTCGGCCCATTCTCCTCTGACCTCTACATTCAACAAGGCATTTTCGCCCATAGGACTGCCGCATACTGGATGTTTTCCCTTTTCACACCATTCTTTGTAAACCCTAGAAATGGTTGTGCGTGAAAATCCCAGTAACTGAGCAGATTGTAAAATACTCAGACTGGCCCGTTGGGCACCAACAAGCATGCCACGCTCAAAATTGCTTAAATACCCTTTCTTTACCATTTTGACATTCAGTTTGGAGTTCAGGAGATTGTCTTGACCAGGACCACACCCCTAAATACATTGAAGCAACTGCCATCTGATTGGTTGATTAGATATTGGATTAATTAGAAATTGAACAATTTTTCCTAATAATCCTTTATGTGAGTGTGTGTATATATATATAGTATTTTTTCTTAACCATAGTATGTATCAAACTTTCATACTGAAACCTGAAACATCACTGTACCATAGTACCATCACAAGTAAGTGTATGAAAGTGGCTTAGCGGCTTGTGTTTTTGTATTTCTTTGCAACCACATAAAGTAAAGAAAGATGACATCAGTAGCTCTGAACATAAACCACAGTTGGGCATCTTATCAGATGATGAACACAGAGGAAACGAGTCTCTACAGATAAGACGGTACAAATGTGCAGCATATAGTATCTCTAAAACACCACAAAAATGGATGATCGAAAAAGTCCTTGGTGTTGCCCTTTTAGGCCCATCATACAAGGTCTAATTTCACTGTGTTGTCCTACCTGCCAGTGGACAATGATGCTCCAGATGAGACCCAGGATCAGTTTATGATTCCCATCTACAATATCAGCGCCACCAATGTTAACCAACTCAACCTAAAAAAAAACAAAGTGGTAAAAGTAAGAGCTTCAAATACTTTTAAGGGCAAAATCAAAGACAAGGGAAAAGAAACGTGAAGGGTGAAGCGTGACAGAATATTTTACAAGAAAATAAAATGATGTGGATTTTATCCATTGGGAAATGTTTGGATTAAGCCATTTGTAAATCTTTTCACATCTTCTGGCTTGACGGGATAGTTCACGAAAAATATATTTGCCCTCAAGTTGTTCCAAACCTGTATACATTTATTTAAGATATTTTGAAAAATCTTAATTACCAAAAAGATATGGGGCACTATTGATTTTCATAGTATTATTTTTTCCTACAATGGAAGCCAATGGTGCCCCAGATCTGCTTGGTTACATACATTCTTTAAAAAAAATAAATTGTGTTCAGTTTGGAAGAAATAAATGATGACAGAATTTTTATTTCTCGGGAGTGCACAATTTCTGAAAAACGCTTTGGAAATGGGATTCGTGCCTACTAGCAAAACACACTTGTACCCAATTAGCAGTAAGGGGTGTGTCTACTAACTGACATCGTTGCCTGGGTTGCGTATGTGTGGGGCTGGTCTATCAAAAGAAGGTCCAGATTCTTTGGGGTAGGGGCGTGTTTGATTAGGTGATTTCAAATATCAACATTGGCTTTCAGAGATCATGCACCCTGCCTTTAAACCAATAACATAACTTTGGGAAGGTCTTCCTTTACATACGCTGTTTAGGTGGGAATTGATTAGTACGAACAAACAATGGAAAAAGGAAGCAGTCTGGAAAACTACGAACTATTTAACAAAATTTTAGCGTATTAGAAGCACACAAAAACAATTTTCAGTTTTATTCGGCTTTTATGTGTTTCTATAAATTTTTGAGCCGTCTAAATATTTAAATACATTTTATGTATTTGCACTTTTTATGTGAGTGAAATGGATAAGTGGCATTTTATCAATCTGCAGAATTTGTTCAAGCATAATTTTGTCTCGCATTTATTAAAAACAGCTCAACAGAAACATTAAAATTCCAAAAGCCATGAATATCAAAACAGCCGACTGAGCCAATTAACTCACATTGTTCTTCTGAAGGATCTGCAGGGCCCTGTTAACATTGTTAAGGGAGTGCACTCGAGTGAAGCCACGTTCTTTAACCTGCAAATGGAGAATACATCAGAACTTTACTGTGAGCGTCTATTGCAAATAATCCCAATCATTAATGCGCTCATACTAATAAAAAAACGTGTATTTTTCCTTTATAAAACAAGAACAATGAAATGTGTCTCAGAATACAGCCTAGCTGGGCCAATTACAAGCCTGTTTCATAATATTTAAAGATAGACCCACTAGTTCGGTGCCAACCAAGGTCTCTAACAGTTCAAGAAGTCGTCGGCCATCGCAGAAATCGGTAAAGAGGTCTTCAATAGGAGGTCTTCTTGCCTGGAAGATAAACAGAACTGATGTGTATAACCCTAACATTAACAAACGTTTTTGTGGACTAAACACAACTTCCACTAGACTTCCACATAGAATCAATAACAACAGAGTCATAATAAACAGTAGTTTACTTCTGATAACAAGGTAAATAAATGACAAGTAAATTACATTTGTTATAAAATCTAACGTGTATCAACTATTACACCGAGCTAAAATAACTGTGTAATATTAAATACAACAATGTAAGCAGGTCCGTGAATTGTTGTCTGGCTGCCAAACATCTCTGCACAGTTTTCGTAGTCTTTAGTAAACAAATACATTTTTAATAAGGTATTTGTTTCAGAGTTTAGCCACTAGCCAGACCGATAAATAAATACAAGACCGGAAGTTCACTTTGGTTCAGGCCCTATCCACGATACTGCCCTGCGTCTGAAAAACCATCTAAAAAGATCGGATCAGTGACAAAAACGGTTTGGCAAGATGAGAAATAAAAAAAATGTAAAAAAAAAATTAAAAACATTTTAAAAGCACACATCAGGTTTATTTCAATGCACATAGTGTATTTAGTTAATTTTATAAAATAAAAATTACATTTACACCATTTTTATTAAAATGTCAAATCGTGTAACCGCCAATAGCGCCAAAAATTATTAAATATTAAATATTTTATTATTAACCTTGATGGCATGTAAGTGTCATCATCAATAAAAATAATTTTAAAATATAATTTTATTAATTATTTCTAAATGTACATTTTAATTCGTTATTGTAATATTTGTCCTGACATATGCTGAAAATAGCTCTGTTTTCTAAATAATCTTTGACAAATGATGTGAAAATGTATGTAAAAAAAATCATATTACACTAATATTATATTATAGATTATATTTCATTCCACATTTTTTTTATGAATATATATATATATATATATATATATATATATATATATATATATATATATATATATATATATATATATATATATATATATATATATATATATATAAAATCTAGTTACACAACATTGACATTTTTGCAATTATCCCCCAAATATTCTTTCAAAATGAAATAAAACCAGAAATTTTAGAATTGGACGTCAAAAAAGAAAATGTATGAAAGTAATCTACAAATTTATTCTGAAATTTTAACCCTTTTACTTTTAATTGAACCATAATGACACAAAATAATTAACGTCAAGTCATTGACCCAAACACTGTTGGATTGTGACCAACCTGATCTCATGTGAAATCGTACCTATTTTACGTGCTGGCAATTAGGTATGAAGTGGTATCATGTTAGTAACCGAAACGTATAATTATGCAAACTAACTCAAACGTCACTTGGGGGTGAAAGCCGATCGTACATTTTCGAATGAGATTCTACAAATTTATATGAATATATGAACCCCATTTTGGGGTTAGATATTTTCGACAAAGATGTTTAGGGTTATGCTGGAAAGTATTTAGCATTATCACGGACCGTTGGCTGAACGTCTGATGCATATGGAATACTTTTCTGAAAATACTTCAGCAAATGTCGAAGTCGTCCTCTGATTGGTTGGATTACACAGGATTTCCGGGAGAGGTGTTCAATGCTATTTTTAACGGTCCGCCCAAAAACAAAAAACAAAGCCGTATGATCGAAGAAAACAGCTTTCATGTTTACATCAGTAGCAAAATATGCTTTATCAAAATTAATTAATGCTGTATGTTTTGAAGTATTCAAGGCATTTTAACGTGTTCACCATTATTATTAATTTTTTTTACTTTAGAGACGTTTGTGAATGATGGTTGCACATGGTCTGTTATTGAGGAACATTTGCAAGCCCTAAACATGATGCAGCACAAAGCAAAACAACATTGGTTGCTTTCCATGCTCCTTGGCCATTCACAGCGGCCATGTTTCACAGACCTTCAGTATATCCATACAATTAAAGTAGTGAAAAACAGACAATTTTTTGCACCACACCACAGATGACACGCCGGTGTCCAAAGCAGAATGATGTCATTGCAATTTCAGTAGTTGTTCGATTTGGTTCTGTACACACTATGCATATAATGTACTGTAAATGCGACTGTCACCCCATGAATTTTTTAGTAGTGAATTTGGTAGTGGATTGTGATGGTCACAGTTGTAAATAACCTAAGTCTGCATGAACAGAAGGGGATTAAAGACGGTTGGCATTCATATTTAGCGGTAATGTGACAAAAAGCTGTGGGTCAATGAGCCGTTGTAAGTCTAAATACTTAAATCTCATATGAAAATTGAATATTGTCTATGAAGTGCACTTAATGTTTGTTTTTTTAAACTGATTTTATACTTAATAAATAGCAGTGCACAGATCTTTTCATAAGACCTTTTGTATTGAAGTTCTTTTTCGAGCTCTACCTTGAAGCAAGTATTTCTCGGGGTGTGAAGGACGCGAATTGATGTCCTACTTTCATACAGTAAAATAAAAGCAGCAAAGAAACCAACTAATGCATGTGCATGTTTGTACAAGAAAGCCTACATTCACACTTACCTTCACATTTAAACATATGGAGGTGCATGATCTGTGTAAGTTTCAATCTTAACTTTTAACCTTAAAATCAAAACGGTGTACAAGTGCGAATCTTAACTTGTAACCTTGAGATCAAGCTCTTTTGTAACTCGCGTCTTTGCAGCCACCCACCATGCAGTGGGTGTATAAAAAAAAAAAATCACAACGTTTTGGTTTCTACAATATGTTGTTTTAAATTGCAACAGTGGGAATCAATCAAGATTTCTGTGAAAATTTTAACGTTCATTGTAGAGGCTGGCCAGCAAACAGACTTTGCTTGATTATGCATTTGTTTTAGTCATTATTTCAACACATGGTGAAAGAAATAAGCAAATGAGTCACTGTACCTTAGCAAACTGTGAGTTTACCCATTTTGTGAAGGTTTTCTTTTGAATGTCTTCTCTTTCATCTGCAAATTAAAGAGAAAACTCTCAATAATGTCATCTTAATTTCCAATAACATTTCTTACAATACATGAAGAGCCACATGAAATTCACATGTGATAATATCACAACAGTTCACAAGTGACTTTTTCCATGTTTAAGTGCTATAATTGGGTCCCCAGTGCTTCTTTCAACCTAGACAATGTGAAAAAGATCAACCCAGTAACTCAGTTTTGGTAATTCTCTGCAAGCATGTAAAAAAATAGGTAATTGAAATTTGGCTCCCCTTGTGATGTCAGAAGGGGAGAATACCACCCCTTAACCTGCACTATCCAACCACGGCACTGCCATTTAGTGCAGAGAAAAAGACAGACACATGACGGGCTACATACGTGCTGTGACAAGCTTTGCGTTGTGCGCCCTCGAAAAAGAAGTGGAAACTATGGTAATGCAGGACTGTAAGTGGGTGGGGCTTTATCAATGTGACCTCACATTGATAAGGGAATCAAAATGGCATGACTGCTTTGGTTAAATGTGGATTAAAAAACAAGGAGCGGGTGGATTTTTTTATAGTAGGGGGATTGTGTTCACACACTGCCAACACACATTATGTCCAAACACCTTGTAAAAGTGGATTTTGCATAATAGAGGGTATGCACGTGACGTCACCTTCTTAGAAAATGACTGCGGTTATGCCCACTGAGTGGCAAAAAGTCTGAGCCACAGCATTAGCATAACATGAAAAAACGCATCTAAAATGGGAAAAGTAGCTGTGTGATCGACTGTGCTAACAGATTCAACAAAAATGTCAAGCGGTCTGCAAAAAACACTCAAAGGAGGAGAAGTAAATCAGAAGCAGTACACTAAAAAAAATTATTCATTGAATTTAATCAATTTTTTTAAGGTAAGTGGTTGCAATCAATTTATTTAAGCTACATTTAAACAAAAGTTTTATATTTTATTTTACGTTACTAATCTTTTTTGTTTAAATGTAGCTTAAATAAATTGATTGCAACCACTTACCTTAAAAAAATTGATTAAATTCAATGAATCATTTTTTTCAGTGGTCAGGTATGTAAAAATAAAAAATAAAAATCCTATAAAAAGTCAGTCTATAAGGCGTCAACGTATATAATGTCTATGATCAGCTCAGCTCGCTTGGAACCCCAACCAAGGTGGGTACTAACTATTGGGTACTATGTACTGTACCATTGAAAAAGCCCCCAAAAATAAGCTGACCCAACCTGTAAAGTACTATGCAATGGAAAAGCACCAATAGTGACCAATTATGAAAGGCACAGTAACAAATTATCAAAATACATCTTTGATCAAGTCGGCTGTGGTTTATTAAATTAAACTACAAGGAAAGTGTTTAGGCATACCGTGCGTTTGCGCATATGACCATAAATACCAAAAATGCACAAATCTACCTAACCAAGTTAATTTTGTGTATGTGTCTGCTTCGTAACATTCATATTTTATTGAATAAAGCAGCAATATGAACCAGGTTATGCAAAAATGCAAGTCTGGGTAGACATGGCTATATGCAAATAAGAATAAAAAAATCATAGGCATTGAAAACGCTGTGGTATTTGATATGATGAAGGTTAAAATACACAGAGACCATATATGAAAGGCGCCTTTGAAGGCTTTGAGAGATAGGGTTGAGGGTATACAGATCAATGGTCTGCTGCCATTCAAAATAAGATTACTTCTTAGAGATTAAGGGGTAGTTCAGGCAAGCTTTACAAACACACAGACAATGAGTGGTGGGAGATTGATCCGAGAAGCCGAAGCAGAAGAAATTCCTCCCTATTTTCGAAAATGTACAACAATTTGGTTCTTGAAAAAGCACAAAACAGCTCTGGCAATTCTAAATCTCAAACAAGTTATCAACAAGAACCTTCAAGCTCAAAATAGTAGATATTAAATCTAAGTGTGGCATCTTTATGACTTGGTCCACCTTACATACAAATCCAATTTGGTTTTGAAATCTGATATTTGGGACTGACCGTCCAACTCTTTTATTCTGCAAGTGATGAAATCTGATAAGTCTGAGCACTGTCTATATAAGTTGCTATAGTAGGGGTGCGCGGGGCAAAAACTAATGCGGGGTTTGTTGTAACACGGACTGTTTACATTGTTGCACAAGGTTGAGCTTTTTGTTTTTCCGGTATTTTTTTCAAGACGATCTACCGCAAATTATTGGAAATATATAATGTTTTTCCAGAGAGTTATTGATGAACGAGTGTTTTGGTGGCATGTAAGTAAATTTTGTCATCATATGTTTTTTTCAGTTTCTAAGTTGGGTGTGTAAGATACCAAATCCAATGCTATGTCATATTAATCAGTGTCTTGTTGACTAAAACATAGCATCGTTTTGAAATATGTCTGCAGCTCTTAGCAACTTTTTTGGTGGGCTTGAAAATATTTTGACCCAGCTGAGTTAATTGTAACGCTGTGTTACAACTAACCCCTCAGCACTTACGATATGAAAACAGCTAACGTTAGCGTAAATCTTGCAGTGGTTTTAAATAGGCTACACACGAATGATTGCTGGCTGCCAACAAAATAAATGTGCCTGTCTTATCAAAAATTGTGTGTCAAATTTATTTTTGTTCATATCTTTAATATTGATTGAATAAGGTCTCGTCAAAGATTAAAATCATAATGAAATGAATGGCTAAAATCAGACTTTGATGCTCATTATCACAGAATTAGATTTTTGAAACTGTAGTATGGTTATTACAGACTGGGTTACATATTAAAAAATGTTTTGTCAATTGTGCTGCTTTTTCGCACATATTTAGACATTTGTATCCATTTATAATTGAACTATTGTTAGAAAAGGGCTGGATGAATGAATACAGTGTGGATAGCTGTCTATTATAGACAGATATATAAACAATATCCACTTCAAGTATATAGACAAAATAGTATTGAATTATTTGCCAGCAAACTTAATTTTTAGCAAGTGTTACAACTAACCCCCTGCCTGTTACAATTAACCCCACCTATGGGGTAAGTTGTAACGTTTGCACTTCTGTTACGTTTGGTGTAATTGTCCAAGAACGGTAAGTATTAGAAACAAACTTCATATGTTCATTTGTAGCAGAGATGTGTGTGTTGCTTGTGTAAAAATATAATTAATCTAACTCAAATATTTTTAATGATTTAGCCAAAACCAAAAAGCGTTGTGCCCCGCTCTCCCCTACAGATTGCCAGCACAATGCTCAGAGACTTTCTTATACAAGAAGAATAATTACATCTCACCTCAGCACAACACAGAAGTGCATGAGAGGATGTAAGTGGTCAAAAACAGCGGGGATAGTAGCCTTTCAAAAAGTACACGTTTGTAAGTAAAGAGTTCATATTAGTACTGTAAAGGTGCACATTTGTACCAACCCTTGCATTGGTAACTCAAAAGGTACATACATGTCTGTACTTACATGATATTAGGACCTTTTTAAAGGATACTGCCCCAGTGACAGCTGGTGACCATTTTTTAAAAACAATTTGTAAAAGGGCGTCCGGCCGAGTACCAAAACACACTTTTAGCCAATCAGCAGTAAGGTGCGTGTCTACTTAACAACATCATTGCCTGGGTTGCGTATGTGTGGGGCGGGTCTATCAAAAGAAGGTCCAGATTCTATCGGGGTTGGGGCATGATTGTTTATGTGATTTCAAATGTCAACCTTGACTTTCAGAGATCATGCACCCCGCCTTTAATGTATTCTCAAAAACTTCACTATACTGAATTGCATTCCACATACAGATGTGGTTTAGGAAACAGTGGGTTTTATGTTTTATTTGTACTGTTCAAAAGATCGATTTGAGTCTGATATACGAAATTTTTTTTGCACATCAGAACAAAGTCTCAGAGTTGGAAATAAGATCGGCCATTGACAAAACGCCAGAAAGTTGCTCTAGCAACTGGAAAGCATGTGAGGGAAAGGCCGAGTCTTGGGAACATTAAAAATCAATCAGTACAAAGAACACTTGGCTCCCATATCACACATTAAAAGCTTGTATTTTTTCCACGCTACAATATTCTCCAATTGCTTTGGTTCAGATCCCCCTGTGTTTATGGGTTGCTTGGCTTTGAGATTGATTATAAATGTGTAATTCCTATCCACGGGCCTCGATAATACAAAACCATTAAAGGATATAACTATTGCTTTGATTCCTTCGGTGCGGTGCTCCTTATGCATAAAAACGGCAGGTGGTGAATCAGACACTTCCCAAAGTCAGCACGGAGGACAGCTTCTTCATGCATAATGGATTTCAAGCTTCTAGTTGTTCCTTTTCCACTCCATCTAAATAATCATGATGAAGCGGATAGTTTCGCTTCATTGTTCTCATTGGTCGGCCTGAGTGCCAGCTGAGTGTGTAATCACAGTAGCATGGATCGGTCTGGCTTCAAGCTTGACTGCACCATGTCACGTTTATAATCGCATATAAACACACTCGCGCACACACACACGCACGCACGCGCGCACACACACACACCTGTTATTGCTATAATAATGCAATAGAAGAGTCAAGAGCACCAATGTTTAAGAACACTGAGAAAGATAAATTAAAGTTTCAAACTCCAAATGTCAAAAGTTAATTCGTGCCATAATGGCAGTATTAAAATAGATTTGAGAAATCAATAGCCTATTCATACTAAAATTTAAAAAGCAACAAGAAGAAAAATCGCCTACTTTCATATTATACAATAGGTGAAAATTAGTATGTAAGGCAAGTATTATGTCCGAATTCATAGTATGACTCTAAAATAAAAAAATGTGCATTAAATGGACACTTTATTATCCCGTGAGGCTATGTGAGCCGCCAAATTCCAAAAATGAATATTAAAAAAAAACATAAAATCTATGAACTGGGTGGCTCTTTAAGTGAATTAGGTACCAAGAAAGGTCATTTGACCACGTCACTTTCACTTTTCATATTGCATCCACACAAGATATATATAAAAGATCTCTCTTTATACTGTATATATAGCAATTTCTGTTAAGTGCATATGGTATCCTGTGTTATGTCAACAAAGTTGAGTAAGTTCAGAATTAATTGTTTTCGCAACATAGTTTTGAAAAATGGTCTTCCTCATTAACTCCGCGGACGTTTTGAATTCTGAAAGTTAAGGTGAGCTTTCAAAAACATCAAAGCGCTTCTATCCTGAAAGATCAAAGAAAATTAGCTTCCTCGTGAAATGACCCTTTAATTTGAAGTTTTCATGTCTTATCTAAACCTACATTCCCTAGCTGTCACTGGGGAGCTCGGTTTCAAAAAGTACACCCTTGTACCAAAATAGTTCATTGTAGTACCTCGAAAGTATATGCCTCAGAGGTATATGGTGGTACCAATGAGTGTACCTCAAAAGTACAAATTAGTACCTCAGAGGTACAGTACATATTGGTACCAATGAGTGCATAATAGTACCTCAAAAGTACATATTAGTACCTCAGAGGTACATATTGGTGCCAATGAGTGTGAAGCAGTACCTCAAAGGTACATACTAGTACCAATGAGTGCATACTAGTACCTCAGAAGTACATATTAGTCCCTCAGAGGTACATATTGGTACCAATGCGTGTACAGTACCTCAAAAGTTCATATTTGTACCTCAGAGGTACATATTGGTACCAGCAAGTGCAAAGTAGTATCTCAAAAGTACATACTGGTACCAATGAGTGCATAATAGTACCTCAAAAGTACAAATTTGTAACTCAGTGGTACATATTGGTACCAATGCGTGTACAGTACCTCAAAAGTTCATATTTGTACCTCAAAAGTACATACTGGTACCAACGAGTGCATAATAGTACCTCAAAAATACATATTAGTACCTCAGAAGTATATATTGGTACCAATGAGTGTACAGTACCTCAAAAGTACATACTGGTACCAACGAGTGCATAATAGTACCTCAAAAGTACATATTAGTACCTCAGAAGTATATATTGGTACAAATAAGTGTATATTAGTACCTCAAAAGTTCATATTATACCTTAGGGGTACATATTGGTACCAACAAGTGCATAAAAGTACCTCAGAAGTACATACTGGTACCAATGACTGCAAAGTAGTACCTCAAAAGTACATATTAGTACCTCAGAAGTATATATTGGTACCAATGATTGTACAGTACCTCAAAAGTACATACTGGTACCAACGAGTGCATAATAGTACCTCAAAAGTACATATTAGTACCTCAGAAGTATATATTGGTACAAATAAGTGTATATTAGTACCTCAAAAGTTCATATTATACCTCAGGGGTACATATTGGTACCAACAAGTGCATAAAAGTACCTCAGAGGTACATAATGGTAATGACTGCAAAGTAGTGCCTCAAAAGTACATATTAGTACCTCAGAGAAATATATTGGTACCAATAAGTGTACAGTACCTCAAAAGTTCATATTTGTACCACAGAGGTACGTATTGGTACCAATAAGTGTATATTAGTACCTAAAAAGTTCATATTATACCTCAGAGGTACATATTGGTACCAGCGAGTGCAAAGTAGTACCTCAAGTATACATATTGGTACCTCAGAGGTATATGTTTGTACCAATGAGTGTACAGTCCCTCAAAAGTTCATATTTGTACCTCAGATGTATATATTGGTACCAGCGAGTGCTAAGTTGTACCTCAAATGTACATACTGGTACCAACGAGTGCATAATAGTACTTCAAAAGTACATATTAGTACCTCAGAAGTGTATATTGATACAAATAAGTGTATATTTGTACCTCAAAAGTTCATATTATACCTCAGAGGTACATATTGGTAGTACCAACAAGTGCATATTGGTACCTCAGAGGTACATATTTGTACCAATGACTGCAAAGTAGTACCTCAAAAGTACATATTAGTACTGCAGAGGTATAGATTGGTACCAATAAGTGCATATTAGTACCTCAAAAGTACATATTAGTACCTCAGAGGTACATATTGGTACCCAGAACTGCAAAGTTGTACCTCAAAAGTACATACTGGTACAACGAGTGTATAATAGTACCTAGAAGTATATAAATAAGTATATATTAGTACCTCAAAAGTTCATATTATACCTCAGAGGTACATATTGGTACCAACAAGTGCATTTTAGTACCTTAGAGGTACATATTTGTACCAATGACTGCAAAGTAGTACCTCAAAAGTACATACTGGTACCAACAAGTGCATAATAGTACCTCAAAAGTACATATTAGTACCTCAGAGGTATATATTGTTACCAATAAGTGTATATTAGTACCTCAAAAGTACATATTAGTACCTCAGAAGCACATATTGGTACCAGCGAGTGCAAAGTAGTACCTCAAAAGTACATACCGGTACAAACAAGTGCATAATAGTACCTCAAAAGTACATATTAGTACCTTGGAAGTATATATTGGTACAAATGAGTGTATATTAGTACCTCAAAAGTTCATATTATACCTCAGGAGGTACATATTGGTACCGATAAGTGCATACTAGTACCTCAAAAGTACATATTAGTACCTCAGAAGTACATATTGGGTACAAAGGGTTTTTACAGTAAACTGATAAAAACAATACCTCACATGCACTATAAGTTGCTTGGATAAAAGTGTCAAGCAAATTCATAAATAAAGAAAATTTCCAAAAGCAAAGTCATTTATCATGTCAGGACTGTTTTAGTTTTATTATTATTTAGTAATGTCAAAAGTGCAAGATGCAGCAATGGACACCATCTATTTATATCACAGATCACTAGTTTCGGAAGCAAATCTGATATCGCTTAACATTCCATAATGGCAAAAATGAAGTCATGCTTTTACTCGATTATTGCAATCTGCTTCGATCACACTGTCAACCCCCTTGACAAAATGTGTGGAATACAGCGGCTCAGCAAAAAGGAAAAGTTGATTATTAGTCTTGTGCCGCAGAGGGAACCTTTGTAGGCTATTATCTTACTGTATTACTGATACTGATCTTTTAAAAGCCCAGGACTTGATGGGAAAATTTCAGCTGCTTATCTTTCTCTGGTTTAGGAAAACAACGGGGTAGGGGACCTCCCGATGTGCCCCTGCCCAAATTACATTATAAATGCCTACATTTTCAGCCACTGTTCATTTTTTAATACATTGTTATTTCAAAGATGAAATAGTAAAGCATACTAATTGATCAGATTAATCATATACAAGCAAACAAGAATTAAGAAGAGTAAATATCTCTACTGGTTACCTTAAAGGGATAGTATACCCAAAAATATATAAAAAACCCTGTTACATCAATTACTCAACCTCCAATTCCAAACTTCTGTTGAACTCAAAAGGATAAATTTAGCAGAATGTACAAGCTGCTTAAAAAAATCAATGGTGTAGGCAAAGAGACGTCAGGCTCCAATAAAATCCTCATAGTAGTCTGTAAGATTTGTGCACTTTATTCTTTATTTTCTAAAGATATATGACAGCTTTGTTTGAAGCAACTGAAATTTAAATCAATATTTACTGAAAATCGATCTTGACAGCCATGGTCCATGCTTCCATTGTATGGAAAAAGAGCAGTCTGGATTTGCTGCTATAAATAACTCAATTTGCATGCAGCAGAAAACTAAATCAGGTTTCAAAATATATGCGGGTGACTAAACAATGACACAATATTACTTTCTGAGGGAACCATTTTTTCACCATCTGTCCCTAAAATTTAAAGGTACACTATGCAGGATTTCAGTTATCGTTTGTGAACACAGCTTTCAAACTTGTGCACAAAGTAACAAAATATTTAGCTAGTATGTATATGCAAACTTTCAGCAATGAATTTATAGTTACAAACACAAATCTCTATGTCTCGGACATAGGGATGCAGCGATTAACCGGTTTCACTATTAACCGCGCTTTAAAACGTCACGGTTAAGTAACCGTAAAGCCTTCGCTACACCGCATGTTTTTGTTTCACGCACGCACGCACAAACCAGATCCACGAAGCACCAAGAGGCGCATGCGTCATGATGCATTGTATGACAAAGCTCCGCGTTCAAAAGAGTATGTGCGCGTGACGCGTCTTTTGGTTGTTCGTGCATCTGGTTTGTGCATTGTATGACAAAGCTCCGCGTTCAAAAGAATATGTGCGCGTGACGCGTCTCTTGGTTGTTCGTGCATCTGGTTTGTGTGTGTGTGTATGTGTGTGTGTGTGTGGGTGTGTGTGTGCGCGCGCACCTGCATCCGTACATGAAAGAGCCACACTTCAATCGGTCTACTCTGTACAGCATTAAAAACCTCCTGCTCGCGGATCAAACCCGGGCGGGGCTCCTGGTGGTCTGACTGCATTTCATTACGTTGAATTATTTTAACGCGTTAATGATTAATTAATGAATAGCATGAGTTAACACGTTAATCTTGCCACCCCTAACATTTATATTTGATTTTTGTGTAATATTAAGCTACACCTGTCAAAATGACTGGCAGTACCTGGCCCAGGATGACCCTGTGTTATTATTCGTTTTGAGAGGCTCTTATCATTTTTTCTTCATATATTTTACTTCAATACTTCAAACAAACCAAAATAATATAACTTTATTCAGTCCAAATGTAAAGTTACATTTATTCAAAAGATCATTAAAATGAATAGCCTACAGGTTTTAAAGGCACCTATATGGTTTAAGTCAAAGCCAGCTAAGTTATTATTATTTTCATTTGTCCAAGAATTGTAGAAAAAATACACAAACTGAAAATACAGAAAAATGTAGCAATTGATTAAAAATTTATTCATGTGATTTTATACATTAATGTTGTGAAATAAATGAATCCTTAATAACCGTAATAACCGTACAACCGTGATTATTTATCAGACTATAACCGTACCATCAAAATCTATAATCGCTGCATCCCTACTCGGACAATAGCTTGAGTTTATCACTTCTTAACTTGACCCATCTTTGTTTTTACTGTCATTAGCAAAAATCCATATGATGACCTGTTGGGAGGGGTTTTAGGGGACCAATCACAGCACTTGCTATCTGCGTAGAACAGACGCATTGTTACAATTTTGCAGAGGTGCATGTCAGACTTTACGCAAAGCATACGGCGTAGAACCTATGCACAACTATACATTTCACTTTGAGCTAAAATTATATTTCTGTTTTTACACATCAGCAAGGGTCGGCATATAGTGCGCGTGACGCAAATTTCGTCATCATACTTGTACACGTGCTGTATATGCACTGCTGGATTTTTGTAGCCTTGTACGTGTAGGTCATGCATGCGTGTACAGGAGAATGTGGTATATAGCCCAGGAGATTTTCTGTGTACACGTAATATTCAAATATACTATGTTTGCATTGTTTTTTGTGTGTACGCGAACGTATGCGCAAACTATACTCCAGGCTTTAAAGCCTGTCCACACAGCCGCATTAAGCTGTATACGTAAAAAAATGTATTGAATCGGCATTTTTTCCAGACAAATCTGGTATTTTGGGAGCCTGAATCCGCCATTTTTTGAAACTGGGTTCCAGAGTTGATATATCTTAAACCAACACCCTTGCGTCTTCGTATGTACAGCCAATCCATATATTTTAGTCCTTTTCTCACACCGATTATGGAAAATACACAGAATTTTTTTTAAATTTGCTTATCATTTACTATTTCTCTATTGAGAAACCAAGTGTGTGATGCGTGCACATGACGCACACTGTTTTATGAAGCTGGCGATCAATAGTGAGGAGCTCCCTGATCTCTGCATTATTCCAGTTTGCACACATTTCTCTTTGTGAATGTTGATCTGCATTTAAAACTCCTGTGTCAAAGAGCTGAAAGGTAACTTGTTTACAACACGCCCCTTAAAGGGACACACCCCTTTTTTTGAAAATATGCTAATTTTCCATCTCCCCTAGAGTTAATAATTTGATTCTTACCGTTTTAGAATCCATTCAGCTAATCTCCGGGTCTGACGCTAAATTTACTATTAACTATACTCTCATTCTGGCATAATAATCAGGGACTTCGCTGCTATAACATGGCTACAGGAGGCACAATGATATTACGCAGTCCCCGAAAATAGTCCCCTGCTATTGAAAGATACTAAGGGGACTATTTTCGGCTGCTGTGTAATATCATTGCGCCTCCTACAGCCATGTTAGCGCGATGCTAATGGTCTAATCAGACTCAATGGATTGTGCTAAACTATGCTAAAAGTGCTAGCACCAGATCCGAAGAAAGACTGAATGGATTCCAAAACGATATATATATATATATATATATATATATATATATATATATGATCGGACAGCAATGGCTTCGTGTGGATGTGGGATTAGACGAAAAGCTTTATTCAAAACTCTGCAGTCAATTCTGCAGACGTCAAAGGTTTTTTTACAGTAGTAGGAGGACTTAGCATATACATGAAGGGTTGGTTTTCCAGACAGAGTTTAGATAAAGCCCTCACTAGGACTTATTTACATTAGGACAACTTAGTTGTTTTTTAAAACATACCCTACTAAAAAAAATGCATTGCTATTGTGCATCTTGTAACAAAACAGTGACACTGATATTTTTTAAAAATAGGTCAGTGCAAGCCATTTTTAGTTGAGACAGCTCAAACATGCATTTTATTCTGAGACTAGTCTTAAGCCTTGTCTGGAAAACTGCACCAAAGAGTTTTGGTACATTACAAGCTACTATAGGCAACAACACATAACTGTGCAAATAACACAAGGAAAATAAAAACCAACTCCAAACTTGCTCTGTTTTTACAATGAATCTTGTCTGCCTGATGTTTTGATTTGCTTTACAGTATTTGCATAGGTTTTTGCCATTGTCGTAGGTGCTGTACATCAGGTCACTACATTCACCTGCGGGTCATTATTGGCTGGGGCTACACACGCCAAAGGCAACATACCGAGCACCCCAAAACAATAAAATAAATACAGGCAGAGGACACAACCGCCACACTGCACTGACTGCAGACACAAACACCACCACACAACGCCAGCGGATCATAATGATTGACAGGTTTATTTTCATATCAATCTATACTTATTTTTCTATTTCTGTAAAATCCTGAATAGTTGCCATGACACAACATGTTTTACAGTCTGATCTCAAATAATAGATACAGAATCTGTCAACAAATCTAAAGGTAGGATACTTATTGTATGAATGACATAATATACAATTTCAATCAATAGGCCATTAATTGTTGCTCATGAAATAATAATTTGTGAAGAACTCCAAAAATGCAAAGAGTTCCTATAGCTCAGCTAGTAAAACATTGCGTTAGCAGCGTATAGGGAATGGGTTCGAATCCCAGATCCAACACATACTGTTAAAATGTATAGGTTGAATGCACTATGGATAAAAGCGTCTGTGAAACGCATAAATGTAAATGAAAGGTAGCCTTGGCTCTGTATTACAATTGTTTTCAATTAATAGAGCCCGGTCTGGCAGACATACACAGACAGCGGAATAAATGTGTTGCTTGCCATTGATCGGAGGCGTGACTCTAGGCAGGTGGCAGATGTTGTTGCTGGATTATAGCCGCCCTTGTGTAAATAGGATGATGATGTGACGGGTACGAGCCGAAGCTAACGGGCAAATACAAAGCCATTGGATGGACACCTGAGGACGACGCGTATCCATCTAATCCCAGCACGCGCATCGAGACTCAGAATTCTGTTTCTCACAACAGTCACCTAAATTTATCGTGTCACACAGTTTAAAAACGACTTAATGTGTTTATAGTGTTTATATAAAAAAAAACAGTCAGGGTCTTTTTGTTTTAAGAGCGCACTCGCATTGTAAATGTATTGAACTGCGTGTGTAGTTTAAATAGGAGCAAACTTTCTCTATTTTGTCGGTAAAATCACAAACCGTGTTTTAAAACAACACGCTTAATAACACAGACTGTTGTACGATTAGTTAATAAAAAAAAACAAAATCCGTTATAAACAAATCCCTGTGAAGATAAACGCGCCCGGATCTATTGTTAAATCTGGTCGCCACATGCCAGAATAAGCCGTTTGCCACAATCCCCTCACACCGCAAGAGTATTTCAGTTTGACGATTCAATCATACCCAAAAGATGATCCGACACAGAAACAAACGCAACTATTTCCTCATAACGCGCAGCCGCGTTTATGGTGCGGCGATATTTGGACGTTACCTGTATATTGTATATAGCGTACTTACCGAAACCTGCTTTGATTATCTGGCTTCTGCGCTGTTAAATAAACGTGTCGTAACTCTCCGTGCCCGAGCTGTAGACGGTTTGGTGAAGGGACTGAGGGTGGACACTTTAGCGCTTTATTTTCTCGGAGTCGCTCACTTTAGGTGGCAGTTAAAGCCCTGCTGTGATCCACTGATATGCCGGCAGGTGTGACGGTGTTGTGGCACGCGGGCTGATTTACTACCGCTTTATCTAACGGGACCGAGCTTCTTAACGTGGCCTGTATATGCGTAGCTGGCCACCGGAGAGATATCAATATCACATGGATACAATTAACAACTTTACTAACGTGTATTACCATGTAATGAAGTACATACTGATCGTAATGACTAATGCACCACCACATTACAAGTATACTACTGTAGGATACTAAACTGTAGTCACATTCTAGTTACTAGCCTATTTTTATTTTACTGTAGTTAATACTATGAGAATACTTAGTATAAATTAAAGTTTAGTAGCCTAATTGTTATAATATACTAAAAAAAATCGTAATCATAGGGGAACCATTTTTAGTTATATAGCACCTATAAAGCACCAGATATATGGTTCTACACAGGAGCTATACAGGTACAACATAGGTGCTATGGCACTTAAAATGGTTCCCCTATTACGAGCCAGTGAACCACTTTTAGTGCTATTTAGCACTGTTTGTTTTTAGCGTGTACAGTACAATTCAATATAGTTTACTATAATAAATATTAAATGGGACATTTTTGACTTTTTCCATGTTTAAGTGCTATAATTGGGTCCCCGGTGCTTCCATCAACCTAGAAAATTTGAAAAAGAACAACCCAGTAACTTAGTTTTCGTAAACAATTCTTGAGAAGTTTAGGAAAAAATAGCTCCCCTTGTGATGTCAAAAGGGAATCTTATAATAATACCGCCCCTTATACCTACCATCTGCACAATCCAACCACGGCACTGCCATTAGGTGCAGCAAGAAAGTGAGAGAAAAAATAATTGACAGCACAATTGAGTTTCAATTTCATCAAACCACCATCATGGCGATCAGTGTTTGCATTTTACCAGCTCATTTGCATTTAAAAAGGCAAATTTTTGCTCACACCTACAAAATTTTAACATGCTATAATAAATTATCTGTTGGGTATTTTGAGTTAAAACTTCACATATGAACATATGGGACACTTAAGATTTATTTTACAAATGTCCCCTTTAAAGTAAGCTACAGTAGTAAATACTAGTAGTTTGGGTTTTACTACTATTAGTCCTGTAGTACACATTAAAAGTGTAGTAGTTACTACAGTTAACTACAATAAAGTATAGCCTACTACAGTATTTACTATAGTTAGTTAATTAAAGGTGCAGTGTGTAATTTTTAAAAGGATCTCTTGACAGAAATGCAAAATAATATACAAAACTATATTATCAGGGGTGTATAAAGACCTTTTTATAATGAACCGTTATGTTTTTATTACCTTAGAATGAGACGTTTTTATCTACATACACCTTACGTGGAAGTCGCCATTTTGTGCCGCCATGTTTCTACAGAAGCCCTTAATGGACAAACTTTTTTACTAAGTTGTCTCCGTCGATGACATGGTTTCCCGTGGTGGCTACTTTAGCTTCTCTATGCATTTCAAAAGCAAGGGGTGAGCGGTGGACTGAGCCGTTGGTTGCAATTCACAACCTCACCACTAGAAGCCGCTAAAATGTACACACTGCACCTTTAAGGAATAATTGACGACGGGACATTAAATTTTTTGAAAATAATGCGCACCCAAGATGGTAATGTGGCATCAGTTATACCACATTTACCACAGACATTGCTCTGCTGGTTATTTTAAGACATTTGACAGGTCAGATGTGTGTTAATTGAAAAAAAAGTGAACATTTCTCAACTAAAGCATTCAAGAGCACTGTGGTATAATGAATATTACCAAGTACAACCGTATTGTAAAGTGCAACTAAAATATGAAATGTTATGATTAATGTATTCAATGGCTAATGCAACAATCACTCCACTTTTACTAATCTTATTACATTTTATTTCGGTACTTTAAAAGTAGATCTTACAGACGGATATTTTAAGTAACCTATAAAGATGCTGTGTACACCAAACTGCTTTGACTGGTGACATCACATGAATATCAATGTTGTGCTGTAACGACTAAATTGAAAATTATTTCAATTATGCACCATCATCACGCCTAGAAAATGAACTCATATCTAAACCCGTTTTGGTCTATTTTGGTCCCTTCATGGCCTTATGAGTTTGCATTCTCCATCCTCTATATGCTTCTATACAATACTGATGCCGTTTTTACTGTGTCGTGTTTTGGTCTGCTGTAATATTTCTACGGTCCATTAAAAATAAATGAATTCAATACAATGGTCTGGCCTTTCAAAATGTGATTTTTCTCTTAACAAATGGTAAGATCTAAAAATAAGGTGACATGACTGGTTCAAAAATCATATTTTAAGGTCAACACGAAATGTATTTACTGTAATGTGTGTTCCTGGTCTTTATGTACACAATTTATCTGATTACAAAGAAAATAAAATATTTATCTTTATTATCCTCACTGTCAAAATGCCTTGACTCTGAAATGACTTTCCTTTAAAGCGTTTCATGTTCAACCTTTCTACTCCAATCACCTTGCTTCAGTTTGATATGCAAACCCCACTTTTTATAATCTAATCAATTTTTTTTTTGATGCTGCTGCTGGTCAGCACACCTCACATAAAGACAAAAAACACATCATCATGCCATCTGTAAGTCTGTAAATAAAATCCTGAAAAAAAAATCTGTTAAACATGATCATATTTCTCATGGAAATGTATTCCATATATGATTGAACTATGTTGTACCGGACCCCATGTTTTTAGGTAGTGGCTGTTTGTTAAGTCCAAAGATGCAACAACGCTTGAATCAGATGGGCTGGTCAATCATTATTTTGTAATAATAAACTGTATGCCTTTAAGCTATGGGCTTTTATTAGACATTCATCCGAATGGAAGAATGTAACATTTGCCCCTTCAGGGCATTTAAATGCTCCCGGATTCAGTTTAGTCCCTAAATGTATTTCAGCTTTGAACTTCTGCATTTTAGGCCAGCTTGCACATTCTATATTCTTCTAGTTATATAATAAAAAATGATCACAGGTGGTCTCGAGTGACTGAGTTTGCAAAGAGTTATGTTAGGGAAGACCCTTAGCTTACTTTGCTCAACACTGCCTTATAGTGGCTGCTGTATTATATGCCATTGAGTATCTGTGTTTACGATCTTATGTATGTCATATGAGACTGACTGGCTCCATTAGAATTCTCATTCAAGGTAAAAATAGCAAAGCCTGTAAACTTCTGACGCTCCCTGAGAAGGGGCCTACCCGGTTTCTTTTATACTATTTTTATATATTATCTTTTAGTATATTACAGCTCTGCGGTTTTTTATATTAATGTTTTTGAATACAATTCTAGTCTCTGAAATAACTTGATGATTCTGTATTAAACACAAAGCTATTTAGAGAATTTCTAAAATGCACTCACAATGCCCACGTTTTTGCAGTGATATTGACGGCAAAACTTGAGCTCTAGAATGCATACGGTGAGCAGAAGATAAAGTTGCAACCCAAAATTCTCCCAGGAGTCAATCGGTCTCGCCCAGCAGTAAAAATGCCACTGAATACCGGGAGCCTCAGAGGGGTGCGCAATACGTTTTAAATAAGTCAAGATATTTTCCTTAACATAAACAATCATGAACACGAGCCAAAAGCATTGCACTTAAAAATAAAACAAATAAGGATAAAACCAAACAGCCTGCTGCCTTCCTGAAATTTTTGAACATTTTAATATTTTTTATATAATCAATCCCGTCTATGAACTATTATTAAGAGCATAAAAGTTGGATTTTATTCACTGATTTTACTTTAATTTTAATCTTTGACATGATCTTATACTCATTAATTATTAAGGATATCAAGGTTATATACCATATTTACATAATGTAGGATGATTTATGAAAAACAGTAAATACAAATAGCAAAAAATGACTTGATAAAATAATGACTAGAGCTGGGTTTTCACAGTAAGGGTCACATATCAAACACACACAAAAAAAAATTTTCATAATGAAAAATATGTGACTCTGTACCACGAAACCATCATAAGGGTCAAGATTTTGAAATTGGAATTTATACATCATCTGAAAGCTTAATAGATAAGCTTTCTATTGATGTATCATCATTTAGGTAGGGCAATGTTTGGCCGAGAGACAACTATTTGAAAATCTGAGGATGCAAAAAATATAGTCAACATTTGAAGTGGATCACAAACGTTAAATTTGTCCTAAGAAAAGAACGGGTATTAAGAAAACTTTTAGGAAAGGTTTTGATCCACTTCCAATGTTCACTGGTGTATACACTGTAAAAAAAACTTTGCTGCACTTTTTTTTGTTAAATCAACTCAGATTTACAAGTCATTTCAACAGAAATTAGTTGTCACAACTTATAAATTTAAGTTGACTTTTCTCAACTATATTTTATAAGTTATAACAACTCACCTGTAGTTATAACAACTCATCTCTAGTCAAGATAAATAATAGTAAGTTGAAATGACTTGTAAATCCGAGTTGATTCAACAACATTTTTTAAAGCAGCAAAGTATTTTTTACAGTGTATATACAGTGGCAAGAAAAAGTATGTGAACCTTTTGCAATTTCATTTATTTTTATAAATTTGTCATAAAATGTGATCTGATCTTCATCTAAGTCGAGGGTATTGACAAACATAATGGGGTGGTTTCCCGGACAGGGATTAGCTTAAGACAGGACTAGACCTTAGTTAAATTAGGATATTTAAGTCATTTTTAAAAACATAAATTAAAAATAAACATTACTGGTGTGCATCTTCAGACACAACACTCACTGATATATTTTAAGGTATGACGGAGCAAGTTGTTTTCAGTCAAGACAACACTAACATTTAAGTTAGTCTGGGACTAGGCTAAGGCCCTGTCTGGGAAACCGCCCCAATGTGTGTTAAAATAATAACACAAAAATTCTGATCTTGTATGTCTTTATTGAGAACAACCAAAAAACCTCATAGTGTTTGTGTGGAAAAAGTATGTGAACCCTTGAGTTAATGACCTCAAAAATACTAATTGGAGTCAGATTTTAGCACACCTGGAGTCTAATTAAGATAATATGTTTGGAGGTGTGGACTACAGCTACTTTATAAAAACCCTTCAAACTTTTGAAGTTTGCTCTGCACAAGAAGAACACACTTGCAATTTGTGAGCCATGCCTCGCCAAAAAGAGCTTTCAGAGGAGCTATGATCAAGAATTTTTGCTTTAAATAAAGTTGGAAAGGGTTAAAAAGTTATTTCAAAGACTTTATGAATTTCCAGTCTACAGTTAGGCAAACATACTACAAATGGAGACGCTTTTGGACTGTTGCTACTCTACCAAGAAGTGGGCGCCCATTCAACATGACACCAAGGCACAATGACGACTCATCAATGAGGTAAAGAAACAACAACCAAAGATTGAAGTCATCATTGGAACTCGCTAACATCTCTGAGTCTACAATACGTAAACACTGAACTAGCAGGATATCCACAGCAGGATACCATAAAGGAAGCAACTGTTTACTAAAAAGAACATTGCTGCATGCCTGAAGTTGCAAAAGAGCACACTGACACTCCACAGCGGTATTGGCAAAACGTTTTATGGACTGATGAAACTAAGTTTGGACTATTTGAGGAAAAACACACAACGCTACATTTGGCATAGAAAGGGCACGGCGTATCATCATGAAAACATGCCCTGGCAGCTTGCAATCATTGAGGGGAAGATCATGAATTCCCAAGTATATCAGACAATTCTTCAGGATAATGTGAGAATGTCTGTACATCAGCTGAAACTGTGTAGAAGGTGGGTGATGCAACAGGACAACGACCCAAAACACAGGAACAAGTCCACAACAGAATGGCTTCAGAAAAACAAAATCCGCCCTTTTCGAGTGGCCAAGTCAGAGCCCAGACCTCAACCCAACAGAGATGCTGTGGATTGACTTAAAGAGGGCCATACACATGAGACGTCCAAAGAATATGACAGAGCTAAAGCAGTTCTGCCAGGAGGAATGGTCTAAAATTTCTCCTCAACGATGTGCATAAGTTATTACTTATGATAAATAAATAGGAAATTTACAAAATATATGTAAAACTTTACTTAATATCCTAATGATTTTTTGCACATACATATATACATAGTTATATATAATATCGACCCAATATGTATTGTTGGCAATTGCTACAAATTTGAAGACACCAATATGGGAATCGTAATATCAAAGACTTTCCAAAACAACAAGAATCTACAATGCATATAGCAATAAAAAAGTTTTTAATAAGAGAGGATATTGGTGCTACTATCATTTAATATTTTTTAAAAAAAAGTCTAAGTTCAGAAGTAGCACATGCACTTTCAATGGATTTGAACAGATGTGCATCTTCGATGTTTACTGTACTTGTTGTTTATTTGCTAGTTAATTGCTATTGACTCATTCGTTCTAACTTTCCCTGCCGATCGTTAACACGATTACACAAAAGATGATAGAGAAAGAGTTGCTTGCCAGCAAAACAAGGCAAGGCCAACAACAACACGGCTAAATCTCGAACCAGTGAAACTCAACACCAGGCAGCTGCGACTATTTCCAGCTCTTAAAGACCTGTCCTATTTCCACCAGAGAGCATATATAGATCACCCAAGCTCCCTACTGAATACAACATGACAGGGATGAAAAAATAGATATGAATGCACTCGGGTCAGAGATTAGTTTATCAAAATGTTTTAGAATAAATGTCAACCTTGGTTAATAAGAAATGTGAGAGTATAAGAGAGAATATGGGGGTATAAACATGCATTCTCTGACAAGTGCATTACTCTCAATGTCAATGCTGATTTATGTTCATTTTGCATTGGGCGGGAGTGCAATAAAAAAAGAGATTATGACGTCATGCAAGAAAATGATTAAACTGAAAGAGCCCAAAACTCGAATTATACAATAACACTTAATTTTATTAAATAATCTCACAACTATGTATGTATGTATGTATAGGATCTTCATATCTAACATGTAAACAACACAAGTAAATAATTATTTTTTTGTTAATCAATTCCTTAAAATACAAAGCAACAAGCAGGGTGGCTATTTATATGCTAGCAGTATGTACTCTAATCTATAAGCCAATCATGTTTCCTCCTACCTGATCGACTCTTAATGATTTCTCCAAATTCATCCTCAAACCCTTCCTCCCATTGTTCATGCGGGCTCCCTGCTTCAGCCATGACATCAGACCAGTAATCTTTTAATCCTTTAGTTTTATCAGCAGAAAGGAGAACTTAAGAAACTCAAAGGCCGCACCACCACACAAACCGGACTTTAAACACGGGGACTGGATTTTGTGAATGACACTGGGACGAGACTGTCTGTGGACTGTTATGATAGGGGGAACCAAGCTGTCAGGGCGTCCGGAGAAGGAGAGGCAGGTGGCAAATTTTACTCGCCTTAAAATAGAGTTTGTGAAGGGCCCGCTTCGTTTCACTCTCACACACAAATGCGGTATTTCAATAGGTAAAAAATAGTTTACTACATTCATTTTAGGGGAAACTGGAACAGTAAGGTTCTTCTGATATTAAAGATTGTTTATGGAACCATAGAGCTTAAAATGGCATTCCTATGGGACCTATATTTTTATGCATGTACTTACTTGATGGTTACTTAATGGATTGTCGCTATAGTGGGATTAAAACCACCAACAACTAAACTGTCTCCCAAGACCTTCATTAGACTGAAACAAGTAAGCTTTTGTACTTTTGTGCCTTAATGCGACAAAGGGTGCCTGTTTTCATTTCTTCGTTTACAAAGTTTCCTCCTACTCTTAAAATGATTTTGAATTTGAAAAGCTACACACACATGCAACTATACAAAAATAGACAACCCCCCAGATTATTATATTATACTATATAGGCTTGTTTGGTGTACCCACGCAATTTTATTTAAATGTTGTATTACAACACAGTGGGTGGTCTTTTCAATATGTACAGTAAGGTGTGGACTGCTTAATATGGCCATGTCAGAGTTGCAATGCAAGACTCAAACCCCAATAGGCCAGATCCAGACCCAGATCTGTCAGGCCAAAAAGATGCTGTGCATTTTAATGAACTGAAATATGCCGGATTTATTGAGGTAATAATGTTGCTTGCCAAGTTTTTGATAGCTATGTGAAATACACGTAATGGCAGCATTTGCGGTGACACCACCAGTCGGGCATCACCCGAAAATAGACTAAAGACTTACTTGAGATGGTAAACAGAGACATCCTGTTCCAGGCGTCATTCTAATGCATCATACAGTATGCATAAGCTAAAGATATCAAAACTATGAGGTATTCACCATGATTATAGGTCTTCTGACAGTAGATGACCCCGGACCTGAATGCATGAAATACCGTTACCCCCCCAATTCACATTATGGGCCCGTCCCATTTCTCTCCCCTTAAAACTTTCATTTGGTTTTAAGTGCCCTCGACAGTAAAGACCCTCAATGAGGGGAGTAGGAGTTAAAATCTTTCCTTATGAAATGGGACACCACTATATGGAAAGTAGCATAGCGAATGTATCGAACGTGCTCACCTACGTCATGCGCAGCATTGACACGTCTACCGGTCTCGCAAGGTATCCTGGGTAATTTCATCTCCCACTTTTTTTATTTTAAGCCTAAATCATTCCTGACAACTTTTTGAGGGTTGATTCTAAGGGGAAAATAGCATTCCGTCTTGCTCCCTAAAGTAATGGGACACCCTACCCCTACACATGCACGTGCAAAAGCGAGGGTTAGGGCAAAAATGTAGGGGAAGGGGAGGTATTGGGACAGGCTCTAAATGGGGACACACACCAGACGCACAACTCGGCACCGCTCAAAAAAAAAAAATCAAACACATTGTTTACCATGAGTATACGCACACCGGTGCTGACAGGTGGCGCATGTCCGCAGTGTCCAGCTTTGACTCAGGAAGTTGCTCAAGTCCCTGTCGCGCCACAGAGCACCACTCACATAGTTTAACATTAAATAACATCATATTTGTCCCAAATCATTAACGATTAACATTGGCTGCTAACGTATATTTTGCATTTTTAAGTGGACGCTATCTGACTAAGCTTGTGTTATTTAATATGCACTTCCGGTTTACGATACCCCGGAGTTGTCCTAGACCAACTCGATGTGGCGCGTCTGGTGTGCTACCCCCTTAACTCTTTCCATGCCACCTTTTTTTTTTAAAAAAAAGTTGCCAGCCAGCTCCAGCATATTTATGATTTTCAAAACAGTTTTATGCCTTCCAGAAAATGTTCTTCTTTAAATATATAAACAAACAATATTTCAAATGAAAGAACAGACCCTCTTACTTTCAAACAAAAAACGGTTTCATCATATCTTCATTTGTTCTCTTTTTATCATCTCTCAAATATGGGTAGGTTTCTTCAAAAACACAAAATTTTGAGCAAAAAGTTGCGATAACAGCATTTTTGTGAAAGACTTTTGATAGAGATCAGATTCAGAAAGATTATCAAAATATACACAGAGTTTAAACAGTTTGCCCTAAGAGAATACTTCTGGGTTTTATAAGTTGGGTAAGAGCGCCACCTGGTAGATAATAGTGGAAATACAGATTGCCGGAAAAACTCGTCAATGGCAGGAAAAGAGGTAAATTATCAAAACACGACTTCAGCGAGACAAAAATTTGGGTGGGCGGCAAAAATAAAATGCAGAAAAAACATGCAAAAATTATAATAATTAAATAAAATATCATGGGCCACATAATAAAATAATATTTTATAATCTTGAGGGCCACATAAAATGTGGGGGAAAGGTCGGATTTGTTCCGCAGGGCTTAAGTTTCACACCCCTGTGCATAACTTATAAAAATTGCCATTGCTTAACTTATTTGGTGTAAAGTAAAGAGTAGACACATTTTAATAAAGTTGAAATGACAAAAAACTATTTTAATATTTATAAATATGTAAGGCAGCAAAAAAACATTTTACAGTTTATGAGAATAAATATACAAAAATACAAAAAGTTTAGGGTCACTTGACTAAAATGTTTCTTGTGATTTTTAGAATCTAATAATCTGAAATTATAAAGATTATATAATCAATATTACAATTTTATTGAAAATTTGTTAAAATGGATAACCCTGAGTGAATAATCAGCGAATAACAGGGTTCCCACACTTTAGTTAACTTCAAATTCAAGGACCTTTCAAGGACTTTCCAGGTCCAATACCCTCAAATTCAAGGACTAAATGTGGGGACACATTTCAAGTGAGAGCAAGGTTACATCATGTTACCTTTTAAGATACATTGTTTAAGTCCCCTGTCGAGGGAACTCGTGCTGCGTCACTGCGGTGACACTTTTTGACACATCCAGGGGTAAGTGCGTCTGAATGTGTATATCAAATTTAACCAATGGTGAGGCTTAATGACAAAGACAGGGTGATGCGGGAGCCAGGAAGTATAGCGCTTTCCGAAATATTGCCAAAGACATTGTTATAGGGATGCAGGAAGTATGGCAAGGGAGACGCAGCGTCTCGTTCCCTTCTCAGGGAACAACAGTTACATACATAACCCGAGATGTTTTCATGTGTCAAACATAACATAGCATTTTGGTATAAATCAACATTCGCATACAGAAAATATCTTAAAAAGTCTAGAATTTTTATGATATATGTATGTATATGTCTATATATATTAAGAGCGCAAGTAGGTTTGCTGCCTATGCATTCCAAATCTAAATGGTCACATATGAGAATCCATTGCAGTTGCCGTATTATAGAGCAGCAACAGTCTTGTAAGTTTTAAAACGCAGGCGATGACTTTGTTTATGCCTTCTCAAGGACAAAAGCACAAATATCCTGACTCTAGCTCGGTCACACATGACATCCATCTTGTAAACATCTAATCATCCATTTACTGATGGGAGACAGCATTTCAGAAATATGAAATGAAATTCTGCTTGTCTATTGTAACTGCTTGGGAGCCGTAAACAAGTAAATGGCATCCGCTGGCTTGATTTCAGTAAAAGATTTGATCAAGGCAAAATAAGGTTTGTTTGCCTTTTTTACCAGTGTAGTGTGTTATTCAGTTAATGGAATATTTACAACCCCAGCTCTTTTTTGTGTTCGTCTGCCTTCTGAAGGTCTGTAATAGCAAAAATAAAATACATTAAACAAAAGATTTGGTTAGCTGTTCACAAAAGCGCCCATAAAAGCGTCAAACAGATCTATAAACATAAGAGCAACACTCTGTGTTAAATTCAGTAAACATGTTTTGACACCCACCGGATGGGTTTTAAGTAGCATGATCAAGGAAAATTTGTAAGAGGAAAACAAAAATATCACAAAATTATATTAATAACCAGATACCCACACAACGCTCCGTTCAATAAATGCAGCCTCTGGGCATTGCATCAAAATTATAATTACAAATCATCATAAGCAAGAATATTTGGTCATTAAAACAGCCGAACAAGCAGAGTGCTTGCATTTAAAAGCATAACATTAAAATTTAAAACAACGCTTAGAAATGTTGGGTTTGCAAGGCACCTAAATGCATGCTCTTCATTAACAACAAAACACTTTTAGGAATGTATCAGTGTTTGGCAGGGTTGGCTGTTTTTTATATAAAACACTACAGTTCTTACTTTGTAAATGAAATGCTCTCTAGAATAAAAATGATTTTGTAAAGCATGATCTATGGCTCTGACATACAGTAAGTATAAGGGGAAGAGAGGGGGTAAACAGAGGTTTGGGATGTACCCGGGTGATTCTCATGAAACCATTGAAACACCACGGCACTAATGATTTTAACTATAAAATGTGTAATATAGTAATATTAGAAAGCATCAGAATTAACACAATACTGTGTTCTACCTTGCACAATGTGTGATTTCAACATAAGAATTTATAATTTGTCAATTTTATGTAATTTTCTGCTGAAATTCTCATTACCGCAATGTGTCCGGCTGTGTTTGAACATGTGTTATGTTGTAATTTAATCAAATTAACACAAAAATATTTAGAAAAAAAATAAATGGATGTTTTGCTAGACTACTTTAGATGACAGAAAAAATATTTCCTGAATATTCATGTATAATATTAATGAAGAAAAATTAGGAAAATGATGTGTCCATGCCTGATGTTCTCATCTTCCGCAACACTTTTTGAGAACAGTTTAAGCACACATACAGAATTTTAATAAAGTTTGATTTTGAGTGACCAAGCACATGGACCAGTTACTTCAAGATGGCTACCAGGTAAGATCATTTTTTTACAGTTAATTTGAAATATTGTCTTGTCAGAATGCTTACACGACATTTTGATTATCATTACCGCAACAGATGCTTATTAAATGTTAATTTAATTAATAGAAGCATAATACTTTGATTTTAAATGCATGTGCAGAATCTCCAAATTATGTTCTTTCAGGTTTGTCATGTCATTTTGAAAATATGTCAGTGTTGATGTTTTCTGACTGTTGCGGTAATGAGATTTTTTTAGGACTAATTTTTTAAATTATGTTACAAAAAGTGTTAAATGATAAGTAAAAGTGTTTAAATTAATGTTCCCATTTACTCCAGACTTTGTTTTTCAATGTCTGGTGGGAATAAAAGTAAATTTAAGCAATTTTTACATTTTCATGCTTGACATTTTTAAAACCAAGTTTTCGTGAGAATCACCCACCCATGTAAGGTGCTTGACATCTCCACAGCTTTGTGTTAATAATGAGATTAATACGGAAAAATAAAACTGAGCATATTAAGTGATTTTAAGGAAATATCACACAATAGACACTTGGTGGATTTATACACTTACTTCAGACTGCCAAATGAAAACTAGGGATGCATCGGTATTCGATAATGATATTCGATTACTTAGAAAGACATCTAACGATACCGATAGTTTAGCTTTTTACTCATTGTTTCAAAGAATTATGTTAGGAAATCCACAGATCTCACAAGAATTTGTACGCATTATACGAGTTGGCCAATTCGTATGAATTTGTACAAAGTGAAGCGTACAAAATATATGATTATCATAAAAAAACATGATTATCATTTAAAAAAAAAAAATATTACCAAACCCACACCTAACCGCAAGGTCAAAGAGGCAAAAACAAAATGTACAAAAATATTGTACTTATTAAAGGGCACCTATTTCATTGCTAAAAAAAACAACATTATTTTGTGTATTTGGTATAATACAATGTGTTTGCATGGTTCATGGTTAAAATTTCCAAATTTCTATACCATACATTTTTCCAGATTTTACGCTCTTCCTGAAACGCATGGATTTTGTACAAAACTCATCAATTTGAAAAGCTCTGTGTCCCTGATTGGCCAGCTAATCTTTACGTTGTGATTGGCCTGAATACCTCTGACGTCAGCTGGAAATGTGATGCTCCTTACCATATTTGAAAGATTCACTCATAAATACTGTGCTAAGAGGAGTTAACTTACAGGCTGTGAGTCCGAAGTCGGAGGAATTATGATAATGTCGGTGCTGTTGTCTACATCAACAAGCCCAGGAAGTAAACTGTTGCTGACAATCCGTGTGTTTGTTGTAGTGCAAGAAAAGAGATTTACGTTGGAGACGATAACTCTCGCATCATTGCTTACTTTGGGGTTTGTACCTTTTTAATATCGTTAACATGTACTAACACACACTTACACACCAAAGGAAATTTAACATCTTGAATCAGACCATAGGTGCCCTTTAATACGAATTAGCCACCTTGTAAGATATGGAACTCCAAAGCTGACAAAATCAAAAAAAATTAATACATAAATAAATATACGTGAAAATGTAAAAAAAGCCATAAATATAAAAATATATACACAAAGAAATG
This sequence comes from Paramisgurnus dabryanus, assembly GCF_030506205.2. NCBI lineage: Eukaryota > Metazoa > Chordata > Actinopteri > Cypriniformes > Cobitidae > Paramisgurnus > Paramisgurnus dabryanus. The sequence goes on from NC_133340.1 coordinate 34,930,575, forward strand.
TAAAAAAAAATTTATTATGTATTTTTTCCCACATTTATTTATGTTTTTATTTACTTTTATGTATTTATGTCTACATTCGTTTATTTTCGCATTTATTTATTTCTATATATTTGTATTTTCACATTTCTTGATTTATTCATTCCTTTGTCTGTAGGCTTGTTTCACCTCAGACATAGCAATGGATCTCTGAGTGCCAGGGCTGAAGCTTTGTCGGCACATTCACACGGGGCGTAAGGGTTAACGCTTCCCATTCACTTTTAATGGGTGACATTATGCGTTGCCGAACTGAATTGTGGATCGGCGCCGTGTCAGTGCCGTTGCTCGCGGCAGAAGTTGAACATTTCTCAACTTTTCAAGCGGCAACGCGTGTGTCAGCCAATTAGATCGCCTTATGCAAATAACATAGACAGAGCCAGCCAATTACGTTTATGGAAGACCAGTGCATGTGTTGCAGCCAATGTGATTGGCTGTTGGCCATGCTTCAGAAAAGCCTTCCGTCAAGCGTTAACGCTTAAGGGCTCGTTACGGTACATTCACACGGGGCGTAAGCGTTAACGCTTAACGGAAGGCTTGTCTGAAGCGTGGCCAACAGCCAATCACTGTGGCCGCAACACAAGCTCCGGTCTTCCATAAATGTAATTGGCTGGCTCTGCCTAGGTTATTTGCATAAGGCGATATGATAGGCTGACGCACGCGTTGCCGCTTGAAAAGTTGAGAAATGCGTAGGTCCTACGGCGTAGCCGCGACGGCGTAGGTTCCGCGTCGGTTTTCATTTATACTTTTGCGACGTCGTCCACATCGACGTGCAAACACGCGCGCAGACCGCTGGTAGGCAGTATCCACGCGTGTAACCACAGTAGCAGCGCGACTGTCAAAGAAGAAGCTTGGCGAGTTAACCCACAAACGAAGAAGAAACAGCAACTTGTTGTGTATGATTTGAGAAGACCAGCAATGATGAATGTAAATAAACAGCGACTTTTGTTGCAGTTTAAGTTAAATCACTCCTCAACTTGGCCATTCTTTGTTTTCACCGTCGCAAACGGTAATACCTATGATTTTTACCTGACGGGTGGGGTTCTGGTGGACCAATCACAGCGCTTGCGGTCCGCGTAGAACTGACGCGCTGTTAAAAATTTTGCGAGGTGCGCGTCAGACTACGGATAGTCTACGCCGTAGAACCTACGCAAGACTATAAATCGGGCTTTACGCCCTGTGTGAATGCGCCGTGAGGCCACAGTGATACCTTGTGGTGTGACCAAGCAAACGAAGTTGCTCAGTGAATGACTGTGAATGACTTAAAATCTTATTTCATGTTTTAAAGGAACAGTATGTAAGAAATTTATATCAATAAATCATTAAATTGCCCTGAAATGTCACTAGACATTAAGAAATCATTTTCATTTCAAATACTTCTATCACTCACAACAGCGGTCCGGCCAGGATATTGTCATTTAAAAAGTGGAGTTGCAGCCCTCAACTGATGTTTATGTTGTCGTTTGGTATATTGGCCACCAGCTGTGTGATTGCAGTACCAGTTTTAGCCACACGTTTTGTGATTGCAATACCAGTTTTGGCCACAATCCTACATACTGTTCCTTTAAGTCATTTTATAATCCCCCTAACTGTGTATATAGGGTCAGTACTACAGACAGCATACATTCTGTACTCAGGACATGGCCATATACCGCCATCCGGTCATGATTTCTAAAATGTCTTGGCACACATCAATGTAAAACGCGGGTCTAATAACAGACCCTTGGAAGTGTATAAAAGTGTAACTTTCCATATGCGACTTAAATACAGCCTACTTATACACACAGTCATTTGCTTTTACACTGCCACAGCCAGCTTGATTCCTCACAATTATCCTGTTATTATACTCTATCCAGACGGCACATCGGAACTCAGATCAGCAGTGGTTTAATAATACAGAAAACAACCACAACATATCATCACAGAAGATGTACTTCTGTGCTCTGTGATGCTTTGATTCTCCTTTGTGGTACAAACCCATCAAACAGTGCTACGAAAAATGCCCATGGTGTAATATAAAAAAGATGTACCTTCAAAAGAAACTGAAGATCCATCATTCTCAATTATATTCCAGCAAACGATGTTCCTTGAACAGCTGAGCTTCTTTAATGCCACAGTCAATGCCTGCATGCCGGTGAATTGTGAGTCACAACATTGTGGATTCAACATTCCCACTTAACAATAGCTTATATCTCTGCTAATGCACGTGCAGACTAATGCAAAGCACTTAAAAAAGTCTTATGGGTTTTACCAGTAACAATCAGACTACATTGTATTAATATTTATGCAATGATGGTTAAATGCATCGTATGCTTCCTATGTTGCATTGATTTCTTCTCAAGAATGAATATTACATACCTGTGTCTCCATCTTATACGGTGGTCTGGTTAACGGTCAACATCATACCTGCATGTTTCTGTCTGGTCTTGGTTCAGTTATAGGTCATTATTATGCTGTATTATTTTTCCCAAACTTGAAAATCAGACATTTAAAATGCCTAAAACAACACAAACTGTATGTGCTTTTATTATTTTTTTATGAAATTAAATCATACGAACACAAATATATACAAACATTTAAATGAACAGAAGTGAAGAGAGAGTAAATACAAAAACTTAAGAGTCTAGCTCAGGAGGTCACTGTGGATCTTCTTCAGGATATTTGTCAGATAGTTTTTGTCTGGTTTGACAGAAGATATGATGTCTTCTATTTGAGCCAACCTAAACAAAGTAAAACATGTTAGCAAAGCATCCATTAATAATACACTAAGGGTCCGGACGGGACCAAAATTCACATGCTATTCCAGAGGTGGAAGTGTGTTTAGTATTTTGGGCGTTGCAGATCAAAAGCTCTGGATACACATGCTTGTGATGTTCCATAATCGTTTTAAATGTAAAGTAAAATTTCAAACATGTCATTTATTAATTTTATTTTATTAAATCAAAATCAATGGCCAATTCGAAAGAGATTACAAACACAGGGGACATCTGAGAAGCAAGATTTTCTCAGAGTTCCCCCTATAAAACTATTCCCGTCCGAATTGGGCTTTAAAGAAGACTCAAGTGTGAACACCATAGATATGTATAATAAAGACTAGATGTCTCACCCGCGCTGCTGGCCAATGGAGGTCGGAGATGTACTTATGACACTGCATACTTATGAACAATTTTCATGAAACATGTTAAACCATCCAGAATTTTACCACATAACGTTTGTAGTAACTAAACCATTTAAAAATCTGTACAAAATTGAGCAAGTTATGGTCATTTAAAACTACATGCACCATTAAAACACAATGCTACAAGTGATGACTTTAGAGACTCCGCCGTAAGAGATCTAGCCTTTATTATACATATCTATGATGAACACTCCCTAGGATTCATTTAAACCTTCACCCGCTATAAGTATTGCACCCTGCCCTTTGGGAAGCACCGAATAAAGGTATGTAAATTGGTTTGTGGTGGAGAGATGATGTTTTGTGATTAAGCCACAAATAAACACGTTTTCTATTAAAAAGATTCAATTCCAATTATAACGAATTTAATATCTTATACTTGTAATCACAGCACACCACTTTAAATCATTTCTTATTAGCAATCCTGGTTTTGTTAACCACGTATATAAACGCACTTAAAATCTTTGTGATACTGAAAATGATTTCAAACCTGGTGTTTCCAATGTGATTTCTGAAGTCCTGAATTTGTAGTGGTTCAAAGGGATAATCAGGGGTGACCATCAGACTTAACTCAAACTTTATAAACGCTTTCAGACTTGAGAAGATGATATGAACTCTGAAATTAAACAAAGTACTTTTAGTTTCATTCATACAGTTATGATCAAACATCTGATACAGAAAACTATTAGGGAAACAAATGGCAATGACTCCACAGTCTACACAAACCACACAAGAACCGCAGTTGGACATGTCAAGAGCATGTGAGCTATCTGCTTTCATTTAAAAAGTATGGATGAGGTTTAACACTACAATACAAATGTTGTAATTAATGAATACTAAGAATGAGTAAATGTCTGTTGACATACTTTGTGTCCACACAAGTGATCTGTCGAATGCAAAGCCTCAGTCCTCCCCACTTCTTGAGCCGATGGATCTCCTCACCCAAGAGTCGAAGACGTCCGACCACCAAACTGACATCATGAAGTAGCTGTTAAGGAACCATAAAAAAAAAAAAAAACACACTCAGACATCTCATATATAGTTCTTATGTATTTGGGGGGGTGGGGGGGGTCTAATGGTATTTCATACCTTCTCACTACACGGTTAATGAGTTGGAATCCTCATGCTAAACATGGGCAAAAGTTCAAAGAACCAGAGTATATCTCTGCCGAATGCACTTCGTCAGCAAATTTTGAAAAGTTTCTTTCGACTACTAAAATCTGTTGTGTGAGCAGTGCAGGAAGTACAGTGGAAGTCCTTATATGGGCACTTCACCCGGAATAGCGCATGCACACACCAACCAAAAGCTGACACAAAAACCAACATCACCAGAAAAGTGTTTTTTTTGTGAGGGAAACTTGGGAAAAAAGAATCCCATCCTTATGGGAACAATGGATGTAGTTTGTTTATCTGGGGTAGAAGCAGAGTTGTGCGTGTGTGTTTGGCGCTGGATTTCGTTAAAACAGGGCGTCCCAACCGGGTCATGAGTCATGGCGGTAAGTAAAACTGTATTAAAATGGTGCGTAAGTGCATGTAAATGACATGAACATGTAGTCAATCAGAGATAGTGTGATAATGTTTTGTGTGCGTTGCCCGCTCGTGACTTGCCCTGCCCGCAGTACGTCTCGAGGAGCTTGGCTTTTTCATAAAGTAGCGGTACAGTTGATTTGTCTTTTATAAATCTGATAAAACTAAAGACTCTTTGGAGATATGAGGGATACAATGCTACTTTATAGCTACTCAAGAATAACATGAGATTAGCAGAAACAGCTGGTGTTATGTAGGCTTTAATCTGACAGATCAAATAGCACAGATTGTGTGGTGCAGACGCAGAGTTAACCAAATACCAACATTTGGCATTTGAGCAAACAGCGTATCCATGTATTAAAAGCATTTTATGTTAAAATGCAATTTTAAATTTATGTAACACTATGTAATTGAACTTCTAACATGTCACATGTTCTTACCTCTGGTATATGTCGGGTTGTGGGGTATTTTTGCATCCATTGAGTTTGCAACTTCTTGTGCAATGCGAGCAATTTGTGAACCATGCTTGCATGACACTCAGACTTATCCACTTCAGAAACAAAAGAAAGGCATGTATACATTAAAGTAAATACAATACAATCTATCTACAAAACTACAAAAACTACATACTATAGACGAGTGCAACAACTTAAACTTTTTTTTTGGCCCAAGCTTAACTTCTGGTAGACTTCCGCATAAAATCGATAACAACAGATTCGAGTTCTTCTAGAGCAGAGGTGCCCAAAGTTGGCCAGCAATGACCTTTAATTTGGCCCGCCATGCAAATTATTTTTTGTACATGCATACTTGAAGGTGTATAGCATGCATCATAAAACTCAACAAACTTGGGTACTATAGGGCTAATAATGGAGAGGTTAAGGAAGTGACATACAGACAAAAGGAAAATTTTAAATTATTGGCAAAATTATTTCTATTTTACAAGAATTACCTATGAAAATAAAACTGCATTAGTAATGCATAAGCAGAGTAATGTTTGCTTATTTAATTTTTTAAATATTAAAAATTTATAAATTAGGAGAATCAGGGCAACTTTGATATAACACAGCAACATTTACTTTCGGCCCTCAGTCAGGTTTGATTTTGGGCACCTTGGTAGGAAAAGTTCGGGCACACCTGTTCTAGAGTAAATTATTTCTGATACCAAGCAAAATAAATAACAAGTAAATTATCTATTCAAATCATAGCTAAAGTGTATGAACTACTATACTGAGCTACATTTAATGTGTAAAATAATGTGTAAAATTAATGTACACAACGTTAGCTACAGATCCTTGAATTCTTCCATGGATGCCAAACCTAGTTTCGTTGAGCAGTGATCCATAGTCATCACCTCACATTGTCTTTAGTAAAAAAAAATTTTTTTTTCAAAAAGTAAGGTCAGTTTAGCCACTAACCAGATAGAAAAACAAAAAAACAGACCGGAGGTTAACTTTGAACCAGGCGCGTAACCGTGAGAACGGTTATTATTATGTAATAAAATATATAATATTATAATGTGATCTTAAATTTGGGATACTGTAGATCTAGGCAATTGCTATCACAAAATAAACACAGAGAGTGATGCATAAGACTAAATAACTGGTGAACTGATGCATATTGGCTTTAATATTTGTATTGTGCTGCAACTGTTTTATAAAAGCAATAAGGTACTGGAGGCTAGTGCTGCATCGTGAATAAATCACAGATGAAGTAGTTGCATTGACACAAACTTACCATTTAGCTGGAAACTAAGGGATACATCCATATTCTGCTCCATACCTTCAGTCATCCATTCCTTCCCTGATAGATGAGATTGTTTTTAGGCTACTTGCAAATGTGATTACAATGAAAATAATTTGGAGTAATTGTAAAACAGTAATGAACTCACCAGCAGGTGTCTGTAGCTTCACCTGCAGGTGCACGGTCTTGTGAAGGAAAGTAAACAAAGCTCCTCTTTCATCCGTCTCATCCAGACGCCACTCATTCAAACTGAAAGACAAAACAAGATTTGATGTTAAACACAAAAAAAAAATTATAAGGCTTGTTTTAAGAATAAACCAAGCAACCTTTTATAAAACAAGACGTGTTATAAGCAAGATTAGTATTGAATTAGTATTTTAGAGCTGGTTAGGACAGATGTATTGATTATAATGAAAGTTTTAGATTTGTTAGCCTGGACCACAAAACCAGCCATGAGGGTATTTTTTAATTGAGATTTATTAATCTTCTTAAAAGTGAAATAAGCTTTCATTGATGTATGTTTTATTAGGATAGGACAATATTTGGCTGAGATACAACTAATTTAAAATCTGAAATCAGAGAGTGCAAAAAAATTGATAAAATCACTTTGTCCAGATAAAGTCTTTAGAAACACATATGATATACATTTTTGATATATTTACAAGTACAAAATATCTTTATGGAACATGATCTTTACTTAATATCCTAATGATTTTTAGCATAAAAATATGTATTGTTGGCTATTGCTACAAACATAGACAATAGTTTCATCAAACGCACGTGCGTTGTTGCTGTTACGCACCTGAACCAAAGTGAACTTCCATTCTGTATTTGAAGTTTATTTCCAAAACGCAATAAACGCCATTTTTTTAAAAAATGAGTTACTGCCAAAATCAGTATTATATCAGGTCAGTATTGTGTACAACTGTTCAACTACATGAATATTAAATGGCAAAAATGAATGCAAATTTATACATTGATTGAATAGATTCATAGAATTTTGAAAAAAAACCTCATGGATTTATTGCATTTTGTGGAAAAAAATAATTTGTTCTTATAATAAATCTTTGTAAATCAAGTTATGGATTTGAATTTTTTTTCTTTTTATAACCTAAAAATACTATGTGAAAGTTTGTAACAGAAAAAAGTGGTTTTCATCTCGTCACTTTCTTGGTATAGAAAACACGTTTTTACCGAAATTTGTCAAAATGGATTTATTGCGTTTTGGAACCAAACTCTTCATTTATTTATTGATCTGACTAGTGGCTAAACTGGCAAAACCCTGAAGTTTCAGTTGATTAACCCAAAACCTGCTTATCCTCATCATGTCTGTTCCAAAACACCTGATAGAAGTTGGTTTAATCAACATCCTACTGGTAACCTAGAGTTAATGTGTGCACACGGGGAATACATTAAGACGTTTTCAATTTCAAACATACAAGGGTATGTCACATAACCAGCTTTCTACAATACCCCCTGAGCTCTAAAAAAAAATACCTTATTCATAACAAAATATTTAGTTTACTAGGGGAGATGGCGAGAATGGATCACAACTGTGCGGAGAGGTTTGGCAGTCAGGCAAGAATTCAAAGACCTGTAGCTAACATTACATTGTATACATTAATTTTACACAGTAACTTTATAGTAATAGTTGATACGCGTTAGATATTATATATGAACAAATTTAATTTACTTGTCATTTATTTACCTTGTTATCAGATTTAAACTACTATAAAAGACTTATTGATTCTATGTGAAAGTCTACCGCAAAGTTTTATTCCAACAAAGCTGTTTGTTTAGTTAGTTGCTGCTGAAACCGTCTATTACCCATGCAACTTATGACTGGTTTTGTGGCGCAGGGACACATTTGTCATTGTGACTTGTGCTGTAGACCAGTGGTTCTCAAACTTTTTCGGCGTGCGGCCCCCCCTTGGGTACGGTGCATCCCTTTGCGGTCCCCCTAAAGACAATTTATGACATAAAACATTCTAAAATGTATAATTTTAATTAAACAATACATATGAAATTATACGACATATTGCTATCGGTTAGTAGCCTTATTTTACGGAGGTTTCATTACACAGAATTCATGATAAATTAATGTAATTAATACTAGGGCCTCCCTGGCACCATCTCGTGGCCCCCCGTTTGAGAACCACTGCCCTGGGGGGTCTTGAGATTGTGCAAGGGGGGCCCCAGTGTAGACATTTAAAAAAAATACATTAATTATTAATAAATACTGTGTAATTAAACCTCATAAAAGTAAGGCTACTAACCAACAGCAGTACATTGTATAATTGAATATGTTTTGTTTAATGCAAATTTTAAGTTTTGAAATGTTTTATGTAATACATTTTATTTGGGGGGCCACGAAGGGATGCATCATACACAGGGGTGGACCACACGCGGAAAAAGTTTGAGAACCACTGTGTGCTGGAGTTTAGCTAGAATTCAACAAAGCAAATAACCTGTTCAAGGTTGCAAGATGACTTTTTAAACCACTGCATTCCTCTTGAAGCTTCTCGTCTTGGCCCTTTAATGTCTTCAGCTGAATCTGTAGCTCATCAATTCCCCTGAAAGTTTCACAATTATTTGAAATTAGCCTATTGGCAATTACTTACCCAAAATTTTTTGATTTAGTATTTAGCAAACAAAAACAGCACAAATCTTTAATATTACACAAACTGGCATACCTCTCTTTCTCATTCAATTCTGAATTTAGCTTGTGTAAATCTGTTAAGTAACAGAAAACAGAAATGGTAAAACATTACAATTTCCTTTAATAATTCTTAAAGGAATAAGACTTTAATAAATCTTCAAGTTAAAATTAAAGAGACATTACCATCTTCTTTTGCTTTCAAGGCTGGTCTGGTTTGGTTAGAGTTGTGATGGTTTCCCTCAATCGTAGCATCTACAGCTGCAAGTTCTGGTTAAAAAGAAACACTGTGTTATTTAACAAAATCATGTGTGCACTTCATAATGTTCAAACCGAGAATCAAGTCTTCTGTACCAGTCTCTAAATTATTAATGCATTCATCCAGCTCAACCATCATTTCGTCCGTCTCCTTAATTTTAGCCATCAGGTGTTCCTTTGCATCCTAAACGTCATAAAATAAGAATATGTCCACTTATCAGAACTTTAAAACACTTAATGCTTAGATGAGAATCAAAGAGAAATGCTTTATCTCTTATAATTTCGGTTTTTAGATCAAATATAAGAATATTGTTTAAATGCAGGTTAAAAAATGCAAAGGCTTTTACCTGTGTTGTTTTTATAAGTTTGGTGTACAAAACTCCCTTCATTTCATGAGAAAGTGCTTTGCTTCTTTTTCCAAAGTAGACTCTCTGCGCTTTCAACTTGGAGCCAAAGCTTTTTAACTGAGGAAAATGAAGATGACTTAATCTTAAACATGAACCTCATTACATCTGACACCACTGAGGCTGTGGTTTGGCGGCACACGCTATGATCGCAATGATCCTTAACCTAAGACGACGCAGGATTGGGTATAAAAACAACATACCTGCTCTTTGGAGAGACTACATATCTGTTGCAGAAGGGCTTCGTTGATGCATATCAGGGACTTTTCTTGTTCGGGGGTTCGTTCTTTAAGTCTATGGAGGAATATAGTTCACAAAATGTTTACGTTTTTGAGAAGCAATCAAAGGTGAAGTGTGTCATCTCAATTTCATCTAGCAGAACCACTAACAAAATTCCAATCTGTATGTTTATGCCTCGTTTCAAAAACATTTTTTTAAAGATAAGTGTTTTGCTTTTTCTCAGGATTTTTTGTATACTGAAAAATAGTAGTATATTTTAATAGTCAAATTAAAAATATTTTTACAGCATGTGCAAATGGCGATTCTCTTGTTAACCACCTTTCGGTATTGTACTATTGTGCTAGGTACTGTAGGGAAGGGCCCTTAAAAAAGTGGTACAGCACGTTGCGCTATTTTGGTACCACTGACAATAAAAACAGACATAATTGCATACCGTATTGTTGAGGCATTAGTGGACCATGAATTCACTGTGTAAGTTTGAGGCCGGACTATCTATTTGCCGTTAGTAAACTTCTATAAACTATCAATGTTTGCTATTCTGTATGGTGCTGCAAGCAATGCATAATTTGCACACTTCATCTTTAATTTGTGTCAAAAGACTTACACTAATTTAAATTCTACAGTGGTGAGTGTCACACAGCATGATCAAAGCAAATCTGATTCGTACCTTTCCACTATATCTGTAAGCTCTTTACATTCATCCTCATACACTCTCTGCTTTGGGTGGTGTATGTATTTCTCCTTGAGCAAATCTTCCATGGTGCGAGTCTCTCCGGCTCTATGCTGCAAAGAGAAAACTTTGTTAAAGGGATAGTTCAGAAAAAAAACTAAGAAAATAAATAACTCCATGATTTACTCACTTTCAAACCAATCAGATAAACCCAATTTAAGTTATATTAGTAAATGTCTTGGCTTTCTAATCGTTATAATGGTAGAGGTGGTAATGGCGCAGTGGATAAGATACACGCCTTTGGTGTGAGAGACCCGGGTTCGAATCCACTGTGACGCACAATTGTGTCCCTGAGCAAGACACTTAACCCCTAGTTGCTCCAGAGGCGTGCAACCTCTGACATATATAGCAATTGTAAGTCGCTTTGGATAAAAGCGTCAGCTTAATTCATATGTAAGTGGTAGTAAATGGTGCTTCTGATTTAAAGCCCAAAAAAGTCTTCACAGAAGTAATCCACACGGCTTCAGCGGGTTAATAAAGGCCTTCTGAGGGCAATCAATGCGATTTTGTAAGAAAAATATAAATATTTAAAACTTTACAAACTAAATAACTAGCTTCTGGTAATGATCAACTAATAAAAGCTAAAACACATGAATGAACGTCGGTCATTAAGTTTGTTAAATATTCAAATTTTTCTAACAAAATCACATCGATTGCCATCAGAAGGCCTTTTTTAAACCCCTGGAGCTGTGTGGATGGAGATTTTGAGATTGAAATCAGAAGCACCATTTACTGCCATTATAAAACTTTAAACAGACAGGGAATTTTCTAATATAGCTCTTGAATTGGTTTGTCTAAAAAATATAATCATATCAGGGCTAAACGCAAATAATTTTTTATACTGTCCCGGTCAGGCCAGTGGTTCAGGTTTTCACTTGCCCTGCCAACATTTTCACTGGCCCCAATAAAAAAATGTCAGTGTCACATATTTAAAAATAATAATTTAAAAGTCAAATATAATTGTATACATATAAAACAGACATGTTCCAACGAAAAAAGGCTCCCAATATTTCTGATTTACCAGTACACTGACAACAAACTGTGCAAAATATTGCATCGTTTCTTTCGTCGTGTTTTACCCAAGCAAATGTCTGCTTCCAAGATGTTAAATAATATACATTGATGAAAATATATTTTAGTGACTGAGGATGAAGCACTGGCCCGATCGGGCAAGTGACAAATCTTTTTACTGGCCCGAACGTCTCTCACACTTGCCCCGGGCAACCGGGCAGTCCTTTATGTTGAGCCCTGCATATTCATTGAGGATGGGTTGAGGGTGAGTAAATCATGGGCTAATTTAAATTTGTTGTTGAACTATCCATTTAAAGGGACACTCTACTTTTTTTGTTAAAAAGAAGTAGAGTGACCAGCAGAAAGTCTGATTACTTACAATGTCTGGAAGAGCACTTGGTCTGGATCTGTGGATGACAAAGTTGATACCAAAGTGGCTCAAGAACTCATTCACGGTGATGCTTCCATCCTCAAGTTTCTGGTGAAATAAACAAAATGAGATCATTTGTGGTATTATTCATTGCCATACAGCAAATAGTGCTAAATTATCAATACATATATACTGAGGTTTAAGACTTTTTTCATCTCTAACGCTGAATATGAACAATGCTATAAAATAATAATAAATGTAAGTGTGTGCGAATGGTAGTACCTTGTTGAAATCAAATTCGAAATCCATTGTCCCATCTATATGAGAATCACACTGGGAGTATCTGAGAGCTGTAAATGAGATGTTTTTCATAAACATATACATCCTCCATCTGAGCTTATATTTGAATGCATCGGATAACACAAGCAAGCAACTCACTGGATTCAGAGACTCCTGTATCTTCCATCATCTTTGCCTTGGGATTCTGAGCGACATGGCTTGTAAAATTACCTTCCCACTGTACACCACCTTCATGACAGTCAGACCCCTAAAGAAACATGAATCTTAGACATTAGCATAATAATGCACATGAATGAAGCCGACGCGTAACACTTTATTACAAAAAAAAATCCTCCAAGCATGTAGCAGGAAATGCCATGCCAACAAATGATTGAGCAGAAAATTATGAAAATTTTGTGCGTACCGTGTCAGAGATGCAGGCTTTCTTGGCACGTTCTGCCGTAACACTGGTCTCCTCCAGATACGGCCTTTTTAAACTTTGGCTCGTGTCCACGTCTGGTTCGAAGACATCATTCTCTAAGGGCTCCTGATTCTTAAGTGCATCCGAAAAATCTACTTGTTCATCTTCTTTGTGGATCGGCCAATTTTCAATACTTCCCGACAAATCTTCCTCGCTGCTCATCTCCGGTAACTCCTCTTCATTGATGTTGACTGAAACGCACTTGCTGTTCTGCTCGACATCCAAATGTTTCTCAAGTGGAAAATGCTGTAAACTGGGAGTGCTTACGGTCACGGTCTTGTTTGGAGTTATAGCCGTACTTCTCTTGGTAAGTTTCGGCAAAATGCCACAGAATGAAATCCTTGATGAAAAAGGCTTATTTTTGAGTCTGAAAGGTGTGGCCTTCTCACTTCTCTGTTTGACGTAAGGTGTAACATTCGAAGCTGGCTCTACGGACATTGCAGATTCACATTGCTCTTTAGGGGAAACCTTTGGAAGTGAAAATGAAGGCAGATGCGCAGTTGCTCCCTTCATGAATTCTTGTTCTGTGTTGATACGCTGTGACATATTTTGAAGCCCCATCTGAAACTCAGCTAAACTCCTCCGCCTTGATTTTTTATGTTGTAGCTCTTCTTTAACGAAAGAATCAGATGTTGAGGAAAGTTCGAGTTGGACTGAGTTTTCACTTTGTTCCTTCGTAGGCCAAAGACCCTCCATTACTTTCTCCTCCATTCTGGAGCCAGAGAAGGTCTCTATTTTTGCCACTTCATTCTGGTTCAATCTAACACTGTCCTGTGTTTCAAAAGGCATCGTGATGACTTTTGTCACCTGCATGTCGTCGTCTTTACCAACAGGCTCTGTGGTTATTACCTTGCTTGCACATGCCATTTTGTCATTTCTATCCACTTCACTGAGGTTGGTGTCCAGATCTGACTTCAGATTGAATGGGATATGGTTTGAGTGGTTATTCCTCTTCGCAGCAATAATATTTTGTTCTCCACTTGACACTGTACATCTAGAAACCGGTATTTCACTTTCAATTTCTTTGATATTTGTGTCAGTGTCCGCCAATGCATCAATTGCAATGGTATTGCAATTTGTAAACTCCATTCCATCTTCTTCACAGGGCATTGCTAGATCTGAAGTACTGGCCTGATGCAATCCTGATCCAGACCTATCCAGCATTTGACAACTTTGTGCAGTAGAAGATAAGTTTCCTTCTGTCTTCCTTTTCTCAACGGTAATGCGACTCTTAAACATGATATTGCCAGTAAACGCTTGGGTCATTTCCATACAGTCAACATTAGGTCCAGAGGAAGCAAGGTTCGGAGTGTTTCTTGATGTATCCAAAGGTTTGCACCTTTCATAGTTTTCGGCCTCAAGCACAATGGTCTGACATCGTGTCATTTCCATTTCATCAGAGTTTGAGAAGTTATTGACTTCAATATTTTCAGGATTGGAAAAGGACATTATACCTCTTCCTGTGGTCATTGACTTTCTTCTGGGCATAAATGCTTTTCGCTCACTGATTGGTAATATTTGCACCGCAGTCATCTCCATGGGTACAGCCACAGTGATGGTTTGATTTGCTCTTCTTGTTGAGGTTGCATCGGCAGCACTTGCTCGCCAGGTAGGATTCGAATCAATGTTAACAGTCGTGCATCCGGTCAGCTCCATTTCATCAGGACTTGGGGGAGCAATTCCAGCGAAGGTACTGGTTTCACCTGTCATGTCCATACAGTCACTTTGATTTTGCTTTGAAGTTGGCAACAAAATACTTTGCTGTTTTACTCTCTTGGAGGTTGAATGGGGGTTCAGTACGATACGTCCAGTGAACGCTTGAGTCATGTCCATCCCATCACTGCTTTTAGTTCCCAAACTTTTTCGTGAGGTGTCTCCACTGAACTGTTTGGCCTCGAGGACGACAGTTTGGCACTGTGTCATCTCCATATCGTCGATATTAGCAGTTTGGTCCGTTACCTCAACATTTCCAGTCAGATTAAAGGACTGTTTGCTTATTTTGGAATATTGAAGCAACATTTTCTCCTTCTCACTGACTGTATATTCTTTGTCTTGAACAGACACTTTTAAAGCCTCGGTCATGTCATCAGAATTAATATATTGAGCTATTGAGACATTGGCTGACTTGTTTTGATTCACTAACTCTTCCTTTCTACTCATATTATTGGAGAAACTCTTCCTTGAATTGCTCGACGGTTTGTCTCCACTGAATTGTTCGGCTTCGAGAATGATCGTTTGGCATTGTGTCATCTCCATATCATCAGAATCAGAAGTTAGGGCTATAGGAAGATGGTAAGATTTGTTTATCTCTGCATTTTCAGTCAGATTAAAGGAAGACTTCTTGCTAATTTGGGAAAAACTGTCCTGAACAGACACTTCTAAAGCTTCGGTCATCTCCATGTCATCAGAATTGGTTGTTTGGGCTAATGAGAGATTGTTTCGATCCATTATTGCTTCATTTCTAATCCCATTATTTGAGAACATCTTACTTTGTTTGTGAATTTGAAGCAGAGCTCCCTCCGTCATACTTGCTGCATAAGGAAAACTCTTCCTTGAGTTGCTCAATGGTTGGTCTCCACTGATCTGTTTGGCCTCGAGAACAATAGTTTGACACTGTGTCATCTCCATATCATCAGAATGAGTTGTTTGGGCTATTGAGAGATTGTTTCGATCCATTATCGTTTCATTTCTAATCCCATTATTTGAGAAAATCTTGCTTGGTTTGTGAATTTGAAGCTGAGCTCTCTCCTTTATGGTTGGTGTATGATGTAAACTCTTCCTTGAGTTGCTCAATGGTTGGTCTCCACTGAACTGTTTGGCCTCGAGAACAATAGTTTGACACTGTGTCATCTCCATATCATCAGAATTTGCAGTTTGGGCAATGGAAAAATTGCCAGATTTGTTGTGATCCATTACCTCTCCACTTCCGATCACATTAAAGGAGGACTTCTTACGTACGGCGGGAAATGAAAACAGGGATTCATTTTTCATATGGGCTGTGTACTCTTGTTCTTGAACGGGTACATCTAAAGCCTCAGTCATTTCCATTTCATCGGAATTAGTAGTTTGGACTATTGAGAGATTTGGTTCGTTACGATCCATCATCTCTCCATTTCCAAACACACTGAAGGAGGACATTTTGCTTACTTTGGAAATAGGACCTTCGTCTTTCATACTGACTGTATGTTGTTTTTCTTGACGGGATACATTAAATGTCCCTGTCATGTCCATTGCATCATCATTCTCAGCGAAATAATGGGATCTATTTTGATCTAGAGCAGATTGGACATTGCTACTGATATTTCCTGTAAGCCTTACATTGATAGCAGCAGTCTGGCTTTGAGTGAGCTCCATGTCATCTTCGCGTGAAAACGCAATACTTGCATTATTTCCAGAAATAAAAGACAGAACAGGTTGATCGTTACTTTTGTTTTCGATTACAACAGTGTGACTCTTGGTCGTTTCCATATCATCGTCTTCAGAAAATGCAACACGGGAACGTCTACGCTGAAGTCCCTGTGGTATTAGTTGTGGGTTACCCTTGCCAATGGAAGGCTGAACTTGTTTCATTAAAAATGCTGGCAACTGATTCTCCTTATCAATTTCTGATGTGCTTGTATTGGCTGAACAGATGAAACCACCACGCTCTTTTTTTGAAGATAAAGGCACCGTATTTTTCACGGTGGGTAGCGATATGCTGGCGAGAAAAGCATTGAAGTCGGAGTCCATGGCTGGATTTTTAGGCTCGACTTTTGTGTCACATGACAAACCCTTCTGACCGGCAACAACAATCTGACCCCCAGCGATCTTCTGAGCCACTTTGAGGCCAAAATTTGGGTTCACCTCATCGTTTTCATAATCCTTATCAATTGTGATTGTGTGACTGTGCGTCATATCCATGTATCCGGTATCTTCTCCAAGCAACATCGTCCTGTCCACACAGTCATCTTGCAGGACAGGATCTGAGAAGAAATTTTCCTACAAGACACATTGATAATAACCACAGTGTCAAAATGTGGGAAGTGGCAGCATATCAAGGCTATCACAAACTGCAGCAACATAAAATGCAATATTATTTCAGTTTCAAGCATTAGATAGGTTGGTACCGACCCTGCTCAGATGTTGGGATACATAAAGAGGAGTGTTCAACAAAGTGTCCAGGCCTGAAAGAAATAAACAGATTTGGTGATTCATTCTCTGTATGTGGGAATCATTTGGAGAAAGAAAACTCACTTGCATGGCATAAGCACCGCTGCGAGCACAACAATATAAGTGCTCTTATACAGATGTACTTTTTGTGCTAAAAAAAAATCTTACCTTTGATTTGATTTCCCTCGTCAACAAAACGCAGAATCCTTTTATTAAAGGACAACAGTTACAATCATATATTTATACAATTACATAGACACACAGAAACATCAAATAAGCAATACGGGCAATTTAATAAAAAAAAAAAATGATATGAAATAGTACAATCTATGACCTACTTTTCATCTTGTCTGTGATCTCCTGTTTACAGAAAAAAAGCAAAACACAATGAAGTTTATAACAGCATCAAAATTCTTATATATAGGCTGTGATATGAATAATAGCACAACCAACAAAGTATATACAATATGTAAGGGATAATGTATAGGCAGCAGGTTGTTATCGCAAAAAAATAAGCCCTGACAGTGTGTTCAGGACCTGACAGAAAGCAGAGGATTTTGAATCACACTGAAGACGCTTATTTTGCAATAACAACTGGATATAACATGGCTATTTACCTCATAAGTATGGTAAAGAACATTAAATATTCTTATGAAATATTTGATTTGCTCATTTTCAAAGAATGCAAACCTTCGTCACACTATTTGGTTTAATCATTTGTAAATATAATGGCATATATGTTATTAAAATACATATTTATATTTAAATCTTTTGTAATATCAAACTGTATCTGTCAATGTGTGTTATTCGTTTTGAACGGTTGTTATCTGGGAATAACAAACCTGCAAATGTTGTGACTGGCCAATCAGAATCAAGTATTCCAATGAGCCATGTAATAATATACCATATAAAACCTACAACTAACGGGTGAGTTACAAATAAATCTAGATAATCTAAAAAAAAAAAGAGAAACTTAATAACTAACTATAAAAAAGAAAAATGCTTACCAACAGTTGGGTTTTGTGCGGTTGCCAGAACAGGAGACTCACCCTTTGCATCTCTGTGAAATTAAAAAACATTGTCCATGTATTACATATATATGCGTTTATCATTTCTATTATTTTTAGCAAACATTAGGCTGAGATCATTAAACTTACTTTGAAAAAACACGGACGTTTTTTGTAGCTGCAAAACTCACTCTCCGTGAATTCCTCTTCTTCTCAATAGGCTTCGTGATTTCCTCCTACGTGAATATGCACAGTAAAAGAAACTTTATTAGAGAAAGAAAAAATAACAAAAATATAACACTTAAAGCACTGAGTCATGGTTTACCTGTTGCACCTCCTGTTCAGGTACAGGTTCTCTCAAAGATGTCCGAGGAGCTTTTAAAATCTATTCGGGGACAATCAAAACACACAATTTTACAGATATATGACTCAGGAGGAATGTATTATTGCCACACATTACTCAGAGCCTAATGTGGAAAATAAAAGAAATACATACCGATGACAACCTCCTCGAAGATTTTACTCCTTCATTTCTGTACAGGACAAAAGTGAAAAACATTTGGTAAAAACAAATCCCCCACATATGCCCACATTATCATCAATATCTCTTGCATTATGTGACTGTTCCAACATGAAAAGAGCTTATGCATTTTGTAGTATTGCAGGGGATAAACACTAATATAAAGTATAGTATCCAAAACAAATGTTTAATGTTAAAAACATGTTTCTTGAAATAGCTGGAAATTATAAGCGTCTAGCTAGAGATGCAACAGCCAGACGCTTATAATAAATGAAGTGCTAGTGAGACTGTGCTACATCCAACACACCATAATGTGACAAAAGGTTAATCAAACCTGAATATTGAATCATTTTTTTGCCATACATATGAAAAAATAAAAATGTACTATTGCAGGCTTCAAGGGATAGTTCACCCAAAAATGAAAATTCCGTCATCATTTACTCACCCTCTTGTTATTACAAAACTGTATACATTTCTTTGTTCTGATGAACACAAAGAAAGATATTTAGAGAAATGTTTGTAACCAAACTGTTTGTGGAGCCCATTCACTTCCATAATAGGAAAAAAATACTATGGAAGTAAATGGGGTCCACAAATTGTTTGGTTACAAACATTTATCAAAATACCTTCATTTGTGTTCATCAAAAACAAAGAAATTTATAAAGGTTTGTAATAACAAGAGGGTGAGTAAATGATGACAGAATGTTCATTTTTGGGTGAAGTATCCATTTCATCATTAATTATGGCACTACAGATGTTTTTGCATTGTTAATATGAGTGTTACAAATCTTGGAATGGGTCAGTAAAATATCAGCAGGGGATCAAATTTAAGATTCTGGTCGAATAAGACAACTATTATTTTCTGAAAGCTCTTGCTTTGGATGCAACACATCATGGACATCAAGAAAAGATAGACTGAACTATAGATGACTGTGTGACTGATTTATTCATCCAAAAATAATACAGATATTAAAGGTCTAAAACTTTTAGAAAGTTGACATGTTAGATGGCACTATTTAAACAGCACTTTAATGTTGGTAAACTTTATTATGCATTAAAACACTATTAGTTTCATATGTATTAAAACATATACAAACAGCTTGAGAAACAACGAATAGCCAAATCTAAAGGAAACGTTCATATTTCTTATATTAAATAAAAATGTTTATGGACACGTTAACAGTCAACCACCCATCTGTCTACACGATTATTTAGTTAACTACTGGAAAATAAAGAACATTTAAATATCAACTTACCCTAAATTTAACTGCTCCATCTTCAATACCTCGAAACAGCTCTCCGGGAAACTATTTATACACCACAACAAAAAAAGACTTGTCTCAGTAACTCTTATCTAGGTAACTCAACGAAATAATGTTATTATTAATCATAAGTTAATGCTAAAGTCAAAACACGAAGGATCCAAATCTAGGAATCTGACAGGCATCAGCGCATAACATCAACAACATGATAATGAAGAAAACAAACAGCTCTCGACATTTCAGTGACTTCAATATATACACACATTTGAAGTAAGTTAAAGCCAGTCGGAGTCCGATTTATATTTCACATAATAAATAAACAATAAAGCGCAATACCTAAATGCAACTTCCCTCCATCCGCCGCTTGTAAAATTTGAACCCAACCGCCGCGTGTCTTATTCGCCCTCACAACGCGAGACAAAAGCCCCTCAGCGTCCTCTGCTGGAGAGGAGGAGGTATAAAACTAGCGCAATATTATAAACAAAACGTATTAATTGACAAATAGATCGATTATCCATTTAAACTGTGTCTAACACATCTTTTCCACTCAAATTTTATTTCATTTTCAAGACTGTTTGTAGTAAAAGCAGATTAAAAGGCTAACCGGATTAGCAGGGGAGGAGGCGGAAGTGACGCATTTTATTTTGAAAATTCGTGGCGCTGAATGAAAACGCAACTCTAATCTTATCTCTTCTCTCCACGTCGATATAACTTTCTTGTGGTAAGGTTATTATTAATATCATAATTCTCTAGATACCACTTTAGAGGTGGTTAATTTATGCTGTAAGATCTGTCGTTAAACTGTGGACAGTTAAACGGACCATCACAAGTTGCAGCAGTGACGCAATTGCTTTCCCTTAGGAAAATAATCATGGTTTTATCACAGTAAACGAGTAACTGTTTTTGGCAGAATAATTATAATTTGTGTTTTGGTATATCTTTGGTTATTATGATCAAATAACGTAAGGATTATTCCAACTAAAATCGTTCAGTATGCAGGAATATTACAAATTATCAGCATGTGACATAACAAACCTTGAGATAAATACGTTTCTGTACTTTGATAGGAAAGCCTTATTTCTTTACAAAAGTTATATTCAGAACTGACCTTCAATGAAACAAGATTGGCATCATTCAGGCAGTAAAAATCAGTTTGTGCCTATTTTTCTCTAACGTTACCTGATTCTAATAAAACGAACTGCCTCCTTTGATAAATGTTGATTTAAAATAATAAAGCAGTTTATGTGATTTAATGTTCCCTTAGAAGTGTGCACAGTCATGAAGAAAGCTCAGGTGAAAGATACAGCCATCCCTCCACAGACCGGTGTGGCATCCAGAGCAGCAAATGCCAAAAACGATGTTGACAATAAGTGAGTTACTTTGTTTTAAACCTTTAATTTTCTTTACATGTACATTTTAAATAAATATGTATATATATATTGTTTTTAAGGAAGAACCAGCCCAGATCTCTAAAAGTGTAAGTGTAATAACGTCTTTATTTTTATCTTTTATAAAGATTTACTCTTGAAAATGCTCTTTGTAAATATTAAATGCATACTTTGCCGTTTCTAGGCCAACCACAAGGTATGGACAGCAAAATGACTTGAGGGAGCAGAATCGAATCTTGACTGCGACAAATGAAGACCTGCAGAGACAGCTTGAAGAAATGAAGGTGATCATGTCAAGCATCTCATCCAATGAATTGTTTTCATTTTATAGCACTAAAAAATAATACCTGCGTTAAATAATATTGTTTGTTTCTAAAGGAAACAGTGACTGAACTGAACCATCGATGCTCGGACCTCCAGGGAGAAAACGGAGAGATTCAGAAACAGCTGCGAGACTGTCATGTCTTACTTGTTGCGGAAAATCTCGACCCAGGTGATTGGTTTTTATCTGTCTGCTGGATCATTAGTCCCAACACATGGTAATGAGAGTTATTTTCTGTTCTGTTGAAATCTTACAAGCCTCAAATTCAGTTTCAGGAGAAAAGTTGGGCCAGACCGCACAACAAAAGGATGAAGAACGAAAAGAAATAATGGTAACTCAGTATGTTTGTTTATTCATGCATATATGTGCTGCTGAGTAGCTCCACCCTCATTTTAATAAGTAATAAATAAAATGTCAGTGATTTATGCATTATTATAACTATTTTGTAAGCATGCACGTTATATTTACTATTAATTTTTCACGTCATACATGGTTAGGACACAGTATTCGGCTAGTGAACTAAATTACTTGGAGGAGGAACTGTTCATTGCACTTATTACATATACATTACATTAATGCATTTGGCAGTCGCTTTTATTCAAAGCGATCTGCATGTGCATTACAAAGTATACATTTTATCAGTATGTGTGTTCTGGGTTTGAACCCATGACCTTTTGCGCTGCTAAGGCAATGCTCTACCATTTTTCCATTAATTTCTTTCATTATTTTATTTACAGACTGTTTCCCAAAATCTTTTGAGTGAGCTTAAACTATTTGGTGAGATGGCGCTGGAGCAAACAGCTAATTTAAATGTAAGTATCATTATTAGCATTTCTTTATCATAATGCAAAATTATGGATTATTTTTCCACATTTAAATATCCCACATCACTCGCTGTGTAATTAATTTCATCACAAGTTTACAGCTATAAAATATGAATTTGAAATATTACGTATTTCTGTGACGCTTTTAGGAAGTGCAGCACACCATGAGAGACCTGACGGAAGCTCATGAAAAGCTCCAGCAGGAACGGGCGTTGTTCAGTTTGGATGTGGAGGAAATGGAGAAAGCTTTGGCAGATGCAGAGAGGCTCTTGATAGAGTAAATGAAAGAAACTCTTTTGTTGGCCATAAGTACTGTTAAACCATATGGTGGCGTTCCAAGAGCTGTCAATCTAAAAACCTAAGAGAAAACCGGGAAAAAAAACAACAACATCTGAACAGAACTGCAATGTAGTCGGTTAAAGGTACATGCACACTGTT
The DNA here is from genome assembly GCF_030506205.2 of Paramisgurnus dabryanus. Classification (NCBI taxonomy): domain Eukaryota; kingdom Metazoa; phylum Chordata; class Actinopteri; order Cypriniformes; family Cobitidae; genus Paramisgurnus; species Paramisgurnus dabryanus. Next base: position 34,953,389 of record NC_133340.1, read on the forward strand.
ATCAAAACCAGATTTTTTAAAAATACTGTTTTTTTTTTTATTAATGGATTGTTCACCCTAAGAGGAAAATTCTGTCATCGTTTACTCACCCCAAGTTGTTCCAACCCTGTATACTATTTCTTTGCTGAACACAAATGAAGATATTTTGAAGAATGTTTGTAACCAAGCAGATCTGGGGCACCACTGATTCCGATAGTAGGAAAAAAATACTATGGAATTGAATGGTGCCCCAGATATGTTTTGTTATTAACATTGAAATATATACAGGTTTGGAACACCAATGGGGTGGGGTTAAATGATGACAGAATTTACTTTTTTCTTTTTGTGAACTTTCCATTTTTAACTTATAAAACAATACTCTTGTTATAGAGATGTTAGTTGATGTTACAATAAGAAATGTAAATATAAAAATTTTGATATAAAATGTAAATAAGCACTTACAAAAAAAGGCATATATCAGATGTTAATTTCTGATTTGAATGCTGTTTAGAAACATAAGAAATTAATAAAAGCTAAACTGACTTTTGTATGTTAACTATTGTTTTTGTTCATATTGTGTCTATTTCTGTTTAAATTTAGCCAACATGCCTATAATAGGCTATAGTAGTTAAAACTTGTTTAGGGCAGGTTTTATTGTGACAACTTATCCTATATATTGTGCAGTGGCGGCTGGTGACTTCTCTTCCAAAGGGCACAAATCCCAATAATTAGGAATGCACCGATAGGATTTTTTGGGCCGATACCGATTTAAACAGACAACTTCTGGCTGATGCCGATACCGATATTAAACACTTGTATACAATACTATACAGTTGGTCTATTAGCTAGTTTATTTCTGCATCAAATTATTTTTACTGAACATGGATTGGGTCTAATTAACATTCAACTGACCAACATAATAAGAGAGGCACAAATTGAGCTAAAACAAATATAATAAGACTGCATGACAACCTACAAAGGTGGTTTTTGTTATTCAGCATTTATTTTATTAACAATATTAACTCATTTTTTTAATATAATGGATTTCTCTATGCAGTTAGTTAATAAACAATCGGTATCAGCCTTTCTCGTGCTATTGCCGATATGCCGATGGTTTCAAATTCATAAAAAATCGGCCAATAAATATCGGCGGCCGATACATCGGTGCATCACTACAAATAATGTGTCCATGTGCAATCATGCATCCTCTTAAAATAAGTGCCTGCACATGTGTCTAAAGGGTTTATGATTAAAGAGATGCTCACGGTTACAAAATACTTGCAAGACACTCATTCAACAATTACACAAGATTAAGCGAGTATCTGCCAAAAACTCGAGCGTCTCTTTTATCATATATACCCTTTAGTGTGCAGCTTATTTTGAAACGACGCATGATGCACTTGGTTCACGTAACGTGTCAAACGCATATTTTGAAATGACAAGCCACAAATATGATGGGCTTAATACATGTTGTGATGAGCTTCGCATTGTGTGCCTTCGAAAAGAAGTCACCGGCAATCACTGATATTGTGACAACATTCCCTAACCACTTATCTAATTATCTAAAAATTTGCCCAGTAACCCTTAAGAAATCAAAATATTATTGTCAAAAATAAAATGGTGTAATACCACAGGCATGCTTTATTCTGATTGGCTGAGAAATGTTTCATGGGTGTTGATTATTTTTCTGTAAACTGCACACCTAAAGTGTCAAATGTGGTAACCATGGTATAAGAGGAATAATTGACTCCGGCCCTTGGGTGTGCATTATTTTCTTATAATTCCACAACCTGTCGTCAATTATGTATATCATAGGCAGCATTTTGGGGGGCACTGAACCGATTATGATTTTGTATAAGCTGTTAATGAAATAGAAGTAAGAATATTTTATATGTTTAATCTTAATATTTTAATGTGTAGAGTAACTGAGTTAAGTCTAAATTTTTTTAAATTCATTTAAACCATATTTAAAAACCATAAAGCCTCTATCTCTCTCTCTCTCTCTCTCAAAGCATGCACTACCCTTGTTTGCCGGTAGGTGCCCCCACAAGCACAGATGTGATGTATTATATGATTTGATTTGATTTAAAGTGAAGTTTTAGGAGTATTACTAACCTTTAGTACACAGTGAGCGTCTTTTTGAGTTTTCTTTTGATGCTTCCACAGAGAACCTGTCAGAATAATTGATCAGGACTAAACGTGGCCTAGAATCAGTTATCCTGACATTGACTTTCAATCTATCTAAGGGATCTCTCTCTATGATCATGAAGATTTAAAGGGATAGTTCACCCAAAAATGAAAATTCTGTCATCATTTACTCACTCTTATGTTGTTAAAAACCCACATAAATTTGAGGAAGATATTTTGAAGAATGTTTGTAACCAAACCGTTAGTGGACCCCATTCACTTCCATAGTAGGAAAAAAGAATTTGGTTAGAAACATTTCTCAAAATATCTTCCTTTGTGTTCATCAGAACAAAGAAATGTATACAGGTTTGTAACAACATTAGGGTGAGTAAATGATGACAGAATTTTCCTTTTTGGGTGAACTATCCCTTTAACACTTTGACAAAACTAAAATGTGATCACTAGCAGAGGAACTACTTTTTGTCTTTCAGCTTTCTAATTATCATACTGTCTGCTTGAATTCATTTCTTAAAGGGATAGTTCACCCCAAAATGAAAATTTTGTCATCAATTGCTCCCCCTCATGTTGTTCTAGATCTGTATGAATACATTTTTTCTGATGAACACAAAAGAAGATATTTTGATAAATGATGGTAAGCACACAGCTGCTGGTAACCATTGACTTCCATAGTAGGAAAAAAATACAGTGGAATTCAGTGGGTACCTTCAACTGTGTGCTTACCATCATTTATCACAATACTGCCATCGTTTTTGTTTTTCCTACTATGGAAGTCAATGGTTACCTGCAGTTGTGTGCTTATCTTCTTTTGTGTTCATCGGAAAAAATAAATAAAGATAATAATAATTTTGACAGAATTTTCATTTATGGGTGAACTATCCCTTTAAACAAGAAAGTCACTTAACCATTAATAACTTTTGTTAGGCCAAACCTGGGAAAAAAGATTATGAAGTGAAATATCTCATCCATTTAATCATAGTAATAAAAACAAGTGCATTACAATGAAGAAGCCTCAATATCACAGGCAGTTACAGTGATGCAGTGTTGCTACAGTGAATCGAAAAAACACTTTAGCCGCAATTAAAAATGCATGAATGTCATTGAATTACATAGAAAATGTGTTTTTAATATAATAACCACAAGTTATTTATTTTAAAGATAACCATGTTAGGTTTTAAGTGTTTTGGTTTGACTTTGGAAAGATGCATCTGCTAAATAAACATGAAATGCATTTCATTTGTTTGCAGATAGCACTTTGTTTAATAGTTTATCTTATGACATTCATACATTTTTTTGTGTAAATGACCACCCACATGCCTTTCAGGGCCACTGTAGATCTCATGAATGAACATACGAGACTGCATTACATTCAAATAGCATTGACTTATTTTAGTCACTGTTTATTATAAATTAAAGAGCTGATGGGGGATTTGTTTTAGCAATAATGTCAGTAAATTATAACGTCGAGTACGCTTAATAATATTTTTGAAAATAAATACTTGTGCAGGTTTGCTGACTAAAGAGTTTGTAATTTTAAACAAATGTGCCTTTATACCTATAGCTGGGTCATGCACAGCTCATTCAATGCTTGTAAAGAATAAAATGTAAACATTCTCTCAGTGTACCTTGTGCTTATGATGTTCTGGGTGGTAGCCACAGCATTGAGATGTGATTTTTAGCATATTGTTGTATATTGTGAATGCAATGGTTTGCTAAAAATGTTTACTTGCTTAAACCCCCAAGTGTCTAAAATATTCTGGACCCTAAACATAGATCTGGTCCCTCTTTTAATGTCTGCCTGTCTCTGGCACATGCTGTCTCTACATCATATTGGCCAATGACTACACACTGTAGGCAGCATAACAAAATTATATTTAAATTATGTGACCCTGTCTTTGAAATCCAGGTCTCATGATCTAATTATAATGAGGAGCATCAAAGTTTGATATGGGTCATTAACACAGATTTCAATCTTTGATATGACCTTACTCAGTCAATATTAAAGATATTAATTATTATTATTATAATTATTTTTCACAGACTGTTCTTTACATTATGTAGGACAATTTTATATAAAAAAAACAGTACATCCCAAGGGTCATATATAAATAATTAACGTGTTGACAATAACCAAAAATTGTAAATAAAATGCAAAACTTTTTCAAGCTCGACCAGTCACCTTCCCCACTTATGCACACTCAGGGGATTGTGGGATATTGAAGGCAGTGTAGAATACATCTATACTGCCTTCAAACATTGATTAGATTAAGGTATCTCAGGAGACAAGAAGTAATGCAAGCATTGGATTTGGTTGGATGTGCCTCGATGCCTTCCTACCTTAGAATGTATCCATCGAAAGCAACACTTTATGGCTTTTAGGACACAGCCAAAGGAAAAGTTATTTGAAGAGCAAATCCTATGCACGTTTTACAAGATGTAATGTAAGTCTTGGGTGTGCCTAGAATGTGTCTATAAAGTTAAAATACCCCACAGATTATTTGTTATAGCATGTCCAAAATGCTTCTATTTGGATGCGAGCGAAAAAGTGCTGTTTTTGTGTCTGTACCTTTAAATGCACATGAGCTACAGCTCCTCACTCCCTTAACAATAGATTACCATCTGATTCCTGTTATTACAATTTGAGACAACAATAGTATCCCTAACTGCATTAGTGTTACAACGTGCTAACCAATGCATTTAGAAAAGCCTTTGGGTAAAATTAACCAGTCAGTCAGTGGCCATGGGCGGGGCTTTTCAATGTGACATCACATAAACAAGAGAATCAAAACAGCATGTTTATTGAGACTGCTTTGGTTTAATGGGGATTAAAAAAGGAGAGGGTGGATTTTGTTCATTGTAGGGTTGTTGTGTTCACACACTGTCAACACACATTTATGTCCAAACACCTTGTTAAAGTGGATTTGCTTAACATGTGCCCTTTAAAATAATATCACACCTCTCTCAAACTCAATACGTTAGAGGTGCAATTCTTGTCTGGAGCGTGAAGATAAATACTTAGATTGAAGGAAATAAAAAATATGAAAATGAATTACAGCAGATGCAAAAATAACAACAACATGAGTGCCAATGTATAGTAAATAAGTTGTGACTTGATTGCTTTGATGGGCTTTGGCTACGTTTACTCTATATCAAGCTTTTAGACACCAGATATTTCTAAATGCCATGATGGTTAAAGGACAAGTTCGGTATTTTAGACTTAAAGCCCTGTTTTCAGATTGTTTATGGTGAAATAGAATGGTTTTGACTGAAATTTCGACATTTGCGGCTGCCCTGAGATTTTTCGCGTGTTTGTGTTTCATCTCACAACTCTACAATGGGTTTAATGGTGCACTGGAACAATCCTTCCTAAAATGCATTAAACTTTCGTTTACAAAGACGTGAAACTCACCGAGTGGTCAGGGGTGTTCACTGGTATGCTCACAGAAAAATCGCTGCAAAAGATGCTTTCCAACAGCTGTTTTAGCATTCGTTGTTAACTTGTGGACCTATTTTTCCAAACGCCTCACACCCGTACATTCTTCCGCTTAGAGCTTGAATAAAAGACACTCCAGCCCAGGTGGTGGCGCTAATCCGCCATTGCCAATTGCAAGAATAGAAACAAAGTTCCTGGCGCGGAGTAATACCGTACCTCACAGGACATCTAATACTAGTCAATGGAGTTGGTAAAAACTACGATAAAACCTGTTGGAATGCGTCTTTTGCAGCGATTTTTGTGAGCATACCAGTGAACACCCCTGACCACTCGGTGAGTTTCACGTCTTTGTAAACGAAAGTTTAATGCATTTTAGGAAGGATTGTTCCAGTGCACCATTAAACCCATTGTAGAGTTGTGAGATGAAACACAAACACGCGAAAATTCTCAGGGCAGCCGCAAATGTCGAAATTTCAGTCAAAACCATTCTATTTCACCATAAACAATCTGAAAACAGGGCTTTAAGTCTAAAATACCGAACTTGTCCTTTAACACTGCGACGTACACACTGTGCATTTTGACAATTTTAACTCTTACCCCACCAGTGTTTAAAAAAAAGTTGCCAGCCAGCTGTAGCATTTTTTATGAATTTCACAAAAGTTAAAGGACTTCCAGAAAATGTTCTTTTTTAAAATTATAAACATACAATCTATCAAATGAAAAAACAGACTTTGCTTGAAAAAAAGTTTTTCATCCTACCTTTATTTGTTCTTTTTTCTCTCAAATATGGGTAGGTTTCTTAAAAAAATACCAAATTGTAAGCAAAAGCTGAAATAACTGCATTTTTGCGAAGGACTTTGATAAAGTTCTTCCTATTTGCCCTAAGGGGTTGCTTCCAGGTTTGTAAGTTGGGTAAGAGCGCCACCTGATGAATAATAGCGAAAATTGTCATTGGCAAGGAAGCGTTTTCTCTTAATTGACGAGTTAACTTGTCAATGGATGTGAAAGAGTAGATAACTCGACTGCAATCTTGGTAAAAACAATCAGATTAAAGGGATAGTTCGGGCAAAAATGATGTTAAACCCATGATTTACTCACCCCCAAGCTGTCCGAGATGCATATGTCCATAATTTTTCAGACGAACACATTTTCAGTTATTTTAGAAAATGTTTTAGATCTTTCAGTTAATCAAATGTAAAGTTACGGGGTTCACATCCTTCTAGTCCTTCTAAATGTGCATCCATCCTTCACAACAATAAATACAAACCGAGGGTAATCTGTGCCGTTTTGTTGTAGAAATATTCATATTTAAAACTTTATAAACGAAAATAACTAGCTTCCGGTAACGCCGCCATCTTAGTCACGTCTGCATTCAAGATGAGAGCGCACGCAGTTTATGAAGGATTCTGTGGTGCTGCTCTGTGCCCCCGCCCTCCACATTGGTCATACGTCACTAAGAAAGTGCGTACACTGACTACGCTAATCAGTGTTGCCAGGTTTACGGTTTTCCCGCACAATTGGGCTATTTTGAAAATACAGTTGCGGGAACAAATTCAGAGCTGCGGGTTGCGGTTTTTTGGGCTAGTTTTATAATGTGCCACGGTTGCGAAAATGTTTATCTGTAGACTTATTTAAAAAATGTGCATTTATCCCATAAGCAATACCTGTCAACACAAGGACCACTGCAGCGTCAGGAAGTCAGTGGAAAAGTGAGTGGAAGGGCGCGTTTTGCTCTTAATATCACGTCAAAAACAAGAAATTACCTTATGTAAGAAGTTATGTCTATACTGAAAGGATATTTACAGACCATGTGAACCCATCTTTGTATCTGTTCGAGTTAAATAAAATTTTTTTTAATGTTAAAAGGGCAGAGTTCATATACTGTCTCAAAATGGCACGGTTGGGTACACTAAGATAATCTTAAGAAGTACTGAAGTAGATTTTTTGTATATTTAGAACAGAATAGAGTGTGAACATAGAGCACTTTAAGTGCATTAAAGGGATAGTTCACTTTAAAATGAAAACCTGTATGAATTTCTTTTTTCTGATGAACACAAAAGATATTTTGAGAAATGATGGTAAACACACAGCAGATAGTGACCATTGACTTCCATAGTAGGAAAAAAATATTTTGGAAGTATTGTGATAAATGATGGTAAGCACACAGTTGACGGTACCCATTAAATTCCATTATATTTTTTTATTCCTACTATGGAAGGTCTACGGTCACTTACTGCTGTGGGTTTACAATCATTTCTCAAAATATCTCCTTTTGTGTTCATCAGAAAAAATAAATTCATACAGGTTTAGAACAACATAAGGATGAGTAAATGATGACAGAATTTTCATTTTAAAGTGAACTATCCCTTTAAGAAAATTTTCATCTGGAAATTCCCTTAAAAACAATAGAAAAAGTTTATTTTACAGCCTTTGTTGTATAACTGTGATTGGACAAATGTAAAAATTGGGCTAGTTTTCATTCCTTTTAGGCGGGTTTTAAGTTGTTATTGGGCTGAAAATTTTTCTTGGACCTGGCAACCCTGATGCTAATACTCTCTCCTGAATACAGAGGAGTCTAAAATGGCGGCGTTACCAAAAGCGAGTTATTTTCGTTTATAAAGTTTTAAATAAGGATATTTCTACAACAACACCGCACGGATTACCCTCAGAAGGCGTTTGTTTATCATCGTGGAGCCGTTTGGATTTATTTTGTGAAGGATGGATGCACATTTTTTGGACTTGAAGGACGTGGACCCTGTAAATTCACATTTGAACAACTGAAAGATCTAAAACATTTTTCTAAAATAACAGAAAATGTATTTGTCTGAAAAATTATGAACATATGCATCTCGGACAGCTTGGGGGTGAGTAAATCATGGGTTTAATATCATTTTTGCCCAAACTATCCCTTTAAGATTCTCTGCATAGTACTTCCTGTTTTGAGATTGAGACCTAAGGTCTTTTGCCAAAATTAGTAGTCGGTCCTTATTTATGTGCTGTTTAGCATGATCATTTTTTTATTACACAAAATAAAAATCGTTTGCCATAAATATGATTCACACAAGTATGCGCATGTTTGACCATTATGTTTCCAAGTATGCAGTCTCGTTGTGCATACTTGCTTTATTACAGTTTTAAAAACAAACCTAATAAAGAAAGGAGCTTCAAATGTCACTATAGAAATACTTTTCATTCATTTGAAATAATGTGTTTCCTCGTATGGCTATGTTAAGAATAGACTGCTAGCTAAGGCAATATATACTGTATACTGCGTACCATTTTTTGAAGTAATATAGAAATAAATATTTCAAAGAGTAGTACACTATTTAGTCAAATAATACATTACAGTATAATCAACGTTTGTGTAAAAATGATCACATAGTATACACACTATATACTAGTAGTATGTATACTAGTGTAGTATGGTAGAGTTCTATTCTGAACATAGCCTTTATTATGGTCAAATAAAGTAACTTATAAGCACTTAAAGCATAACCATTTGGTCACCATCACAACCAACACTTGTATGCACACCGTTATCATATTTGCTGTGTTTTATTCATCAACACTGACGATCTTTCATACTGAAATAAATATTTGTTCACCATTAAAAAAGAGAAATCTGCGTATATTTGGATTTGTTATCAACTCTCCGCATGACTGGATTGTACATACAACGCAAGCCCGTCAAACAAACAGCGTGGATTGTGACATGAACATCACTAAAGTACTACGTCGACTTGGCACAGATCTACACTACGGTAAAAACATTGTTCGTACAAAAGTGATCCTAAAAATATACACACATACAACGTATGTTACATACAGTATTGCTAACCTAAGAAAACGTCTGTCGCGCACATTTTCTTCATCGATTAAAGCATCACTCTTTTGGTTTAAGAGAGCAATACGTGTGCAAAGGCAGTATTTTCAGTCGTCCCACCACAAAAACACACAAACACGTCGTCGTTCCTACCACGCACTGTACAATTCCTGTGATTTTAAGGGATCAGAATGTTATTCGCCCAATCACTCGAGCGTGTTTGCCCACACATTACGGTTAATCCCATGGAACGGGAATTAATTTCCTTCCCGTTTTGCGAAATAGGTGTCGCCTCTTGCTAAAGAGTCTCACAGTGTAAAGTCTTCGCTCCTTTCGGGTTGTGGTTTATCTTGGAAAATCCACCAAGAAACACACGAACAATTAAATACTTTAATACCCTCCCTTCTTTGAAGAGAGTAAAATACACATTTCGGGGGAATTACAGGTCATTCATCTCTGTGCCTCCGCGATGACTCAACTCAGCCCCACATTCTGTTTGCTTGTTTTTGAGTGATTTCATTGGTTAATCAGACAAACGAGGAGAAGCCTGTCACAGGGGTGCGTGTTCCCGGTGCCGGCTGCCCTGTGGGCGTATAGACGCCCCCGACGCTGTGTTGGGTCACCACAGTCTGATAATAACCCCCCTCCGCATCCGTCATGGGACATTCCTCGAAACCTCCTCCCGTCTTTGCACCTTTGGGCTGACGCTTCCACGAGTTGTAATAGGTGGGGTCACTCATGTAGTGATTTACGAACGAATGCTTGGGTTGCTCGTCCTCGTAGTCGCTGTCGCTCACCTGCACACAACGGATAATGGGATGGATGCAGACCAGAGTTATAAAATGGACACTGCTGGTGCCTGATTGTTTAATCTTTGACATGACCTTATGTAGGTGTTTGTCGTGTGTTTATGTAGAAAACAGTAAAGCACAAAAAATGACTTTAGCTGTGTTTTCAAAGTCTTTAAGAGTTACTGAAAGTGAGTTTTGGGTGGTCATGTGATCTCTTCAGTTGACATGATAATGGGATCACACATACTGATAAAAAATATACTTGGCTTGATTAGATATTGTATACCTCTGACTCAGAAAGCTCTGTTGGTTTCTCCGTAAGGGTGGTGCTCTCTGTTAAAGCTGCGCCGTTATAGTTATTACAGATGTCTTCATCCGAGTAGTGCAGTCCACCCGGGCTCGGTCGTGGTGGTGACCTGTGGACCAATCACTAAAGTTAATGTCCAACATCACATTCCTCATGATGATATTACATAGTAACATACCGAATGGATTCATACAGGCACTTATTTACTGTTAACAAGTTTAATATGATGTAAGTAGAAACCATAGGGATCGATTTATTTTTCTGTTGGTGGGTGCTTGGCACAATGTCAGGCAATGTTTAGGTTGCTTAGCAATGGCAGACGCTACGGGAGCGCCCAATCGCTTTGGAAAGAAGGAGGAAAGCGGCACGGCGACGCATTTTCTATGCAGTTTTGGATGCAAAATGTAAAGCACCTCTTACTTATTCATCAAAACATTGTAGATCAGGGGTGTCCAGACTTTTTTGTGTGGCGATCTACTTTTAAAATGATAAAGCCGACAAGACCTACCTGCTAAAACACAGTTACATTTTTAATAACACTTTAAATGTGTGTTAGGACTATACTGCATATATCTCTACGTTGAAGTAAGGGCTGTGACCATTATTTCATTCTTTTTGAGAAGTTTAAAAAAATCATTGAGTACATGCCTAGTACTCCTTAAATTAGCGGAGATGCTGTTTTGATTAAACGCACATACGGTCGCACATACACCGTGCGTGTGGATCAGCTCCTGCATGAAGGCAAGAATGTGCATCCACATTTGGGAAGTTAGACGACTCAGCTGCAGCCGGCAAGCATAAGATTTTTTTGTAAGATTTGTTTGTAAAAACGACTTAAATGTCCTAATATAACTAAGGCCTATTCTTGGATTAATCTAAACCCTTTCCGGGAAATCACCCCAAAGTTATTAGCCTCCGGTTTCACAGACCAAACTTATTGCTACTCCTAGACTAAACCACATTTGAGCTGTCTCAAATGAAAAATAATGGCACTGACAGATCTTAAAATATGCCAATGCCATTGATTTGTCTTAAAGGATTAGTTGATTTTCTTAAAAAAAATCCAGATAATTTACTCACCACCATGTCATCCAAAATGTTGATGTCTTTCTTTGTTCAGTCGAGAGGAAATTCTGTTTTTTGAGGAAAACATTCCAGGATTTTTCTCATTTTAATGGACTTTAATAGAGCCCAACACTTAATACTTAACTCAACACTTAACAGTTTTTTTCAACTGAGTTTCAAAGGATTTCAAACGATCCCAAACGAGGCATAAGAGTCTTATCTAGTGAAACACTTATCATTTTTGACAAGAAAAATAACAAATATGCACTTTTAAACCACAACTTTTCGTCTATCTCCGATCCTGAAAAGCGCCATTCGCGACCTCACGTAATACATCATCACATCAAGAGGTCACAGAGGACGAACATGAAACTACGCCCCCCGTGTTTACAAGTGTTGAGAAAGAGGACCGTTCGGACGTTGTTGTATTTGGAATGATAGTAATTAATGTCTTTGTGTCAGTTTATTGTTTAAAATAATCTGGGTTTCCTACATGTAACACGTGACCTTTCTACTTCACTACGCATTTACGTGAGGTCGCGCTGGCACTTTTCAAAACCGGAAATAGACGAGTAGTTGTGGTTTAGAAGTACATATTTTTTATTTTTCTTGTCGTAAATGACAATCGTTTCGCTAGATAAGACCCTTATGCCTCGTTTAGGATCGTTCAGCGTCCTTTGAAACTCCGTTAAAAAAAAACTATTAAGTGTTGGGGTCCATTAAACTCCATTAAAATGAGAAAAATCCTGCAATGTTTTTCTCAAAAAAACATAATTTCTTCTCGACTGAACAAAAAAAGACATCAACATTTTGGATGACATGGTGGTGAGTAAATTATCTGGATTTTTTTAAAAATAAACACCTTTAACGTATTTTTTCAATGCATGCTTCAACGTCTTAATTTAACTAGGGCCTAGTCCTGGCTTTAGCTAAGCCTTGTCTGTGAAACCGGGCCTAGGTATCGTAAACTGAAATCTGAACTCATTGAACCCTTACCTTGTTCCATTCTTCTTGAGGAAAGAGCTTTTCACATTGAGATGTCTGCTGTTTAACTCTAGTGCTGTGAAGCCACCGTTATCAAGGGTTACAGTCTCTTCTACAGTGGAGATGTGCTTTCCTGTGGATAATATTATATTACATCCGTGTAACTAAATGTGTTGTAATATCACTCATTTTTGATGGAGGTGCCGTTTAGCGGCTTTTGCATCTGAGCTCCTCAATTACTGAATATATAATATAATACCTGTACCACAGCTCCTGTACTTTTTGTTCTGTCCAAGCAGCAGCAAACCAAACACAACCATCAGAATCAGAATGATGCTTATCAATGCCATGACCACCAGGAACCACCACTCCTCGTAGAAGGGCGTTTCAGACAGAGCTAGAAAAACAAATCACGCTATAACAGGAGAACATCCATACTGTATTTGTAACTTAAATTACAAGAGCATTTTGTTAATGAAAGTTTTATTCTTCTAGGTACAGATGTGTGAATGTGAAGATGTTTGACACAAGGTGGCAGTAGAGACTGCAGAATGAGTGAAGAAGATAAAAATGCTCTTTACAGTTCTTCATACTATGCCTTCTTACTTCATACTTATCATTTCCCCTAAAAGTATGTACTGTTTTTGTTATAGTAATTTAAATGCATCAAAATAGATGAGACAAACTAAACTAATTTCGATTACATTTTAGTACTAATAGTATGCAAATATGGATGAAGAGTTAGATGTCTGTACTTTTAAAAAATAGACTGTTAATATGCTGCATTGCATTCTAAGTTTTTAAACAAGTATGTGATATAGCACTAAAAAGTTTTCATCACTATGATTAGTTTTGAAATTATTAATGTAATAAGATGAACGTGTTTAATATTGCATACTTTTAAAAATATCAATGTGCTGTATATGGCATTAAGTTTTTTAAACTAGTGTCTCTGATATAGTATGCAGTATGCAACCATAAACATTTTTCTCTTGTGATATATCAGTATGATCCGTGTTTATATCATTAATTTTATAAAATGAAAATGTTTAGTGTGGCATACTGTATACTTTTCAAAGTAGACTTTAAATGTGCTGCATATGGCATTGTGTTTTGAAACTAGTATCTGATATAGTATGCAGTATGCAACACTAAACATTTTTGTCTTGTGATGTCAGTATGATCTGGGTTTATATTATTAATTTAATAAAATGAAAATGTTTAGTGTGGCATACTGCATACTTTTTAAAGTAGACTATTAATGTGCTGCATATGGCATTGTGTTTTGAAACTAGTATATGATAAAGTATGCAGTATGCAATCATAAACATTTTTGTCTTGTGATGTCAGTATGATCTGTTTATATTATTAATTTAATAAAATGAAAATGTTTAGTGTGGCATACTGCATACTTTTTAAAGTACACTATTAATTTGCTGCATATGGCATTGTGTTTTGAAACTAGTATATGATAAAGTATGCAGTATGCAACCATAAACATTTTTCTCTTGTTATATATCAGTATGATCTGTGTTTATATTACTAATTTAATAAAATGAAAATATTCAGCGTTGCATACTGCATACTTTTTAAAGTAGACTGTAAATGTGCTGCATATGGCATTGTGTTTTGAAACTTGTATCTGATAAAGTATGCAGTATGCAACAATACACATTTTTGTATCAAGATATCAGTATGATCTGTATTTATATTATTAAATGAAAATGTTTGCATGCTGCATACTTTTCAAAGTAGACTATAAATGTGCTGCATATTGCATTATGTATTTTATACGAATATCTGATAAAGTATGCAGTATGTGACACTAAACATTTTTATCTTGTGATATCAGTATGATCTGTGTTTATATTCATATTTTCATAAAATGAAAATATTTAGTGTGGCATACTGCATACTTTTTAATGTAGACTATTAATGTGCTGCATATGGCATTGTGTTTCTTAAACTAGTATCTCATTAAGTATGCAGTATGCAAAAATACAAATTTTGTATTGTAATATCAGCGTGATCTGTGTTTATATTACTTATTTAATAAAATGAAAATGTTTAGTGTTATATACTGCATACTTTTTAAAGTAAGACTAATAAGTGTGCTGCATATGGCATTGTGTTTTAAACTAGTATCTGATAAAGTATGCAGTATGCAACAATAAACATTTTTGTTTTGTTATATCAGTTTGATCCGTGTTTATATTACTAATGTCATTAAATGAAAATATTTAGTGTGGCATACTGCATACTTTTTAAACTAGACTATTAATGTGCTGCATATGGCATTGTTTTTTTTAAACTAGTATATGATAAAGTATGCAGTATGTAACACTAAAAAATTTTGTCATATGATATCAGTATGATCTGTAATTATATTATTAAATGAAAATGTTTAGTGTTGAATACTGCATACTTTTCAAAGTAGACTATACATGTGCTGCATATGGCATTGTGTTTTTTTAAACCAGCATCTGAAAAAGTTTTCAGTATGCAACAACAAACATTTTTGTCTTGTGATATCAGTATGATCTGGGTTTTATATTTTCAAAGTAGACTATTAATGTGCTGCATAATGCATTCTATGATTTTTAAGCTAATATCTAATATAGCATGCAGTATCCAACACTAAACATTTCCATCTTATAGTTTACCTGTATGCATGCTACATTTATCACAACATAACCATCTACAATAAACTTCCAGTCAACAATTGGTTAAATGTACATTAAAATAATAAAGAAGATTACCAGACATGGCGGTAGAAGGCGGGCTGGGATCACCATAGCCGAAACGGTTGATGGCGATGACACGAAACTCATAGGCCACACCTGAACGTAGGCGGTCCAGACTGATGGTGTACGAGAAGCTTCCAGGTGGGAGATGCTTGACAAATGTGTCCCATAATCCTTCATCTGGAAATGTAGGGGGAGTAATTGGTTGGCACACACGGGAGGAAAGATGGAAGATGTGCAAGTCAGAAGTGGAAGGTTAATTGAGAATAAGACCGATTTAAAACAGAACATGTAATACAGAGAAGTCAACCATAGGGGGCGCCAGAGATACAGACAGGGTCACGGAAAATCTATAAACTGTAGATGATCTCATTTATGGTACATTTTGAAAGGTTGTACAGCTGCAGGTTATACCTCAAATGTCAATCTATCTATCTATCTATCTATCTATCTATCTATCTATCTATCTATCTATCTATCTATCTATCTATCTATCTATCATTATAAAAAGTCAATTGTGAGATTAAACTTGAATAGATTTGCACTCAGGTCCTCGGTTACCGCTCACCTGATGGACGGGCTTCAATGACGTATCCTGTGACAGGTCCCGCCCCTTCAGCACCCTTTGACCAATGAAGTGTCAGAGCCGCCGCTGATTTTGTGATCAAGGTCTGCAAGGGCGACCCAGGAGAGCCTATAAAATATAAAGCGTATTATGACTCAATTCTGAAAGCGTCTCATTTCTCAAGGATCGATAACATCACAGAAAGCAGTTTCTAAAAATGGATCTGGACGATTTGATCAATCATAACACTTCAGACTAAAACACAGGCCTCAAACGTCAGGCCGAGGGATGACAGTGATGAAATTCTGATAATTTAATCATTTTTAAATAGATTTTCTCCACTTACAACACGCGCTTTCAAAACCGACAGCCTGATCGGTTTGAAAGTTGTTTAGATTTCATAAAGGTCACAATGAAGCCTCAGGGATACACCTTCTTCAAAACATGTTCTTGATTGGTTACTGTGACCTTACAACATTCACATCCACTATACTGTTAACACTCGACATTACCCACAAATCCTTGCACCTTTAAAATGAACCAGGCTGTTGGAAATGTCATGTGATTCATTCAATTTACTCACACATCAACACAGGAAGTCATTGAGGAACTATCAAGTAGACCACTCCCCTTTTTAAAGTAAAAAATAGCACGTTATTCTGCACAATGTAGGGGGTGGGACGATTCAGAGCATTTGATTGGACGAGAAATTTGAAGAGAAGCTGAAGTGTAGGATGACATCATAAAAGTTAAAAACTTTTTTAACGCACATGCCAAACTGTACTGTAAGGTTTGAATGCTTATATCTTCTGTATATATGAATTTTGTCAGTGTTTTGGGCCATAGCAGTGCATATACATATCTTTAACTCTAACAACCTAAACAAACTGAAAAAAAAGTTTAATTTTAATTTCATGTTGACATTTGAAATCACCTAAACAAACACGCCCCTACCCCAATAGAATCTGGACCTTCTTTTGATAGACCCGCCCCACACATACGCAACCCAGGCAATGATGTTGTTTAGTAGACACGCCCCTTCCTGCTGATTGGCTACAAGTGTGTTTTGGTAGTCGGCCCGAGTCCCTTTTCCAAAGTGTTTTTCAATAATCATGCACCCCGCCTTTAAATGTTTTTGCTTGTTAAGCCTTTGCCTGTTTTTTGGCCTTTGGCAATTTTATCTCCAAATTATTTCTATTCATTTAAATCCTAAATAGTTACTGCTCTATAAATTACAAAAAAAATACAATCATAGTACAGCGCATTACTCAAATTAGTTTTCCGGCCTTATTTCCATCTGCAACTATTTTTAAGCTTTGGAATAATAAAGCATATATCTAAACCACCGACTTCCTGGTGGGTTACAGGATGTACGTCTTAAGATGGAAAAGCACTAGTTCAGTGACTCAGACATTCAACAATTCATTTAATACTCTTTTAATCCGGTCCTGTTTCTATAACAGCAGGGATGGTTCTCATCCATTATGCATGCTGTTTTGCATTATTATTAGTTTATTAACTATTCATATTTGCTCATACCTTCCACTGGTCCGGCAGTAATATTGGCCTCCAGCTCAGGTCCATAACTGATGGTTCTGGCCTGAACCCCAAAGCGATAGACCACACCCCTCATCAGGTCTCGAACCTTCAGCCAACGCTGCCAGTTCCCCTTGATGTCCACCGTAACTGTCTTACTGACACCTGTCAAATGAAGGGTTAAAGTGGTGTGTGTGATATAAAAGTAACAGAAACCTCATTCACACGGCACTTTGGTCCCAGAAAATACGTCCTGTAAATTTTCTGGGATTGCTCCTAGAAAGTGGACCTAGTAACATTTCCATAAGATACCCGGAAAGCCCTCTGTGTGAATGAGACGCAGAAACAATGCCGTAAGGGGCGTGCCGTAATGAGGATGCCGTGTCATGGTAACATGATTTTGTGGTTCAGCTCTTTAAAACGAGTGGTTTGCATGCACATTAACATTCACGATGAGAAATGTCTGCAAACTGGACTGAAGCAGAGATCAGGGATTTCGTCAAATATCCACTCTGAGCTTAAATCATTCATCAACATGACAGAACAGGGCGTCACACACTCTTTTATAGTCTTAAGTTATGATAAACAAAAATGCATGTGAGTGGTTTCTGGAAAGAGACTTAGTGGATAATAAGCAACCTCCAGAAAAAAAACTACCAAGTGCCGGACTTAAAAATACGTCACGTGTCTTTACCGGATTGGCAAATCATTGGCACTGTGTATGAACCTAAAATCAATCAAATCCTGGATGCTTTTTCTGTGTATTTTCCGTAATGTCTGTGTGAAAAGGGCTAGAATGAAATGTTCTTCCTTTGTTACATAAGTCACATTCAATTTGTCTTTAAAAACTATTTACGGAGCATTTCTAATATATTTTAAAGGTCCACTGTGTAGATTTTTAGCGGCATCTAGTGGTTAGATTGTGAATTGCACAGCTCACTCCTCCCTTTCGGAACGCATAGACAAGCTACGGTAGCCGCCACAGTACAAACATTGCATCGTCTGAGACAAGGTAGTGTCTAAACGCTCTTTATAGACCAGTTTGTCTGTTTAGGGCTTCTGTAGAAACTAGGGATGCACCGAATCCAGATTTTTTGGGTTCTGCCGAATACCGAATCCACTGTTAAAGGAACAGTATGTAGGATTGTGGCCAAAACTGGTATTGCAATCATATTTTTTCTCTCCAGATAAAAATTGAAATTTTGTTTGTCTAGGTACCAAGACGACTTTTTAGTTCTCATTACCGAAACATAAGTTTGTAAATGCATATATTTAATGTAATATCATGTTGCGGTAATGATAATTTTTGATAATGATAATCTAAAAAATGTAAATAATTCTATAGGAAATATTTTTAAATCCTCTAAAAATAATGGTTATAGTAAGTTCAGACCTTAATCTATTTAATGTGCAAAAAATGGGCTTCAAGGGCTTTTAAAAAATTCTGATGCTGGACACCACCTAAATCTGGATTTCGTGAGAATCAACCCTTTGTGTTAGACCTAGACCTCTATTGAAAATATAAATCTTATTCCAAAAAAAATCCAAATGAAAGATTAATATGTTGGCAAACAAATTTAGACACGCCTTAAGATCAAAAGGTTTTTAAGACGATGAAAAACATTTCAGTCAAGTATTTCTAAACTTCTGAACAGTAGTGTGTGACTACAGAGGTTTTAATGGTTTAATTTTTGATGGATGGCTATAGGGTGACAACAGTCCTTTACATCATGCTCACCATGAACAGGTGCCGTGGGCTCGTAGATCACTCTGTAACCTTCCAGCACTCCATTGGGCTGTAGAGGTGCTCCCCACGACACATTCAATGAGCTCCCTGTTACCTCCGAGAACAGAACATGACTGGGAGCTCCAGGAGCTTGGGAAAGAGAGAGAGAGAGAAACAACATAAACCTCAAAATATTAAGAACAACATAAATGGGTAAAGTAAGGTCACAAATGCTATGAGTTCGATCCCAGAAAACACACATAGGCAAATGTAAAGACTGAATAAGGATAAAAGCATCTGTCAAGTGCATGAATGTAAATATTAAGTGAACGTATTTTTATTTGCCAAAGCAAGTATAGAGACTCGTAAGAGCAACAGGCTCTGTGTTTAGTTTTAACAGAAGCATTAGAACCAGTTGAGTGAAACAGTTTGACAATATTTTGAACACGAGCGTCTTGCCGGCTGGCACATCTGCCTCCAGGCGAGCATAACGCCGCACCAGCGGGACTCACCAGCCTGCAGTGTTCGTCCTTTACGGGCGGCGCTGAGTGGGCCGTCCCCCGCCGCATTAAACGCAGACAGTTGCACGAGGTAGGTGGCGTATGACGTCAGATTCTTCAGGTGCACGGAGGTATCGGGAACAAACAAGAGCAGCTCCTTCTCCGTCTCATTCTGTTTATCCTTTTCCCAGTAGTGGATCTGTGGAACGTGAGATTGTGTTACTTACAAATGCGGGGGCAAAGAATATTTGTGGATGCCTCTACGTTGCATAAAAGTGCAAAATATCAACAATAATAGCTGATTATTTAGACTAATATCTGCCAATACCAATAGTTTGGTGTTTATGTGAACTTGCATTAAAGGAAAACACCACCTTTTTTCAAAATTTTACCTCAACTTAGACTAATTAATACATACCTATCTTTTTTCAATGCGTGAACTTAATCTTTGTACAGCGCGTCGTGAATGTGTTAGCATTTAGCCTAGCCCCATTCATTCCTTAGGATCCAAACAGGGATGAATTTAGAAGCCACCAAACACTTCCATGTTTTCCCTATTTAAAGACTGTTACATGAGTAGTTACACGAGTAAGTATGGTGGCAAAAAATAAAACGTGCCGATTTTAAAAGCGGATAAAAAATAAGAACTATATTGTATGGCGGAAGAGCACTTAGTTTGTAGCACTTCGGCCTCGGCGCGCAGTAATATTGACAGAAGTTCGAGCAAGAGGGGGAGTAGTCAGGAGTGATGTCACTGCGCACCAAACACTTCCATAGGGAAAACATGGAAGTGTTTGGTGGCTTCTAAATTCATCCCTGTTTGGATCCTAAGGAATGAATGGGGCTAGGCTAAATGCTAACACATTCACAACGCGCTGTACAAAGATTAGAGCATGCATTGAAAAAAAATAGGTATGTATTAATTTGTCTAATATGAGGTAATAACATAGTAAAATATTGAAAAACGGTGGTGTTTTCCTTTAACTAAATTCTAAAGATAACATTATAAATTCATGTGTTTTAAAATCTCTAGCATTATTTATTTGAAGAAGCCACTGTGAAATGTTGTGTCTAATGCAATGATATTTATTGTAAAATGTATGTTTACATGTTCAAAATAAGTTTTATGGCCATGGTTTATTTATTATGCACACCATAATAAGATCTGAATAGGATGTGAATGATGGGTACTTCATGTTTATGCTGAGAATATAAGGATTTATTATCAGTTCCTGTTCAGCTGTCCATGAAAGACAGACGTACAGATGGCGTAAAAACAAAATGAGGATGGAAGCTAATATAGTGAAATCAACAAATGACTGTCAGATAAAGGATTAGAGACTGCAAATGAACTTCAGTATTTATGCGGGCAAACAGATGGAACACCTAACTGCGTTTGGAATTACTTTTTATCCCGGTTCATGTCGGTATTCCAACTAAACATTTATGGATTACGCATTTTTATGCATGAAAGTATTGCCCCGTAGTGTAAAATCTGACAACGCAGAATAAAGCACAATATGTGCAGGCTGGCCAATAGCTGATGGAGTGAAAAATGAGAAGAATGGTTTTCTCTCACAAACATATCGTTTCACTTCAAAAGATTTATATATTAACCTATAAAAGTCATTTGGATTACTTTATTGATGTATGGATGGATGGACTATTTTTAACCCCTTTTAAGATGATAACACTACAGCGTTTTAATAAAAGAATAAAGAATAAAGAAACTCATACAGATTCAGAACAACACGAGGGTGAGTAAATGATGACCTGATTTAAACTTGTGGGTAAACTACCCCTTTAAAAAGAAATTATGTATATGTATATATTTTTTCTGACATAAAAACATGTTGCCTTACATACTTTTTTGTGTACTTCTTTGTGTAAATATTTAAACCCTATATTCACAGTCATTATGGGTCACCTTGTATCCCTGAATGTTCCCGTTCTGTGTCTCTACGGGCGGAGGCTGCCACTCGACGTCCAGCTGAGAGGAGGAAACAGCTTTCACCTGGATGTTCTGAGGGGATACTGAAGGAGCTATAAACACACACACACACACACACACACACACACACACACACACACACACACACACACACACACACACACACACACACACACACAAAATTACTATTTTAGATTCAAATATCAAACAAATCAAATGTGCAATGTGGGGGATGAAATGTGTCATAGCACGAAAGCCATTAACATCATGCACCGTCTGCCTCAGGTGAAGGGTAAATGACATTTCACTGTGACATAATGGACAGTAACTAAAGTCAAAGGAAATATAGCTTCAGTGATTTATTGAAACACATAATGTGGAAACTGTAATGCAACTGTAAACAGGCCGCCATAAAAATCAATAAACATGCATGAGATTTGTACTAATTCGAGTTGAAATGTTTTAATGAGAAATTTAAATGTGCAATGTGTGTTCTCTTGACAGAAATGCAAGATAATATACATAACTATATCATCAGTGGTGTATAAAAACCTTAAATAATAGTTTTGGGCGATATGTTAACCAATCAGGAGCTTGCTCTAGTAGTGACGTGATTACAGGAAGCGAGCGGAGTCGCAGAAGCCCCTCCTATGATGTGAATTTCCGCATGAATGTCTGGAATGACTAGTGTATATAGTTGTGTATATTATATCACATTTCTGTCAAGAGATCCTTGTTACACAATGCACCTTTAACTGAAGAAAGTAAGTCATACATCTTTTATTATTTCCTTGTGAACTATTTCTTTCATAAAATAATCACATAAAATGCAAATACATAAGCAGATTCCATCAGGTTCTATTAATAAACCATTCTAATGTAAATCCCTGTGTGACTGCGAGTCATTTCATCTCATTTCTACCCTAATATAATAAGAGATATGTAAGTAAGATGGCATGGTTGCCTTTCATGTTACAGTCATGCCGTGGGACTTTCTATTTAAGGATGTGACATCACTTTCGTTCAAATCTTTCAGAGGTCAGATGTGCTCAATGATCTGTTTAGTGCACATGGCTCATTTTTAAAATTAGCTTAAGTAATGGGCTTTCATGATGCTCTACATATCAGATGAGTTTGCAGGCAAATTAGTTTTGACATTGTGACACAAGCTTATGCATTAATATGCATTATAGGCAGTGAAATGCAACCGTATTTATCCCTTTTAACCTATACATACAATAGCTCTTTAACTCTTTCCCCGCCAGTGTTTTTTTTTAATTGCCAGCCAGCGCCAGCATTTTTCATGATTTTCAAAAAGGTTTAATGCCTTCCACAAAATTTTCTTTTTAAAATATATAAACATACAATATATCAAATGAATCAGCTTGAACATTTCGAGTTTACTCGCTTCATTCGCGCATGAAAGCCGCACGTGAAATTTTAGTCATCGAGACATTCACGTGAAAACATGCGTCATGGGAGGGCCTTCCATAGGCTTCTGCGACTCCGCTCGCTTCCTGTAATCACGTCACTACTCGAGTAAGCTTCTGATTGGTTAACGCGGCACGTTTTTCCCGTCAAAGTTCAAATTTTTCAACTCGCGCTTTTCCCACGGTAGCACTCGACTAGACGCGCGAATGAGGCGGAATCGCGTCTATTGCGCCACACTTAATGCCTTATTCTCGCCGCGAGACCTCCAGACGCGCTTCAACGCGTCTTTACATTGACTTAACATTGAAATCACTCGCGTCTGACACCTCTAGCGCAGCAGATCTGAAGGCAGCATAAGAGCACCACCTGGTGGATAATAGCAGTATTGCGGAAAGCCGGAAATACCCGTCAATGGCGGGGAAAGAGTTAATTAAATCAGGTATGGCTATTTTTAGACACTAAAGCCTAATGCACATATGATATTTTGACACATTAGATTTTTGTTGTACTGTTTTTAAACAGTATTATTATATTATATTAAAGGAGTAGTCCACTTTATAGATGGGGCCCATTGACTTACCATAGTATATTTTTGTCCTACTATGAAAAGTCAATGGACCCCATCTTTAAAGTGGACTACTCCTTTAAAATATGACATAAACAACTAACAAAATAATATCCAGCCAAGTAAAAAAAGGCACAAGCAGTGATGTTTCCATGAACACTCCTGAAATATTATAGATTATATAATCCAGGCTTAATCTAATAATGAGATAAGGAGAATTAAAGTTTGATTTCAATAACTGATTTCTATCTTTGACATGACCTTACTCAGTCAATATTAAAAATATCAAGGTTATATTTTCCCAGAACGATATTTATATTATGTAAGATGATTTATGTAAAAAACAGTACATTGTGTAGCATGCGGTAGCTTGTGTAGCAGGTGCAAAAGTTTGAGCAAGTTGGCTTTCCATTCATCCTTAGTGTGTTAGTTTTTAATAAGGTCTCGAAATCTAACTGACTCATTAGGCCTTGATCCAAGTCAGGTAATAATAGTTTTACATCTTAATACCTGTAAATTCTCCAAGTCTTAAACACTCAGGGTATTGTGCTGGCACTCAAAAGCTCGAGCTCTCAGTGCAGATGAATGAAGATCTTGAAAATAATTGATTTTCACAAAGAGGAAGGCTATAAAAATATCTCATGCTAGCAAGTACCAAAATAATGTAAAGAAATGAAAGTTAAAAGGTGAAAAAAAGATCAAGAACATGAATAAAATGTCTGGAAGAATCGAATTCGATCTTATACCCCATGTATGTAAAAGGAAAATATAGAATAAGATAGGATAGGATAAGGTAGGATATAGAATAAATAGGGTGGGATAAAATATAAAAAGAATCTGATAGGAAAGGATAAGATGTTAGATAACGAACAATGGATTCCAACAAATCCTGCAAGATGATATCCCACAGTCAGTGAAGACCTGAGACTGAAAACAGGTTGATTATTTCAACCAGACAACATGGCTCTAAATCGACCCTGAGCTATCTTAAGAAAGGAAAGATTAAAGTTTTGGAGTGGCCTTCACCGTTCCCAGACTTGAATGCTATTGAAAATCTCAGGGTAGATCTCGAACATGCAGTGCATGCTAGATGCTGTAACAATGCTCCTGAACTAAATGCACTCTGTTAAAAGTGGGGAATGAATCCAAATGACAAATAGGTAGACTGTTGGCCGGCTACATGGCAATCTTGCCAAAAGAAATATTAACCGGCTGAACGGTTTCTCATTATTTTGCACCTGCCACATTTACATCTTGTTTACATGAGTTTAATACATACACAATAATATAATACCGCTTACACTATGTGCTATATCAAGGCTCGCAAAATTTCAAAATGCCTGGTAGCCCGTCGGGCATGTGCTCTTGCCCGAAATGAATATAAGTAGCCCAAATAAAAAATACATTATTTTTAATGTAAAATATTAATCAGTCCTGGATTTCCAGAGATTGCTTTGTGTGTATGTGTCCGGAGAAGACACGAGAGAGCTGAATTTTGTGTGCGTGTTGTCGGAAATGCTACTCTCTTCTAAACGTAGCTTGCCAGTAGAGTCCTGCAAGCCCGTCGGGGCCAAACGGGGCCCGACAGGCTAAGCCCATTTGGGCCGGGCTCGGGCCGGTTTTTTTTTTTACAGACCGGGCTCGGGTCGGGCTCGGGCTTATTTTAGCATCTCTCCTCATTGTGTGTGTGTTTGCGTGTGTAGCAGAGACAGCGTGCATCTGAGGCTATGTTAACATTAATGCGTTTGTCATTTAAAACGTTACTTTTGCTACGTTTACGCCTTTCATTTACACACCACCGCTTTCATCCCTCATAAACGGATTCGTTCGCAAAAGCTGCAGACCCTATTTTAGTTTGAGAACTCAGACGTTGCGCTGCAGTGTAAATGAACGTAGATGGAGTCTTATGTAAACGAACAGCTCATGTTAATGTGACAGCGCATCATTTTCAAAGTAAAAATTATTTTTATTCAGGTAAATGGAGGTTTGCAACGGAGGTTTTGCCAAAAATAATAAACATCTACCAACCAGCTATTATAAACGCTATATCAGATTGTTTTATGTATCCTTATAGATAATGTCTGTTTTATATTTATGTTTGAGTATTGTTGGGTTTGAATATTGTTGTAATGTTGTTTATGTATTGTTTAAATTTAGTTAGCTTAATACGAAAGATAGACCGTAATTTTAAACGCCATATAGGGCGTAAAGGTCAATTTGAAGGTAGAATTTTAATGATTCAGACATTATTTCCGAGTTTAATTTAAGTTTTTCTTGCTACTTTAAAATAAATTTTGTTTCATATAATTTGTCTCTTAATTTTAATCGATGTTTTGTTGATAAGTTTTGTGACTATAAATTAATAAAAACAAAAAATCAACGTCATATTAATATTTAATGCTCGTTTAGCCGATTGCGCTTTTTGCCATTTCTGTGTTGTTAGCTGAGGACGTGCACGGACCTCGCACACTTTTAAAAATTAACGTCATACTAATTTTTATTTATTAATTGCACACTGAACAGCGAGAGGTAAGGGAAGGGAAGTTATTTAGTGCTTTCTAAAGAATACAGTCAGTTCGTACAAAAATTTTCAAATGGACTATAAGATCATAAATATGAACTGTGAACAGTGAGCTATTATAACTCCCTACATTAAAGCAATAAGCATTTCTGTAGGCTAAAGCTATACTTCACCTCTTATTATGTTTGAGAACGCGCGTCCA
Source organism: Paramisgurnus dabryanus (assembly GCF_030506205.2). NCBI lineage: Eukaryota > Metazoa > Chordata > Actinopteri > Cypriniformes > Cobitidae > Paramisgurnus > Paramisgurnus dabryanus. Next base: position 34,979,657 of record NC_133340.1, read on the forward strand.
AGAGAGAGAGCGCCCATCAAAGAGCGCGCACGTCAGAGAGAACTTAAAAGTGATTGATATTGGTCTCGGGTCAGGTCGGGTTCGGGCTGATAAAATTGCAGGCATTGTCGGGCTGGGGTCGGGTAAGGCTTGAACACGTCGGGTCAGGGCCGGGTTAGGGCTGGAGTTTTGAGCCCGTGCAGGGCTCTACTTGCCAGTACAGAAATACTCACTCAATACTTCAAATGTTGGGGCTTTATTTTGTCATAGCAATCATTGACAATAATATTTCATTTACCCTGAGTTACAGCAAATTGCACTTCTCTGGTCTTTGTTCTTCTCAGGGATTTTTGACAATTCTCTTCACTGCGCATGCTAAATCATGTTTAAGCTTGCTGGGGACCATTTCACTTATTACGTGAGGATAGTAATGACTGAAAAGACGACATTGGAGGAAATTGTGCGCAACAGGTCCAGAGCATTAATGACAAATCAGTAATGCCACTCCCTGTAAAGTTAGAGCGTTTGCGAATAAAAAGCAAAAGTAACTGTGAGCGCAGTTCAACGCGATTCAAGCGCAATTTCAATTGTTTCAAATAGTTTCAGGTATTTTGATGATAATAAATAATATTTTGAATGATTTTATTTAACGAGTGTTGCTTTTTTAAATGCATGTTATAAACGCCTCAGACTCATAATGATTTTATATTGATAAGGACTTCTTATGGCCGTTTCACACAGTACGCGGTAAGCGGCAAAATCGCCGCGCGGCTTCAGCTTTTCTCTTATATTGGAAGTGTTTTGTGCAGCATTAAGTGCAAATATGTGTATCTTCAACGGCGCCTGTCATGAAGTACCATGTCTGGAGAAGGAATAGGATTTTGGGTGCACGAGCAAGGTGTGTGGACCAACTCCGCTTCACCTTTGTAACCGCCCCCGTTTTGCCGCTTTCCGCACGTCTCCTATTGAAAAAGAACTAAACACTCGCGGTTGTACGGCCTTTACTGACCAAAGCAGAGATACGTTTTGGTAGCCCGACATTCACAGGGACGGTATATGTATGTATGTAAGTGCGTCTGACCGCGTCAATTTTCTTGTAAATTAGCATTTTTATGTTCAGTACAAGTTTATGTTCAGTAATTTCACTCTAATGGCAATAAAATAGTTGTTAGTCAATAACTCAATTTAACTATTTGACAAATTTGCCATTCACTGCAAAACCCTCTAACTGTGTGTTCACATCAGCCGCGGTATAGATGGATTTCAGTCATGTGACCTTTTACGTCATGCCGCCATCTTGAGGACCTACCGAGTACCAGTAGGCTATTGACAAGCATTGGCTACCTTGCTACGAACTACGGATTTCTTATCTTTTACTGTCTATGATTCTTACGGATACAGTAAAGGGCTACAAAAGACAACATGTCGCATCTCGACTGTCATGAAAAAAAACGCTATATCTTGGTTAGGGTGTGATGCCTTCTCGATCCCTGGTGCGTTCTTCCAGCCGCTGTCCGCTGCTACCGAACTACCACTATTTTACAACATAAGAAGGCGCGACACAACATCATGAAACTTTGCTCGAAGTATCACCTGGATCTCTACACATGAACGCGAGCATTGAGAACAGTGACTGCGTTTACATGCAGCCAATAACCCGTTCAAATCCGGAATATTAGCAATAACCCGGTCGCGCACATCCATGTAAACACCGGCAAAAACCCGAATATGCTCATATTCCTGTTTTTAAAATCCCGAATATTACCCCTGGGTTACCTCTTTTCTAACCCAAAATTTTGGTCATGTAAACGCGCATCGGGATATTCCCATCAAAAGGAACATTGATTTGTGTACTGCGCATGTTCTATTCGCAAGGAATCTTGGTCTTTTGAGTAGAGGAACTTCTTATGCGCCAAAAAATCCGCAGGGAGTAGAGGTAAGCATGGCGAGAGAGATGCACCACACTTTTAGAGCGAGGAGGAAACCAATTGCAACAACCGCGTTTTTCACGTTAAATTAATATATAGCTATTCTTGTTTTTCAAAGCATACATGTATAATAAAGGTCAAATAGATTGTCAATAGTTATGAGAGTAACTTGTATTTTTTTGTGTGAATTTGAATTCAAAATGTAATACTATGCTATTCATATTTCGTTAAATACAGTGAATGTGTGAAAAAGTTAAAGATGACAGAATAAATGTAGCGTCATCTGCATCTTGATGCAGTTTCTAAGATTAAAATTACTTTAATTTAACTGATCAACACAAATACAAAGCGGCAAATAACTGATTGCTTACCAGCATTAAAACCACTTAAAATAAAAACCTTAGGTTTTTTCTTTGTATACAGCGTCCGCTCCGTGGATAAGGATGTTGCAATAACGCCGGTGGCTTTATTATTAACTGACTGAATACTTATACCTGACATTTAGATATGAAAGTTTATCATCAACAGTACCTGCGTGAAACATTATAAACATTGGTGATCATCTGCCGACTCGACTGTTTCTGCACGTTCTCAGTCCGCTTAATTAACGGCTTTTCGTTCTATCCGCGTGAGGTAAACATTTTTGTTCTGTACTTTTTTACTTGCATGTATTTCTACATATTTTCGGCCAAGTAACACTCAGGATATAATGTAAGTTATTATAGATAGCATATAAGCTTGTTCTGAAAGGATGACAATTATAAAAATTATCCATCCAGCTTAATTTAGCCAAAATAATGATTTATTCGTTTTCATACTTTATAGATGTTAATTTATCTACTAATATATTATTGAAAATGCCATAAATAAATATTCATTGCCTTTTGTAAGCTATTGCATTCGTTTTGTACATTTACAGGTGCATGAATACTTTCTAATTTTAATTTCTTTAAGACACTGTTGTGTTCTGTATTTACCGATGCTCTGTAAATATGCACTTAAAAAACCTTCTTGTTAGAAAATCGTTCTTCAATTAATTTTTTTTCAAAAATATATTTAGCTGAAGGCTAGTATAGCTTGTTAATCTTTTTCTCATAAAAGGAAAGACATGTAACTTAGCCTACCCTGCTTCTACATCGGTGCAGCTTGTTCTGGATTTAAATAATAATTTTCTTTTAGTAAATGAAGGCGGTAAAACCACATAGCGCACTAGTGAGCCACGCAAAATCACCACATTTACCTTTTAATCACAGTTTACATCAGGATATTGCCAATTCCATGTATACAGGGGTAACTCTCTCTGCTCACGCATGTAAACGGGTTATTCCGAATGTTTCAGAAACCCGAAACCCGACCTTAAACTGACCATAACCCGAATGTTTACAGCATGTAAACGTAGTCATTGTTTGTGTACACAGAGTTTACTAAAAAGAAAGGTTTTGTACAACTGACTTTGACTGTTATGGTGTCCGCTCGTCATCTCTGCCAGACGTAAATAATCGATTTCCGAAAGCCGTGCATGAAATTCTAGTAATTTGAGACATTCACGTGGAAAGTCTCGTCATTGGAGGGGCTTCTGCGACTCTGCTGGCTCCCTGTAATCACGTCACTACTAGAGCAAGCTCCTGATTGGTTAACTCCCCGCGAATATCCGCCAAAGTTCTGATTTATCAACTCGCGCATTTTACTGCACCAACGCTCAATTCACGCCATCCGCGCGCTCTGCACCATTCGTACCATGCCGCAGGATTACTATTCGTGTCTTTGCATTGACTTAACATGTAAATCACTCGCGCTTGCCGCCTCTTCCGCGCCTGGTGTGAATTAGAGGTCTTCTCGGGTCCAAAGAAATGTACCCGACCCGAAATGACCCGTATCACTTTAAACCCTAACTCAAAAGGCATATTTTTTTTGAAGAAAAACCAGACCCTAGACAAACCCGAAAAAATTAGAGCTGAGTCCGAACCGAATCAGTGGCAATTTTTTTAACCCGTCTGGACCTGAATGTAAACGGCACCGACGTGTTTGCAGTCTGCAGCACTGCACGCAGAAGCCCCACAGAAAGAAACCCCGCTGGTCTCGCAACCAAATTTGGCGAGCTACTCCATTTGTTTAACTTTGTTATCTGATGACGACACTAATGTAACCACTAAAATGTACATTTACAATAAAATTGACTGACATGTCTGTCTCAATGAAAATTAACCTACCGCCAGCAACACAATGTCGCAAGCGCTCATGGCAAACAGAGGAGAGGTTTGAAAAAGACATTGACGCACACACGCGAGAGAGTTCGGGTCTTTGGGTCCAATCGGCAAAAACAGATTTATTTTAAATTACCCCAGACCCGATGCCACTATTGTTTAAACCTGACCCGTGTCCGAGGCACACGTGAAACTTTTAGACCCGATCGGGTCTTGGGTTGGACCTTGGGTTTTCGGATCTAAGTGGACCCCGTGAAGACCTCTAGTGTGAATGGCACATAAGTACATACTTCTAAAAAAGTCTTTAGTCACTCTTCACTGTCCTGTCTGGATCAAGGTAAAATGCTTAAAAATGTCCTCATATATTTGGTAAACCTCCTTTACCCGGGTAAAAAGTCGACAATTGAAATCTGCACTTTAAAGACTTCAATGAAAAATCATCACGGTGATTCTGCCAACAAACTGGCATTTCTGAATGGCCTAAGGTTGGGATTAAGTGAATATGAAGCATCACTTTGGTACCACCCCGGTATTTTTGCAAGGGTGAGCTAAATTTATGGCATGCTTGTGGTTGGAGTACGAGATCTGTCATATCTTACAGTTTTTCTCAATTGCTTTGGCTCAATTCTCAAATGAAAATTTTATTTTCCAAAACAATAAGATCAGATCTCTAAACAATTAGCTTATTGTTCACATCAGATTGGAATTTCTTATTGATTTGAGCAAATTGCAAATGCTTTGGCACATGTGTGCAAACAATAAGTACAATCGTCTGCAGTTTGCCCAACAACTAATTGCATATGGCTTGTTGATCAAAACTGATGAGTCAATTCTCACTTAAACTGTCAAACTCTTCACAACTTCTCAATCATTTGTCATCGTGTACGCCATCACATTCAAAACGATCCATTCACTTATCAAAAACTACTAAACATGCATGTACATTCCATAAATATCTGACATTGATATTGTTTGTAATGTCTGCTTCATTGGAGATTTTTTCCCTGGTGCATGGCAATAGAAAACATAAGATGTGATGTGAATGAAAATCTTCGGCCTGACCAACAAGAGCGACAGGATGTCCAACAAGAGCGACAGGATGTCCAACAAGAATAATTAGTTTATCATTGAGGTTATTTTGTAGTTATTTTCTATTATATTTTTTTTTGTAACATAGGAAATATGAAATGTACAGCAATTGGACAAGCAAGATTTCAGTTTAAATGTAATACACATACAAAAATAAATGAAGTGAATAAATAGAAATGTTAATTTACTTTTTTCTATGTACTGTTGACTCTTCTCAATTATTACGATTTTTTTATGAAACCTTATTTTCTATGGTGGACTTTCATGGTGAAAAAACAACTAAACATTTTGACCAGTGTTGCTCACACGATGACAAAAATACTTTATATTTTGGTGCCCTTGGCCAAATTACTGACAAGATAACTAGGTTTTGAAGCATGAATTAAATGTTTTGGGTGTGTAACTTCATTTTGCAGACATGCAATTAAGTTCTGAAGTTCCAGCAAACAGTTGTGACATTTGCACTCACAGTTTAGAGAATAATAAGACTGTTGCGAAAAATGTGCCAAAGCAATTGAGAAAAACTGTAAAAAGCCATAAACACATACCTGCTTCTCCTACAAACACCTCAACAGGTGAACTTGAGGGACTTTCTCCAACAACATTAAATGCTGTTATGACAATCTCATAGCGCCGGTACTTGCTGAGCTCTGGAAAAACAATAAATGCATTAAGATAGATAGATAGATAGATAGATAGATAGATAGATAGATAGATAGATAGATAGATAGATAGATAGATAGATAGATAGATAGATAGATAGATAGATTAGATACATACATACATAGATACATACATAGATATATAGATAGATAGATATTGAGGATAGATTCTGAAAGAATAAGCTCTCAAACAAAAACTATCAAAATAATACGTCAGAGAAACACAGCGGGACAAAAAAGTAAGAAAAAAGGGATTTTTTAAAACTAGGCGACAGGATAAAGAAGTAGATTTGAGATGAAGGGTATGGAAATAAAGAAAAAAAAAGACCAAATAGATTTAGATTTCTTTCCTCACAGCAGCTCATGACAAAGACCAGAGGCTAAACAACAAAAACCTGAAGACTAAAGGAAGTGTTTGTTCTAGAGGTAAAGCAGATTAGAGGATTGAACCGTCAGTTTGAAAGCCTTCGGGCTACAATGCCACTTTGTTAACACTTCAAAGTTTACAACTATTGAAACGGCTCAGCAATTAAAATAAAATCAAAACATACTTACGTGTTAATTCAAATTCGGTTAATGAAGGGCTGCTCACTGTCTTAAAAGTGCTCTTGGCTGTTTGAGTAGTGAAATAAAGCGAGAGACAGAGGGAGAGAGAATAAGAGAGGCGTTTTACAAGAAACACGGTTTAAAAGCCCTTATAAAAAGTCAAATAAAAAGGAGCAAAAAACGTACAATATATTCAATATATTAAGCATTATTATTAGTATTAATAGTTATTATTAATAACAAATTATTTCATCTGGACAAAAAAGAATTTGAAACAATATTTTATTTTAATTCAGACCAAAACTCTAGCAGTGATTATAGAGACAAAAAATAAACAGACAGGGACAGAAAACAGAGACAGACAGACAGATAGATTAGAAAACACTCAAGTGGACAGACAGACAAACAGACAGATAAGCAAACACATAGACAGGCAAACAGATGTAAAGACAGACATAATGATAGGCAAACCTATGGTCAGGCAGACTGACAGACAGACTAGTAAGCAAACACATGGATAGGCAGACAGACAAACAAACAGACAGACAGATAAGCAAACACTTAGAACAGCAGAGAGACAGACAGATTGACTGCTAAGCAAAAACATAGACAGACAGACAGAAAGACAGAGAGACAGCTTGATAAGCAAACATGTAGATGGGCAGACAGACCGATATATACACAGAAAGGCAGACAGACAGACTGGTAAGCAAACACATAGACAAGCAGACAGACAGACAGACATAACACTCAAGTGGACAGACAAAGAGACAGACTGGTAAGCAAACACATAAACAGGCAAGCAGGCAGATAAAACACCGAAGTGGACAAACAGAGAGACAGACTGATATGCAAACACATGGACAAGCATACAGACAGACAGACAGACAGACAGACAGACAGACAGACAGACAGACAGACAGATAAAACACTGAAGTGGACAAACAGAGAGACAGACTGGTAAGCAAACACATGGACAGGCAGACAGAAAGACAAAAACACTCAAGTGGTAAGACAGAGAGACAGACTGGTATGCAATCACATGGACAAGCAGACAGACAGACATTAAAACACTGACGTGGACAGACAGAGAGACAGACTAGTAAGCAAACACATAGACAGGCAAGATGACAGACAGATAAGCAAACACTTAGAAATCCAGAGAGACAGACAGATTGACTGCTAAGCAAAAAAAATTGACAGATAGACAGAAAAATAGACAGACATAATGATAAGCAAACATATGGGCAGGCAGACAGAAAGACAGACAGACAGCTTGATAAGCAAACATTTAGATAGGCAGATAGACAGATATACACTCAAAAATGCAGACAGACAGACTGGTAAGCAAACACATAGACAAGCAGACAGACAGATAAAACACTGAAGTGGACAAACAGAGAGAGACAGACTGGTAAGCAAACACATGGACAGGCAGACAGAAAGACAAAAATACTCAAGTGGACAGACAGAGAGACAGACTGGTATGCAATCACATGGACAAGCAGACAGACAGACAGACAGACAGACAGACATTAAAACACTGACGTGGACAGACATAGAGACAGACTAGTAAGCAAACACATAGACAGGCAAGATGACAGACAGATAAGCAAACACTTAGAAATCCAGAGAGACAGACAGATTGACTGCTAAGCAAAAAAATTGAAAAACAGAAAAATAGACAGACATAATGATAAGCAAACATATGGGCAGGCAAACAGAAAGACAGACAGACAGCTTGATAAGCAAACATTTAGATAGGCAGATAGACAGATACACACTCAGAAATGCAGACAGACAGACTGGTAAGCAAACACATAGACAAGCAGACAGACAGAAAGACAGACAGAAAGACAAAAACACTCAAGTGGTAAGACAGAGAGACAGACTGTTATGCAAACACATGGACAAGCAGACAGACAGATAAAACACTGAAGTGGACAGACAGAGAGACAGACTGGTAAGCAAACACATGGACAAGCAGACAGACAGACAGATAAAACACTGAAGTGGACAGACAGACAGGCAGGCAGACAGATAAAAAACACTCAAGTGGACAGACAAAGAGACAGACTGGTAAGCAAACACATGGACAGACAGACAGACAGACAGACAGACAGACAGACAGAAAGAAAGACAAAAACACTGAAGTGGACAGACAGAGAAACAGACTGGTAAGCAAACACATGGACAAGCAGACAGACAGACAGACAGACAGACAAAAACACTCAAGTGGTAAGACAGAGAGTCAGACTGGTAAGCAAACACATGGACAAGCAGACAGATGGACAGACAGACAGATAAAACACTGAAGTGGACAGACAGAGAAACAGACTGGTAAGCAAACACATGGACAAGCAGACAGACGGACAGACAGAAAGACAAAAACACTCAAGTGGACAGACAGAGAAACAGACTGGTAAGCAAACACAAGGACAAGCAGACAGATGGACAGACAGACAGATAAAACACTGAAGTGGACAGACAGAGAAACAGACTGGTAAGCAAACACATGGACAAGCAGACAGACAGACAGACAGACAGACAGACAAAAACACTCAAGTGGACAGACAGAGAAACAGACTGGTAAGCAAACACATGGACAAGCAGACAGACAGACAGACAGACAGACAGACAGACAGACAGACAGACAGATAAAACACTGAAGTGGACAGACAGACAGGCAGGCAGACAGATAAAAAAACACTCAAGTGGACAGACAAAGAGACAGACTGGTAAGCAAACACATGGACAGACAGACAGACAGACAGACAGAAAGACAAAAAGACTGAAGTGGACAGACAGAGAAACAGACTGGTAAGCAAACACATGGACAAGCAGACAGACAGACAGACAGACAGACAGACAGAAAGACAAAAACACTCAAGTGGTAAGACAGAGAGACAGACTGGTATGCAAACACATGGACAAGCAGACAGACAGATAAAACACTGAAGTGGACAGACAGAGAGACAGACTGGTATGCAAACACATGCAAAACACAGACAGGCAAGCAGACAGACAGATAAGCAAACACTCAGAAAGGCAGAGAGAGACAGACAGATTAACTGCTAAGCAAAGAATTAGACAGACAGACAGAAAGATAGACAGACAGCCTGATAAGCAAACATATGGACAAGCAGACAGACAAACAGATAAGCAAACACTCAGACAAGCGTCAGACAGACAGGAAGACAGACCGATGGATAGAGTGATGAGCTAACCAACAAACAGGCAGACAAGCAGAGAGACAAATAGACAGACAGATAAGCAAACACATAGATAGGCAGACAGGCAGAGAGAGAGACACAGATAGACAGACAGATAGACAGACAGACAGACAGACAGACTAATAATCAAACACATAGACATGCAGACAGATTGATAGACATACAAACAGACAGACTGATACGCAAACACACTGGTAAGCAAAGACGTAGGCAGACAGACAGACAAATAGACAAACAGATAAGCAAACACATAGATAGGCAGAGAGAGAGAGAGAGAGAGAGAGAGAGAGAGAGAGAGAGAGAGAGTCAGTAAAGTGAATAGACGGACAATATAGGTATTCTAACCTTTGAACTCTGGACTCATCGTTGATTGGCTGATTTCAGTTTTCGGTTCGGCCGTTGCGTCCTCCCGCGGGAGCTCACGATAATACACGCGGTATCCTACAAGAATCCCATTCACGGTTCCCTCCTGAGGCGGCTACAGACAAATACACATCGCATTTCAATCAGTTAGTGAGTAGCAAACCAGCATCTAATTACTCCATTTAACACAGAGCATGAAATATTCACCTGACTTTTCAGTGTATGACCCGTGATGATACCAAATGAAAGAGTCTCTGTTGTCTGCTGCCGGGCTAATTAGCAGCTAGAGACAGTGACAGAAAGTAATTACGGCACAGTGCACACCAGCCCAGAAGATAGCGCAGATCAACAGAGGACAAGCTGCCTGAGACTGCAGGTCAGCTAAGACCTAACCTGGCTGTGTTACTCATTCTCCTTTTCTATTACGGACGTGTCTGTTTAGTATGTGATCAGTGTTATAGGCAAAGTTAATTAAGACGGGTCAAAACAGACCGGCTTTGTAAACGTATCCTTATGTGTGTGAAAGGATAGAGGAGGAACGTGAAATGATTACCAACTAATTAAAGGGTAAAGTGTGAGGCCGGGAACCTGCTTGCCAAACACAATTAACATTGAGAGGGCAGCTAAATACATCGCACACAAGTTAAATTGAACTTCTGAACCATTGCTTTTTCAAAAGGAGAAAAAGTTCTTTGTGACACATACACTAAAGTTATAAAGTAAGGATTATTAGGAACACCTGTTTAATTTCTCATTAATGCAATTATCTAATCAACCAATCGCATGGCAGTTGCTTCAATGTATTTAGGGGTGTGGTCCTGGTCAAGAAAATATCCTGAACCCCAAGCTGAATGTCAGAATGGGAAAGAAAGGTGATTTAAGCAATTTTTAGCATGGCATGGTTGTTGGTGCCAGATGGGCAGGTCTGAGTATTTCACAATCTGCTCAGTTACTGGGATTTTCACGCACAACCATTTCTGGGGTTTACAAAGAATGGTGTGAAATGGGAAAAACATCCAGTATGCGGCAGTCCTGTGGGCGAAAATGCCTTGTTGATGCTAGAGGTCAGAGGAGAATGGGCCGACTGATTCAAGCTGATAGAAGAGCAACTTTGACTGAAATAACCACTCGTTACAATCGAGGTATGCAGCAAAGCATTTGTGAAGCCACAACACGCACAACCTTGAGCCGGATGGGCTACAACAGCAAAAGACCCCTCCGGGTACCACTCATCTCCAATACAAATAGGAAAAAGATGCTACAATTTGCACAAGCTCAGCAAAATTGGAGAGTAGAAGACTGGCAAAATGTCGCCTGGTCTGATAAGTCTCGATATCTGTTGAGACATTCAGGTGGTAGAGTCAGAATTTGGTGCAAACAGAATGAGAACATGGAACCATCATGCCTTGTTACCACTTTACAGGCTGGTAGTGGTGGTGTAATGATGTGGGGAATGTTTTCTTGGCACACTTTAGGCCCCTTAGTGCCAGTTGGGCATCGTTTAAATGCCACAGCCTACCTGAGCATTATTTCTGAGGTTTATGGTAAGGTGTTTGGTAAGGATTCTAAGGTGTTTGTCTGGTGGCAGCGTATGAACACAACAACCCTAAAAATCCACCATCTTCTTCTTTTTAAATCTCTATTAAGCCAAAGCAGTCTCATTAGACAATAATGTTTTGATTTTCTTGTTAATGTGACGTCACACAAACAAAGCCAAGGCCACTGACTGACTGGTTCATTTTACCCAAATGCTTTTTTAAATGTGTTAGCATGTTGTAACACTAATCCGGCTAAAGATACTATTGTCTTAGACTAGACAATAGTATCTTTTGACACACAAATTAGATTTTTTTAAACCAAGAGCGCTCAATGTCTGTTGGAAAGGAAAGGAGGAGCTGTAGCTCATTTGCATTTAAAGGTACAGACATGAAAACAGCGCTTTTTTGCTCCCACCCAAATAGGTGCATTTTGGACATGCTATAACAAATGATCTGTGGGGTATTTTGAGCTGCAACTTCACAGACATATTTTAGGCACACCTGAGACTTATATTACATCTTGTAAAAATGGGTATAATATATGCCCTTTAAAATGTAGCTACACACAGTACTGTGCAAAAGTCTTATGCCAAAATCCCACTATTAGATTTGTTGCTTTTACATTGGTATAATGACCATATATAATTATTTCTTATTTCTTAGTCTCTTTATTAGAATACAGCCAGAAAATACAGAAAATGTGTATGTAATATTAAAAACAGAAAAAATATTTATATGCTAAAGTTTAGATATTTAGTGTGAGCCCTGCAATAGCAGGAACCTGCAGGCTCTCTTAATCATAAATTAAATGAAACCATAATTTCTAATTATAATCGAATGACTTCCGGATCTTCTCAAAGGAGTTCAAGATGTGTTTAGTGCCAAGAGAGGTCAAACTAAATCAGGGGTCTCCAACCTTTTTGTGAGCAAGAGCTAACACAATGGATAAAAAAATCTGGAGGGCTACTTTCTTTTATAAAGTCTACTCAAAACCTTTTTCTTTTACTTGTTGATTTTATTTTATTTTAATTGTTGATATGTTTAATTTAACATACACAAAAGAAGCTAAGCTAATATAAAAATATGTAATAAATAAACTTGAGTCTAATAATAGAATGTGCTTTGGCGGGCAACTCACAGACTCTTTGTGGGCAACCAGGTGCCCGCGGGCACCATGTTGGAGACCCCTGCACTAAATACCGACTTTTTGCATTTTGGGCTGTAGTATAGTTTGTATCTTAATAAAGAAAGTGAAAAATAAATATAGTTGGTCAATACAATTTTGCTAAAACAACAAAGCTGGTGGTGGCTGTATGAATTTATTGGTATTGGAATAGAAATTTAGGCACATCTAGTGTAATGTTTTACCTGCCACTGGACGATCATAGATGTTGTGGTGGACGGTTTGACCTGCAAAATTGTAGGAGCTTCACTCGGCACTAAACGCGTGGAAAAACACAAACGATTAATCTCTAAACATGAATGCACGACTCACATCCATTCTTCAACAAATATTCAGATCCAGAAACAGAACATGGAGTCTAACATTACCATCTTGCAGTGTGGTTACTGGCTCGGTTTCCTTGCTGAAGGCACTTTCACCCACATCATTTGTGGCCATCATTCTAAATTTGTAAGAGGTGTACGGCTTCAACCTAAAGGGAGAAAAGAAGGGTTTCAACACACAAGCTGGATGGTTCACACAAACCACAAGAGGTGCATTTTAGGTCTTCCTTTGTGAAGAACATCAAAAAAAGACACTGCTGCTGGTAACCTATCATAGAAAATGCATCCATAAATATGGTTAAATGACCTCATCTAAAATCCTAAGTATGAATCACAATCTGGCGAGCAGACCTGTTTACTCCACCAACAATGCCTTGCAGGCAACAAGCTTGTCCAGAGAGGCACCATATCTCTGAAACAAGTGTGGAAATCAGAACATATGCAGTGCTAAAACACTAGGCATCTAAGGTATGAAAGCAAAGTATGCGATGTCCTTGACATAGTCTAGCGTGAAGTTAATATAGACGTATTTCATGATAGATGCTTGATTGTACTTCACTGTGATATCAAAAGTTCCAGCTTACATTATTATAAAGAAACAGCAAACATTAAATGTGCTATCGACAAAATTAGCAATTCACACAATGATTTTTGTTAATTAGATTTTTTTTTTAATTATATTACTAATTGCATTCTGATGTTAAATTGTTGTCATTTTAGTTTTTCCATTACAGCGATAAGCTCTCTACACAGACCAGGGGGCGTATTACAGAAACTTTCTATCTTAGGTCTTAACTTAAGATATGATGTGTTAAGTTAAGATTTTTCACAAATTCATATTACAGAAGCAAATCTTAAATTGATTTAGGATTCTCATCTTATTTCACCAAATCTTATCTCATCTCTAGTTAGGAAATCCCAAATCGCTTAATCCTGTTCGGCTATCAACTGTCATGTCTGTTACCAAGCAACCAGCAATGTGTGAGCTGCTGCTACAGTAAACAAAAGAATTGTCCTTTTAATTTCAATGGGCCAATTTTATTAAATTCATAGTAATCATAGTCTGTGTTTTTTGTATTAGTGTTTTAGCACATCATCTATCAGTTACCTTTAAATTTAAACATTTAGCAAATGTGACTTACAAAAATTAAAAAAATTATTATTCCTAAGTGCTAGGATACTATTGTACATTTCAACATTTGATAGACACATGACAAGAAATAGATGCTGAGTCAAGTGTGTACTGTATTCACTATAATCCCATCAAGTTTTCATGGATAAGATAACTGTTTTTTAATAATGAGGGATGACAGAAATTGAAAGATCGCTCCAGTAGTGAGAAACATTGTGATTATGTGAATGTGTGAAGGTAAAAAAACATTCAAAGAGTAATCCAAAAACAAACATTGATGTTTTTCATCCTCCACTTTGTTAAAAATGTTATGTCATTCTCCCGCAGCTCTATCATAATGTGATTGTTTCAGCTGGCTATCATTAAAGTTTTAAGTTAGGACACTTGTGAGGTTACCCTAAAGTTAAGACCGTTTTTAGGATGTTTTGTCAAGTTAGGATGCTTCTGTAATACCACTTTCCTATCTGCAGTTAAGATAAGATAATGCATTTAGGAACATCATTCTGTAATAGCTTTTGTCTTAAATGAGGTCCTAACTGAAATTACCATGGTTACCAAACAGTTAAGATAAGATTTTAAAGTTAGGACTTTTCTGTAATACGCCCCCTGATCTTTAAGTTAACTAACATTAAAAGGTAATGAAGTAAACATCAAGAAACCAACAAAACTGGCTTAAACTTTTATACAACAACAATTTAATAAAAAACAGAAAAGTTTCTGCTTTGCGTTTTTGAAATTTCACGTACACGCAACAATATTCTCAAAATGATCTGCATTCATGTGGATCTGCGAAAACAACTATAAATGCTGTATTAAAGGGACACAAGGCAGCATTTTTATGTTAATAAATCATCTTTGTAAGTCGGTATATGGTTAAATGACTCATTACATGACGAATGAAGACTCTCTTGCCCGCCCCTACCGTCTGTAGGAAGAATACCCCACTTGCAATTTGCTGTATCCGACCCGGTGTCCTTCAGTCTGTAAAGTCTCAGATATAGAAAGCATTTACTCCCAGACACTAGGGGGAGCTAGTAGAGAAATAATACTCAGACTTGCCTTGTGTGCCTTTAAGCTGCATTCAGACTAGCAGCGACTCACATAGCGGAGCAACATGATCTCATTTATTTTAACTGAAGCTTGCAGACTTCCGGCGACAGTTACTGTTGGCGATCGGATGGGGCGTGTCCAGGGATGCGACAAAGTTGAGAAAAGTTTAACTTTCTGCAAAAGATGATCGACTTTCGGAAGCGACTAATAATGAGAACATTGTTATGTCATCCGTCCCTCGTCAGTTACTGCAGTGGACGATACTTATTTATGACAACCAGAATTAGAAACGCCTCCTAACAACCACACTGAAAGAGATGGGCAACACAAATTGACAAAGTTGCTGGTAATGTGTATGCAGCAATTGAGTTTACACAGAAACTATCTTGCACTTTAAAACTCTTTTTTGAAAGTTAGCATTTTAAGGATCCTGTTGTTGTGTAAACAAACAATAAAAAGCATAAAAAGATTTGTTTTTGTATAAAAAACGTTGCTTAAACAACACCAAATTTGTGCAGCTTTTATCTTATAAATATTACCCAGGCAAAATGTTTGGTTGGTAAAAACTAATAAGGAAAGGTGAATTAATGGTTTAGATTTACGTTTCTAGTCTCCAAGCTGTCACCATGTATTCAAACATTTTTACTGAGTTAATAATTTTGTAGTGTTTTTCATAAATTATTTATCTGTGTACTTAATAATAATGTGCCTCATAATCAAAAATAATAAAAAAAACGTTATCCTTCAAATTCAAGTACAAGTCTCTGCGGAACAAAAAAGGGGGCGTTTACCAATTTTGCGGTGTTGTCAGACTAGGATTATGCGTTTTTAACCATCCAATCAAAAAGTACGGAAGCCCTGAAAAGCCATTCATCATTATTTTTTCTTTCGCATTTTATCTTCATCAATGATTTATGTACAATAATAAAAAGATAAATAAAGACATAAAAAAGAATGCAGCATGTCACTTTTTCTGAGTGCCTAAGTGCACCCTCACGAAAATTAACCATGGTTTTACTACAGTAAAAAAACATGGTTACTGTAGTAAAACCATGGTAACCACAAAATAATCATGGTTTTGACAACCATGGTTTTTAAAACCATAGTTAAACCATGGTGGTAAATGTAGTAAAACCATGGTTTTGCTGATACAGTAGTAATCAATACACCAAAAAACCATGGTTCCTCCACTTTTACCACAATAAAACATGGTTAATTTTCTTAAAGTTCACCCAAACATGAAAATTCTGTCATCATTTACTCACTCTCATGTTGTTACAAACCTGTATAAATTTTGTTGTTCTGATGAACACACAGCAAGTATTTTAAGAAATGTTTGTAACCAAACCGTTTGTGGACCCCATTCACTTCTATATAGGAAAAAGAATACTATGGAAGTAAACGGGGTCCAGAAATGGTTAGGTTACAAAAATTTCTTAAAATACTTGCTGTGTGTTCATCAGAACAACAAAATTTATACAGGTTTGTAACAACATGATGGTGAGTAAATGATGACAGGATTTTCATTTTTGGGTGAACTATCCCTTTAAGGTCAGACGTATGAAAACATTTTCTTTACGAATACGCCTATCCAACATAATTTTAAGTCGCTAAAAGGGAACTACATATCAATAATGTAATTCAGTCAGAAGAATAAACTATTTAAAGGGATACAAACTATTTATTGTGCTAAATTTACAAAAAAGAAAAAAACTATGAAGTAATCTTGAATCATTCATAAACCATTTTATACCATGCCATAACAGTATTATGTTCTTGTGCTTCAAAATATGTAAATAACACAGAAAACTAGCAACAGAGAGCGATAAGGCACTTCATTTATATAGGATATATAAGGCACTTAATTTGAGCCAATTAGACAAAGAGGTGGAAACACACCTATTTCAGTTTAAAGACGCCCCAAAATTGGGAAACGCTTCTTTTTGTTCTGCTGAGACCCCCTTCTCTCCAACTTCCTTGAAAATGACTTCTCTTCCAGTCAGAAGTTACAGCACAAGGGCGGGACTATTGGGGGCTGGCTACATTTGATCGTTCTCATTTTTTGTTAGCAACATCCAACTTGGATCCAATCAGTTCCCGATGGACGAAAATCAAGTCCTGCCTTAATTTTTTTCTCATTTTCATTTCTGAATCCATATCATTTCCGATATAAGTTACGATAGGGAAATAAAGACAATCACAATTTTGGTTTCATGCCACTCGTCTACGTGACTTTCTAGTAAATCCTCAACTCTGGATGCTTATGTGTGTGCTCATAATTAATTTATCATTAGTCAACATGGATTTGTTTTTGTTTTTCAGACTTTGAAGGGACACGGAAGAGAGGCACTGCAGGGTGTTGTGGGTAGAGTTTATCAAAGTGGGCCATCAGTGCTGTGTGTGTCTGTGTGCTTGAATGTTTGTGAGTCAGCAATTAGGGTTTTGAGAAACAGGTCTGTAGGGGTGCTTGTGTCATTGTGGCTGTTTACTTGTGTGTGTGTTTATAATTAGGCGTTGAAGACAAGGACTGATAGTGGCATTTCTGTTTTAATAGCTGCAGGCATTTCCTCCTCTGAGAATCAAGATGGTTTGAATGCAAACATCCTCTTGGTTGAGAACGTTCGCTTCGTACAGAAATGAAAGTGTGATATATTATAATTACTGATTTTCAACAATCTACTCACAGTGTTTTAGTCGCTCTTTTCTGTGATTAAATGTCTCACTTTACCTTCTATGACTTGTCAAATGCCTGAAGAAACATTTGAATTAGATTTAGCAATTAAAATGTTTTTATCATACCCATAACACACTGTTAAGCTAACAGGTGCACGTTAGCTTAGCACGAATGTGTCGCCACAAACTGCAAGTCTGGAAAAAAACTTGTTCGATGTTCCTGATTCTCAGCCTGTGGATGTTTTTTTTCTGCTAAAAGGGAGTTTGGGAACTTACAGTACAGCACAGATGACAATAGGTTAACTCGAGACAGCGCAAGCTAGCATGAGGGTAAAGCTAATCTATTTTATTACACGGCTCTCTGGAATGCTTGATTCTGATTGGTCAGTTGAGACATTTGCAGGTTCGTTCTTTTCAAATAATAACCGCTCCAAAGTAATAACGCATAGCCGGTACTACTTTTGTGTTTAAAATCCCTCCGCGCCAACAAAGATTACCGTTTGGCGCCATCTTGTGACAAAAACTGGACAACCACAATTAACATTGAAAAATTTCGACATTTATTTTAACATGTACAGAAAAAAAAGGTCGATAGATTTGGACAATTCAAATGGCTCCTCAATTAAGACGAAAAAATTATTACGAACAACAAACAACAACAAGACAGAGAGCTTACTGAGACTAAACTTGACAAAGTAGAGCATGACAGCTACGTAGCCAACACACACAAAAATACAGAATGGGCAATAAAACGTCTCAAAGACTGGCTAAGAGAGAAAAAAATGGAGACAGACAAGTATGAAGCAGAGGATCTTAATAAGGTATTACGATGCATCTGTGCAAAGTTTCGCGAAAGGATAAAATTTTTAATTTTAAACAAATATGCTAATAAAATGTTTCAAATTCATATTCATGTGCAGTTTTTTTCCTTATGTGGCAGGTAGCCGTGTAATAAGCGGGATAATGTGCAGGCAGCCGGTAGTTATCGCGAAAAAAGCCCCGACAGTGTGATCAGGACCCGACACGAAGCGGAGGGTCTTGTATCACACTGAATGTGCTTATTTCGCGATAACTACCGGCTGCCTGTACATTATCCCTTACATAGCGATGACGCTGGTAGTGACGATTCTCTTAAACCAATCAGTGATCTACAGTGTTTTCGCGTCACGTTTTGGTATCAGCTCGGCTCCCTTGGAACCCCAACCGAGGTGGTACTAAAAAAAAAGTACGTATACTACGTATTGTACCCAGTGGAAAAGCCCCCTAAAGTAAACTGACCTGACCCAAACCGTGGGGTACAATGCAATGGAAAAGCGCCATAAATTGACCAATTAGAGCAGAGTAGGCTAACGAAAGGTGGGATTTAGACAGACTAAATCTTTGAACGGCACAAATTGTTTGGGGATCTCTGAGATATTAAATTTATATTTTCAAAAGATGACAGTGTTTTATGACCTTGCATAAATGTAAACATTTACAATAATAGAAAGCAGGGGCGTTGCTAGACATAAAGCTCTACTGGGGCACAGGCCCCCCATTTTTTGCTGACTTTTTTTTTGAAAGCCTGCTGTGTGCAAGAGGTGTGCAACACTTCTATACAATGTCCTTTGCTTAACCCACTATTCTACAGTGCAAAAGATACATATATACAAGTGTAATCTTCATTATACCTAACATTATTAACATGTTTGGAGGCATAAATGGCATAACATGTTTGGAAATAATGACAGCAGAGAAATATTTTCTACATTATACAATGATAGCAATGATTAATAACTTATTTTTGCAAGAATATTTTAAGAAACCAGTCATTTTATGACTGCTATACTAAATACTCTCAGTCATAGTTACTGCTAACTGTTTGTGTTATGTCCTAGAGTTAAATATTAGTAAACTTAATATTAATTTCATATCTGAAAATACAGAACAGTATAACACATACATCTGTTGATTTTCTCAGCAACAATGCAATTCTTTAGACTTGACAAGAGGTTTTCCTGAGATTTTTCCTTTAATGTTTGAGACCTGACAGGGTCAGGATGTAGTTTGTCCATCCTCCCTTAAACGTTTCATCTCTCCTTTCTTCTTCTCTTTCCCTGCTTTGCACAAAACATTTCTGATGTCCATCTACAGAAGCCAATAATGATCGAGTCAAAATAAGATTAGCATTATTATTTAGAAACTTACTTTAGTTTCGTTATGCTTTCATAAGCACTCGCGTGGCGTCACCTTTTGAATGCGGTTGTGCGCGGTGAACGCAAACGCGCGCGGCCATGGATACGTGCGTGCACGCATCAATGCGAATGCTTCGTCGCTTTTACAAGCCTAAATTGAGTAACTACTTTGCATAAAGATCCGTTTTTGCCGCGATTGTCTTTGTAAAGGATTGCACTAGTTAACTGCTAAAATTTTAACTTGAGATTTACACCGGGGCACAAAAGATTTACACTGGGGCACGTGCCCCAGTAAAAGGGGTCTAGCGACGCCCCTGATAGAAAGCTTAGAAATTGGACCTGACTGGCACTTTAATTAATTCTGCCATCAAACTGGTATTTCCGAATGACCTATGGCCGGGATTAAGCGGATTTTAAGTGCAAGTATTTGATGAACATTTAATATTTGCCGAGAGGATTCGGTAAACATCACATTTTTATCTCATTTTTGACAGAGATGGTTTTAGAGGCTTTTGCATCGGAGCTTCTCACATATACAGCGTTCAAAATCATCTCTGTGGGGTGAAGATGCCTTATATTAAATGTCAAGAAAAGATGATTAAAATGACAGGCATGATGGAGGTGGATAATCAAGGGGTTCTGAATTCAGGAACGGTTCCACTAGACAACAAGTTGAGAGGAATTGTGTTTGGTGGTAAGCATCTTCTCAAGTGCTTTAGCTCAATAAATCTTTTGCCTTAATGCATGTGGACGTTTTGAGACGTGAGCGAGGAAGACGGCGCGAATCAGGCAGATGACGGTAAGAAGAACAGGCAGGTGAAGGAACATGCGGCGTGCTGAAGGATGGAGGGCAGAAAACAGGTTAGCGAGCGGGTGGAGCTGAATGGATGTTTGATTAGATATGAGGCCACCTGATGGTCAGACTGATTATGATTGCAGTCTGTCTCTAACACACTCACACTCCGTCTTCTCTCTCTCTCTTTATTCTTCTATGTGATGTCTTATCTGTCACACTGGATGTCTGTAGTATAAAATGTCTTACAGGTTTATTTTTCAAGAGATTTCAGCTTTGGTTCATTCAGTTTTATTGTGAGCTGCACTTTTAATATCTATGCACAGTGCTCAGTTCATGGTATTACCATGGTAAAGTCATGATGTCAGATGGTAATAGAAGATAGTGACACATTATCATATTTATATAACTGTACACCAGTGGTTCTCAAACTGGGGGCCAGGGGGGGGCTCAGTTTTATGACAATTTATAAAATACATTAATTTATCATAAATTCTGTGTAATTAAACTTCAAAAAATAAGGCTACCAACCAACAGCACTGCATTGTATAATTTAATATGTTTTGTTTAAAGTGGACATCTCATGAAAATCTGACTTTTTCCAGGTTTAAGTGCTATAATTGGGTCCCCGGTGCACATTTTCTATCAACCTAGAAAAAAAAAACAGTAACTTAGTTTTGGTAAAACTTAATCTTAAAACCACAGCACTGCCATTTAGTGCAGAGAAAGAGAAAGAGAACAAGAGAGAGAGAAAAAGATGTTCTTAATTGCATTGGAACTGTAAACTGTTGAGGTCCAATAAAGTCCGCTATATGGAGTAAAATCCAATCAACATTTTGGATGACATGGGGGTATGTAAAATATCACAATTTTTTTTTAAGAAAGTTGAGTATTCCTTTAAAGGCGGGGTGCATGATCTCTGAAAGCCATTTGAAATCACCTAAACAAACACGCCCCTACACCAATAGAATCTGGACCTTCGTTTGATAGAACCGCCACACACATACGCAACCCAGGCAAAAATGTCGAATAGTTGACCCGCCCTTACAAGTGTTTTTTGGTATTCTGCCCGACTCAACAAAAATCATGCACCCCGCCTTTAAGCTTTAGAATGTTTGATGTTATAAATTTTCTTTGGGGGGCAATAAAGAAGTGCAGCAGGGGGGCCCGCTAAAATTGTTTTAGACTATCAAAAGTTTGTTGCTGTTTCGAAATAGTTAAAACTTGTAACTTGATATAAGCACTTCTTGTATTATTGCCTCCCTTTGTAAGTCGCTTGGATAAAGGGGTCTGCTAAATGTCTAAATGTAAATGTTTAAAGCAGGGGTTTTCAAACTTTTTTGTCAGCCGAACCCCCTTGACCTAAATTATTTACTAGAAGTACCTCCTGAGTTTTAAGTAAATATTTGATTTATTTAAAATCACATTTGCATGTTTAACTCTTTCGCCGCCATTGACGAGATATCTCGTCAATCAAGAGAAAACACTTACCTGCCATTGACGAGATTTTCCGTCTTTCCGCAATACCGCTATTATCCACCATTATTCCGCAACTTTTTAAACCCGGAAGTATTGCCCTATGGCAAGCGGCTGCATGTCCGTGTCTGTTTTAAAGATCGCTCTGAATGGGATCTCTATGAAAAGTCCGTCACAAAAATGGAATTATCTCTGCTTTTTGCTCAAAATGTGGTGTTTTTGCAGAAACCTACCCATATTCAAAAGCTTATTACAAAAGAACCACTGAAGGTAGGATGAAACGTTTTTTTTTTGTTTGAAAGCAGAGGGTCTGTTCTTTCATTTGGTATATTGTATGTTTATTAAAGAAGAACATTTTCTGGAAGGCATTAAACTTTGGAGAAAATCATGAAAAACGCTGGCGCTGGCTGGCAACTTTTTTTAAAAACGCTGGCAGTGAAAGAGTTAAAGGAATAGTCTACCCTTTTGCCATATTAAACTATGTTATTACCTCAACCTAGACGAATTAATACATACCTATCTTTTTTCAATGCGTGCACTGTACAGCGCGTCGTGAATGTGTTAGCATTTAGCATAGCCCCATTCATTCCTATGGTACCAAACAGGGAAGCCACCAAACACTTCCGTGTTTTCCCTATTTAAAGACTGTTCCATGAGGAGTTATACCAGTAAGTATGGTGCCACAAAATAAAACTTTTTTTTGGTACCATAGGAATGAATGGAGCTAGGCTAAATGCTAACACATTCACAACGCGCTGTACAATGCACGCATTGAAAAAAGATAGGTATGTATTAATTTGTCTAGGTTGAAGTAATTACATAGTTTAATATGGCAAAAGGGTAGACTATTCCTTTAACCTAAAAAAACATGTATTTTTAATTCAAAAGTTTTTTATCAGTAGTATTTTACCCAATTATTGTCAGTATACCTCTTATTGGACCTTCATCTGGCCTCCATTTTCTTTTTTTTTTTGGTACTAAAATTTATTAATCGTATCTGTCCGAGTTTCTGACATATTGTTGTGTTGTGTATTGGTCACATAACATGCAGATTAATCAAATAAAAATATATATTTTGTTAGTGTTTTTTTCCAGATTTTTATTTCTAAATTATTTATTTACATTTTATAAATTAATTTTAATTGATTCATGTCTCATCAACTTTCAAACCTCCTGAAATTCCCCAGCGAACCACCAGGGGTTTGCAAACCACAGTTTCGAAAACATGTTTTACAGTATGATCAGATTGGTTGTGCAAGTCATTTTAACTTATGCTGGGTACACACCAAAAGATTTTTTACATCTTATAAGATTTTCAAAATGTGATAGACCACAAACATGAGTATAAAAATCCTAGATTTAACCGTTTTATAGTGTGTGGTGTGCCATGATGTGTCAAAGACAGCACACCACACAGAAACGTTTCAAAAAAAGTCTCGACTGTGATATAAGACTTCAGAATAAGCATGGCGGACGATATGCAGGAAGCAATTTCAGGGATAGTGTTTAAAATGATTTTCACAGAAAATTCAAGGGAAAAAAAGAAAAGGGTTTGGGTGAAGTCATGGAGACATCGGGAACATGTTCTGTACAAGTTCACTTTGCATCAAATTCACTTTGTGCTGCGCCATGACTATTTTCGTCTCCCATCATCTCACTTTCTGATTGGATATAGTTTCGTTTCACGTGATAATCTCAATAGCGTGCACGTGTTTGTCTTTGGGGTTCCCCAGCATTAGTATTTTAAATTCTAACTAGTCTCGTCAAAATTTAAAGAGTAACTAATTTTTTTTACAATGTACATGGTACCTCAAGGTTTTTTCAGTGTACTACCACAGTGCATGTCCAAAAACAAATAAATGAATAACAATAAAGCATGGTATTACCATGGTACTTTTTAATTTTGTTTTATTGTGCAATACAAAAGTTCATTGTTAAACCATATCTTCAGTTATTTGCATGTCAGACTACTAAAATCCAAACGTACCACGACTGTACTCTGTATATTTAAATGCATGCAGCCTGTTGGTGCTAAACAACATTATGCTATAAATAGTGAAAGCTCATGTTTGTGTGTGCATCAGTCAGTGCCTCACAGGCAGTTATGACTAATCAGGGAGAGATATGTGTGTGTGTCTTACCTATCCACGTCCCAGGAGGTGTTGTTATGACCGATGGAGGACGTGTGGATCTTCCATTCTCCATCTGGCAGCTCCGACGTCTGCAGGGTGTAGTAGCGCACAGGGGACGACCCGTCCCCGCCCGCCGTCCACTGAAGTCGAAGCTTACGAGACTCCACCCCTTTCTGCGGCACCGTCAGCCGGCGAGGCGGCTGTGGACGGTCTGTGGGAAATTCATAACGAGATATCACATATGCGCGTGTCTTGGGGCTAAACGGGCACGGATTGGGCTCCAAAGGGCCACATGGTGATTTGGTGGTGCACTTTATATGCTGTATGATTGGCGTTTCACATGGACAAACAGATCATACAAAATCTGGGTAAAAATACAGTTTTAGATAGATAGATAGATAGATACTTCATGAACCAGAATCTTGATGTTATTGGCCTGGTAGACCACTTTGGACCCAACATAAACCAGCTACCATGCTTTAAACTCAATCTTGATCACCTTAAGTCGACATGAGTTATTTCCAGCAAGCCATTAGCAATTCCAGATGTTCTTTCTTACCTCTTTTCTCCGTTGTTATGACGACCGCTTCCTCCGCTGATCCCCAGCCCTGCTGTGTGCGTGCTGTGATTTGAAATACGTATGCAGACTCTGGGCTCAATCCCGTCACTGTAAACTGCCGAGCGTTGGACCCCACCTCGACCGTGGTGAACTTGTTGGGATCATTGACATCCAGTCGGTAAGAAATCCGATAACCTACAGTAACAAAGACGAAATAAGGTCAAAGCTGCTGGAGTACACATAAGTAATCCTTTGTCCGGCTCTGGAATAACATTAGGAAACTTCTGGTAGGCATTAGGCTGAATTTGTAACAAAGTTTGTGAGTTTCGATTCTCTGGAAACACATACTGATGAAAAACGTATACAGTAGCTTGAATGCGTAGTCACTTTGTGTTGTTAAAGCATCTGCTACATGCATAAATGTATTTTTTTGTCTTTGTGTTAAATATGGCGATGACTAACTAAGGTCTACTGAGAAGAAACAATAACCAATGGTTAAATAACATATATTTAAAGCATACAACACTTTTTTGAAAATATGCTCTCAAAGTGGCGTAATAATCAAGGATTTTGCTGCCATAACATGACTGCAGCAAGCACAATGATATTACGCACTGCCCGAAAATAGTCCCCTTGGTTACTTTCAATAGCAGGGGACTATTTTCAGGCAGTGCGTAAAATTACTACGCCTGCTGCAGCCATGTTACATCAGCGAAGTCCATGATTATTACGCCAGAATGAAAGTATAGTTCCTAACCAAATCTGCCTAGAAAATCGCAACTTTTAATTTTCCGTCAGTCTTGGCACACAATGTAACTACAGAAGAGTCAAGTTTTAAATAGGAAAAATATCCAAAGTCTTTGGTTATTTTTTTGCGCGATGCTAATGGTCTAATCAGATTCAATGGATTATGCTAAGCTATGCTAAAAGTGCTAGCGCCAGACCCGGAGATCAGCTAAATGGATTCCAAAATGGTAAGAATCAAATGTTTAACTCTAGGGGAGCTGGAAAATCAGCATATTTTCAAAAAAAGTGGAATGTCCCTTTAGCATATAATGATTTATCCTGTATATGCACTGACCATGGATGTCTAATTTGAGTTAAATACCTGAAGTCATTATGTAAGTTTGCAACAGAAGCCCTTCTTCATAAAAATTAATAATCCTCTTCTAACCACCGACATGGCTCATTTCATTTAAATGTAGACGCTACGACCAAAGTGCCTATGAACGTTTTTATAGTCTACAAGCATGTTTTAATCAGAAGATGTTTTTGACACGTGGTGGAAGAAAGTACAGCGTTTTGTAAAACGTAGGAACCCGGTGACGGGCCATGAGAGTTTTTTTAATCTCTGCCACATGGGGCGTGCACCGTTTGGTAGGATTAGCACGGCGCTAGCCGAGGGTGCGATTTCAATTCAATGGAAATCTCTGTCCTCCGTCTTGTCTTCTTAGATTCTCATTCACCCTTTCTTTCCTTTTCCCGACTTATTAGGAGGCCATCGCTAACCCAACCCAAAAAAAGCCCAGAGGGGCCTATGCAAAATCCTCTTCTTTTCTCGCTTGTTTCTGAGCTCCTTCTTTTGATGGTATTTCTCTTTTGTGCGTGTTACGCTAGGGGCAGGAATCAAGTATGCTTTATTCCCTTTCCTTCGATGTTATTAAGAGTAGCTGGGTGTGGAAATGGAGAGACGAGGGCGAGGGATAAAGTATGGTCATCTGTTCAATTGTTCAGGCTTTGTTTTCTTCGTCATTCATCATGCTAGAGCTGTGATCCATGCCAGGTGGTTAGGTACTCATTTTTTAAAGTCTGGGTTGCCGTGGTGAGAGCAGTAAGCCGTGTAATTGGTCGAATCGGCGGCCCTTCAGTCAGGAGCATTTTATTTGTGCGCCCTGTTACCACAGTGATCACTGATCCCTAACCACAGGACACATTACAACGGACACTCAATAGTAAGAGAGGATAACACAGAAGAGGAGAGAAAAAGAGGGAAGAGGAGGTAAAAAGAGAAGAAAGGAGGGAAGGATAGAGAATGAAAGAGGAGATGAAAGGAGAGGAGGGGAGAAAAGAAAAGAGAGATTGGTCTGCCCATAGCAAATATATGTACAGCAGCCCGTCCACATACTGTATAGCTTGTATCCCTATGTACACTATATTTACAAAAATATTGGGACGCCCCTTCTAATAAAGACGTTTATCTATTCCAATAATAACAAATACATGTATTTATGCTTTTTTATTTTTTTGTATTTTATGTATTTATTAATACCATTTTAAAGAATTTAGTTGCAACAGGTTTGGATGGGCCTTTTTCTGGTATGACTGTACCCCTGTGTACCCACTGCGAATATATTGAACCTTGCTTTGTGCAAAGGATATTATCATGTTAGAATAGAAAAGGTCCATTCACAAACTGTTGCTATGAAATTAGCAATTAATTCTCTTGAGCAGTGGTTCTCAACCTTTTTCACTTCAAGCACCCCCTATTGCCCAAAACAATATTTGAAGCCCCCCCCCCACTCACTCTATTTCTACTTAATAGAATATTCTAGATGTTATTTCATTACAAAAATAATAATTAGTTAGTTACATTTATATAGCGCTTTTCCAGTGCTCAAAGCGCTTTACATATGAATGGGGGAATCTCCTCAACCACCACCAATGTGCAGCATCCACCTGGATGATGCGACGGCAGCCATATTGCACCAGAACGCCCACCACACACCAGCTTATTAGTGGAGAGGAGACCGAGTGATATAGCCAATTAGTATGAGGGATGATTAGTAGGCCAATGGGCAAGTTTTGGCCAGGATGCCGGGGCACACCCCTACTCTTTTTCGAACGACATCCTGGGATTTTTAATGACCACAGAGAGTCAGGATCTCGGTTTAACGTCTCATCCGAAGGACGGTGCTTTTTTTTGACAGTATAGTGTCCCCGTCACTATACTGGGGCATTAGGACCCACACAGACCACAGGGTGAGCACCCCCTGCTGGTCTCACTAACACCTCTACCAGCAGCAACCTGGTTTTCCCAGGTGGTCTCCCATCCAAGTACTAACCAGGCTCAGCCCTGCTTAGCTTCAGTGGGCAAGCTGTCTTGGGCTACAGGGTGATATGGCTGCTGTAATAACCAAACAATAAGAAATAAAGTGATTTTTGGCTGTTTTATCTTATATTAATGCTTTTTTTGGCCTTTTTTCGAATAATTTTAAGTTATCTTAAAGGTGGGGTGCATGATCTCTGAAAGCCCCACCCCAATAGAATCTGGACCTTCGTTTGATAGACCCGCCCCACACATATGCAACCCAGGCAATGATGTCGGTTGGAAGACACACCCCTTACTGCTGATTGGCTACAAGTGTGCTTTGATACTCAGCCGCTTTTCCAAAGTTTTTTCAAAAATCATGCACCGCACCTTTAAGGCCCCCATGGAAACCTGGCTCCCTGGTTGAGAAACACTGTTCTAGAATATAATTATGTCAGGGTTCCCACACTTTAGTTTACTTCAAATTCAAGGACCTTTCAAGGACTTTCCAGGTCAAATACCCTCAAATTCAAGGACTAAATGTTACATCGTGTTACCTTTTAAGATACATTATTAAAGTTCCCTTTCGAGGGAACTTGCGCTGCGTCACTGCGGTGACACTTTGGGGACGCCTCCAGGGGTAAGTGCGTCTGAATGTGTATATCAAATTCAACCAATGGTGAGGCTTAACAACAAAGACAGGGTGATGGGGGAGCCAGAAAGTATATCGCTATCTGAAATATTGCCAAAGACGGCATTACAGGGACGCAGGAAGTATGGCAAGGGAGACGCAGCGTCTCGTTCCCTTCTCAGGGAACAACAGTTACATACGTAACCCGAGACGTTTTCATTTGTCAAACACAACTATGCAAAAAGCATTTTGGTATGAATCAACATTTGCATACAGAAGATATAAGCATTTAAAGCGAACGTGCTTAAAAAGTCTAGAAATATAATTAAATTATTACACTACACAGGGAATAATATGGATTTTTTCCAGAAAACTTCTAGTATAAAATAGATTCAAGCACTTTCAATGACCTGTATCTATTTATGTATATTTTCAAAAACTTCATAGAGCCTTTAATATTTTCCCCCAGATTCACAAACTTTCAAGGATTTCATGGACCCGTGGGAACCCTATATGCTTTTAAGATTTACACCCCAATACTACCCTATATGCCCATTTAGGGGCAAATTTACTAAACAGGGCAAATAATAAAAGCACAAATTTCTGTGGGTGATTTACAGAAAAAATCTAATTAGTGCTGTTGGTTAGTAGCCTTATTTTTGTAGGTTTAATTACAAAGAATTTATGATTTGAATTAATGTATGTTATAAAATGTCATAAAACTGGGGTCCCCCTGGCACCATCTCGTGGCTTCCAGTTTTAAAACCACTCTCAAGGGGGTCGCACACCGGACGTGCAGCTCAGCGCCACGCCATTCTAAAAAAAATCGAACACATTGTTTTCTATGAGTATACGCACACCGGCGCTGACAGGTGGCGCCTGTCCGCGGCACCCAGCTACGACTCAGGAAGTAGCTCAAATACCTGTTGCGCCACTCACATAGTTTAACATTAAATAATATCATATTTGTTCCAAATCATTAACGATTAACATTAGCCGCTAATGTATATTTAGCATTTTGAAGTAGATGCTATCTGACTAAAGGCCGCGGTATACTTTTTTTCCGTGTCCGCGTCCGGCTCGCGCGCGCACGCGTCCGCGCAGCTTTTCGAGTATACTCCCCGCGGCTACACGCGGATGGCCGCGTTCGACACTATACGCAATACAAATGATTTCTTATTCAAATTATTAGTCTAACAGGCTGTCAGGGCAGCACTGATTTGGCGACATTTAAAGTACATTAAAACATTAGGATAGGTGAAGAAAAGTAACTGATCCACCATTGCAAACACAGTTTAGAACAAACAACAAGACAACAAAGAACAGGAATCAAACAAACATGCTCCACAGCTTTCTGTTCTTGGAAGAAGTAAAAGTTAAAGAAGAAAAACGATAGTGTGTGTACAAATGCTGTCTATTTCCTTTGAATAATTGTTTATAGTGGAGTGCACTGTCTAAATATTTTCACGCGCATGCGCTGTTGTACGCGGACTGTCCGCGCGGTCTCAAATTTTGGGCTGCACGCGGCCGGCCGCGGACCCTCTTGATGACGAAAATGACATCATGCGGACGGCGCGCATACGCGGCGTCCCTAGTATACTTTCGGCTTAAGCTCTTGCTATTTAATATGCACTTCCGGTTTACGATACCTCCGAGTTTCCTAGACGCGACTTGACATTGCGCGTCCAATGTGTGACCCCCTTTAGGGTACAACCCCAGCGACAGAAAATGTACAATTTTGTACAGTTCTGACAGGATACAAGTGCATATGCAATAAGGTCAGTAGCAAAAACAACTATACACTACTGTGTGTCTTAAGTAAATCCTGACAGTAGTTTATTAATTCTGGCCCATAGTGTACAATGTTTCATTTTCATAAGTTATGCAAAGTTATTTGGCACCATGCCATTCACTAGTCTTTCTATGCTGCAAAGTTTACGTAACAAAATGCACACTTTCTATTATGCCAATAAATCTCACTTAAATTGAAACTGTGAAAAAAATACAATGAAATAGGTTGACAATGAATGAAAAACGAACGGGAGAGAGAGAGATAGAAAATGAAAAAGCATAATTATAAGAGAGAGAAAGAATGAGTACAAGAGAGAGAGAGAGAAAGAAAGATATATTAAAGGGTGTAGTGAAATGAAACACAACAAGACCTCCACCAATCAATATTCACCATCATCATCTCTCGCTTTCAATACATTCCCATTGAAACTCATCTGAGAGCCACGATGAAAGGTTAAACTGCAATAAAACAACAGTAATGTATACGCGCATTAAACCAGTGGCGGCAAGTCACGTCTTTAATGCAATACAGACATGATCCAGTTCTGGCCTTAAATGGTTTATGGATTTGATGACTGAAATCTACTGAAGGTCACCGCTTCATTCGCACTGTACGGACAGACGCGCGGTAATTGCGAGAGCAATCGACTGCTGTTAAGCGCAATCACAGAACAATGACATACACTTTGTGAAAGTCACATTAACTGCAAATCCCAGTGTATGAAATATATTACAAAGATCTGAGAGGATAAAATGAGCGTTGGAACACTGACAGGTCCGCTCTGATTGAAGATCTGCGGCTCGTATCGCTCAATCCTATAGGGAACGATTGATCCAATCAGATGGGAGCTCTGTGTGCGAGCGTGTGCACGATGGAGACAGAAGGCAGGAGATCATTCGAGGTAAAGAGGCTTCACATTTATATCACTATTAAAGGATTATATGATCCATCACGGGTGGTTAAGTGTCTATAATCCAGTCATCTATAGCCGCACACTAGCGCCCGAATGACCCATAATCTTGACAACGGCATAACTGAGTCGGTATAATCTCATCGCCGTTTCAAAATCCCAATACATGAAAATCTCGTAACACACATACACGGGGTTTGGAAAGGCAGATGTGCTGTACAACAAGTTCAGTCAGTCTGAATCCAATGCAACACTTCAGTGTTGACTCTAATAGTGATGTTTAAATGTGCTTTAATGGCCCAGTTGGCAATGGTTACAAGCAAACCTTGTCACACTTATAAATTCAGTCATTATTCTGTGTTGTGAAAAACATTTATTATGTTAAATAGCTTAGTCAAAGCAGTATTAAAACACTGCATTTTTATGTAAATAGTAACATGTGTCCTGTATGTGGACATGTACACTGTAAAAAAATCAGTACCTGTGGTTGCCAGATAACCTCATGTATCATGTAAACAACTTTGCAGTTAAAAACTAAAAAAAAATAAGGTGTGTATTTAATTAACTGTTATATACGTCTGTTAATATAAATCTCTTTTGTACTTAATAACATATGGCTTACCACCATAACACAAATGATAAAATGGATGGCCACATGCCTAATCAAAGTTTATCACAAGTGGCCTTTTCATAGATTGTTGCTAATATATGTAGAGATGTGTGAGACTAGTTGACTAGTCAACTAAATGGTACAGCTGCTACTAGTCCCCTAAAACGAGTGTTGGGGGTAACGCATTACAAGTAATGTGCATAACGTAATAATATTACTTTTCTGAAGTAATGAGTAAAGTAACGCATTACTTTTTAAATGTACACATTAATATTTGAGTTACTTTAAAAAAAATAATGCAAGTTACTTTTTTAGTTTAATTTATTTGATTTAAAAAAAAAAATGTACTGAACTAAACTAAACAAGGCCTGAAAGAGATCAAGCCTCAGTCAAGAAAAAGTAACGCAAAAGTAACTTAGGGCGTTTTCACATTAGCACTTTTGGTGCGCACCCGGGTTCGATTGACATCAGAGTTCGGTACATTTGGATGATGTGAACGCTGTCTTCCGAACTCGGGTGCGCACCCGCGAAACGTACTCGAGTCCGCTTAAAAAGGGTGGTCTGGGGTTCGTTTCATGTGAACTCCAGATCGGTTCGCTGCTAATGTGAGCGCAATCGTACCAAATCGCGGAAGTGAACCGCTGTTAATTACGTATTATATGGAATGTCCCACCAAAACAGACGTGTGTGTTTGTGTGCGTGCACTTACCTTGACAACAAAATGCATAGAATGCTTGCTTGACTTTTGTTCTTATTTTTTTAAACCTTTGGTTTTGTTTTCAAAGAAATAATACAGAAACGCACTTTTGTCTGTCTGCCGCAAACATACTAAAATCGTTTCGATGACAACGCGGTCTGTCCGCCGACGTCAATTTTTGCGGAGGCATTCAGATATCATCTCTCTGCTTGCAGTTAGTCAATCACACTTGTCGTCTTCTCATTTACAGCGGTTGCCAAGCAACATGAGAACGCGCCGGCTGCAGCTTGATGATGCAAGCGTACCGCGGTTCGGATGCAAAAATAATATGTGAACACAGTCCATGGGGGGCATGGGGAGGGGGGAGCAATCGAACTCGGGTTCGGACCAGGCAATCGCACCAAATGTGAAACCGTCCTTAAAGTAACGTAAGCCTTACTTTCCATGAAAAGTAACTAATTAACAGTTAATTAGTAATTACTAATTAAAAGTAATTAGTTACTTTTTTGGGAGTAACTTAATATTGTAATGCATTACTTTTAAAGGTAACTTTCCCCAACATTGTCTAAAACAGTATTTTTTTAAATTGTTTAATTTCAAAATATTTTAATTTAGATTAAAAACATAATTTTAAAGTAACACATTAAAGTGAAATATTTAAAATATATAAAAAATTATTAGGGGTGTGACGGATCACAAAACTCACAGTTCTGATCACAATACCATTTTTAGGGCACGGATCGGATAATTTTTTTGGATCACCCAAAAAAAAGAGGGTAAAAATCACAAAAAATAACAAATAAAAAATTACATTTATAAAAAAGAACAAAGTTGCACATTAAGCAAGGTCTAAAATTAGCATTAGGTGCAGAAATCAAATTAAAGGAATAATAACGCTGTCTTTATTGTACAAATTAAATTTTTTTTTTTTGAGCTACAGAAGTAATTTTTTCTTTGTCTTGGGTTGTTTGATTAACATTAATGACACAGACTTATTTATTGAGGTTACTGTCTCTTTAAGATATGCATGGACACTAAAGACATCAACAAATGTTTTTATTACGAAAGAATACTGTGGTATTTCGAGATCATTTTGTTTGTGTGTCCTGAGAAGAGAGACTTCATCGAGTCTAATAAGCAGGGAGGAAAATTATCCTATTAAGTTTGGAGCTGGCGCATCAGAACATGTTAAAAAGCATAACCTAACACGAGCGCACCACATATTTATAATCTTTATTTAGCTGCAATAATGATGGGATGGCTGTTTATTTAAAAATAAATAAGATGCACGTTAAACACGCAGGTTTTTGGACGGTTTTTATTTTATCTTTTAGACTAGTCGACTACAAACTTTTTGTTTAAACCAGTGGTTCTCAAACTGGGGTCCGGGCCCCCAGGGGGGCCGCGAGATGGTCCCAGGGGGGCCCCAGTTTTATGACATTTTACAAAATACATTCATTTATCATGAATTCTGTGTAATTAAACCTAAAAAAATAAGGCTACTAATCAACAGCACTACTTTGTATAACTTAATATGTTTTGTTTAATTAAAATGTTACATTTTAGAACAGTTTTTGTCATAACTTTTCTTTGGGGGGGCCGTGAAGGAATGCACCGTACACAAGGGAGGCCGCACACGGAAAAAGTTTGAGAACCACTGGTCTAAACGACTGCTAAATTTGTCGCAGCGCACATCCCTAGACATTAATTAAACATAAACAAAAATAAAGCATAAATAAAATACAAATAAAACACAATTTACTGTAAAATTAAAAGTAATGTTTTGTTAAATATTCTGCAGCCCTAGTATATGCATATAGAGTAGATGTAGATGCATATGCACATGCATACAGTTCTTTAAATAGGATAAAGCTATTGGTATGCCCTCTTTTGTACAGCTAGCTAACCATATATATGTGTATGAGGGGTGTGAGGTTTATGGTTTCTCTTACCCATAATAATACCATTTGGCTCGGAGGGAGGCTGCCAGACAACCCTCACAGATGTGAGTCTCACATCTGGAAACACCAACCTGACAGGTGGACCAGGAACTGAGAGAGAGAGTGAGAAAGAGAGATACAGTGTAGTATTTAAAAACAGATTACTGTAGTTCACATTTTTACATGTTTTTTATGAAGATCATATTTCAAACACTTCAAAACATCTGTTTGCCAGGCCTAAGCTTTTAACTCAGCCACGGCAAACAACATTTTAATCTCTTCATACAAATACTCCCTGTAAACTTAAAATCCATAAATATAAATATTAGTGATTTATAATCCCTCATCAAACACATTTAATTCTGCTATTGGACACTCGGCCAACAACACTGCTAATCCACTAGTTTTGATATGTGCATGTGTGTGAGGAAAGAGACTAGGAACATAGACATCCCAGTATCCCTTGTATCTCTGTACAGTATATTTTAGACTGAATGTCGTTCCATTGAGCCGATTAAGAAAAATGACAGAAATGGGGCATTTGTCATTCTGCTGGCGAGACTCCACAGTCCACATATAAACGCTGTCTCTCATTTAAAATGGGAAGATGGCAGCGTTTACTTCCCTGTGCTGTGGAAAAATATTGCATACGTGCAAGCACATATTTCTTCAGAGATATGTCCCAAAAGAAATTTTATTGCTCAGAGGTCGCTCTTTCTTTACTCAGAGGACTCTCGGTAAGGTGAACTGTCAAGAAACATCTGCATCATTTCTCAAAGAAAATAAGATATTATATTCTGCATAAACAAAATCAAGCCTGTTTTCAAGAACGTATTTTTTGCATTTTCAGAATGTCTAAAACTATTTAGAAAATTGTTAAACAACTATATAAAAATTAGGGCTGTAAAGCGATTAATCACGATTAATCATGATTAATCTCATACAAAATAAAAGTTTGTGTTTAATGTGTTTACATATATATATATTATATATATATATATATATAGAAAAATTGTATTCATATAAATGTTATTTATATATATATTTTTTATTTAAATTTATAGATTATTTATTTAATTTAATTGATTTATTTATTTATACAAATGTTTAACATTGATGAGTTATCTGTGTTTACATATATACATATATCCCTGTTTCTTCATATATGAATTTATTTTTTCCTAAAATTACAACTACACAACTTAGAAAGCATAGCTTGGTGAATTCATATTAAAATCCTGATTTCCGATTTTATACTTTGGTATATTGGCAAATCTGTGTACAGTTTAAGACGTTGTTGAGACCTCTGCTCACACTTTAAGACACATCAGTCAGGAAATAAATCTGAATAGCACAAGGCCTTTAACTTATTTCCACCATGTCATCTCATTGCTGTCTCAACTGAGACATGAAAGGAAGCTCCTTGTGATTTTATCTTTCCTGTAGGTCAGCAAACAATACATTTAGAGATATAGAGGTGGTTCATACAGGTGAATAAAGCGAGGGTGAGGTTTCATGCAGTAAGGGCATCAGGAGGACAGGCGGGTGTATGAGCACACACGTGTGTCTGGAGCCATGTGGGAGGTAATGCCAGTCTAAATGTCGGGCACAGCTGGAAACCAGCAGAGCATGAAGCAGCACATAACTTTGCGTTACCATTTTGAATGCGTGTGTACTGGTGTGTGAGTGTGTGGAGGAACATCTGCTAAATGGGTAGCTTTCACTCAAAGTCTAATTTTGACCCAATTTATGTGTGGACATCAGCCTTATCTCACGGGAATTTGCAACACCGTGCCTACACCGGACACGACAGCGGACGTGACAAAAGAAGAAGAGTAATCCAGTGTTTTGGATGTGACATTTTCAGCCCAAACTTGAAATATAAATTCCTAGAGAATGGATGTTTTCACAATATATTGAACTATCTGTTAATATTTTAGTCCTGACAAAAAATAAAAATAGCCTATTCGGGTGTTTTCTATATTAGATGTGGGAAATATACATATGTTATGGATGTGACAAAAAATACCACATACTTTTTAGAAATTCTGTTACTTAAATTGCACAAATGCAAAGCAATAATACCCAACAAATGGATAAACGATGACTCTCCGAAGAAAATAAATATTTCTTTAAAGGATTAGTCCATTTTCTTAAAAAAATTCATATAATTTTCTCACCACCATGTCATCCAAAAAGTTGATGTCTTTCTTTGTTCAGTCGAGAAGAAATTATGTTTTTTGAGGAAAACATTGCAGGATTTTTCTTATTTTAATGGACTTTAATAGAGCCCAACACTTAATACTTAACTCAACACTTAACAGTTTTTTTCAACGGAGTTTCAAAGGATTCTAAGCGATCCCAAACGAGGCATAAGGGTCTTATCTAGCGAAACGATTGTCATTTTTGACAAGAGAAATAAAAAATATCCACTTTTAAACCACAACTTCTCGTCTAGGTCCGGTCCTGTGATGCGCCAGCGCGACCTCAAGCAATACGTCAGGATGTCAAGAGGTCACGGATGATGTATCGAAACTACGCCCCAGTGTTTACAAGTGAGGAGAAAGAGGACTGTTTGACGTTGTTGTATGTGGAATGATACTAATTAATGTCTTTGTGTCAGTTTATTGTTTACAATGGTCCGCAAATGTGCGCGGTCGCGCTGGCGCATCACAGGACCGGACCTAGACGAGAAGTTGTGGTTTAAAAGTGCATATTTTTTATTTTTCTTGTCAAAATGACAATCGTTTCGCTAGATAAGACCCTTATGCCTCGTTTGGGATCGTTTATAGCCCTTTGAAACTCCGTTGAAAAAAACTGTTAAGTGTTGAGTTAAGTATTAAGTGTTGGGCTTTATTAAAGTCCATTAAAATGAGAAAAATCCTGCAATGTTTTCCTCAAAAAACATAATTTCTTCTCGACTGAACAAAGAAAGACATCAACATTTTGGATGACATGGTGGTGAGTAAATTATCTGGATTTTTTATGTGACATTTCTCCATTATAGACGTGACGAGTCTGGAAGCTGCGCTTACCTAACTATGGCACAAAAAAGTTAAAATGCTTTAAAAACTTGCAAGCGTATTTAAATCAAAAAAATTACATCTGAAATATCAATATGCTTTCAAATCTTTGGTAAAACATGTGGTATGGTCAGAACCGTTTATAGACAGTTTCATGGGACGCTCGTGCGGTGACGTGATACGCGTCTGGTCTGAACTTTACTTCTGGTTTCAGACTTACTAAACTGAACTCTTGAACAAATACCTCTTCAAAAATAACAAATGTTTTGTTTTCCTAGGTAATCTACATACCTAGGAATTAACCTAACCATCACTGGCGTAAAAGCAGTACAAATGTGATTGTATGAATTCATATGAATTAGCAATCTCAAAAAAAAAAACTTAGGAGTTTCCATGAGATTGTGTTGTGCACATACATACACAAATGTGATTTGTTATTACCATTGGGAACATTAAAAAAATTGGCCACGGGGCTGCACAATTTGCTGATTGACATGCGTGACTCTGCATTTGTTTAAGTAGATTATGATGCACATATGCACAAATTGTATTTGTTGCTTACCGTCTTCCTTCGTTCTCTCAGTTGTTGGGGGAAGGCTGGGTGGTCCTTCTCCTACACGTGTAAACGCAAGCACTTGGACTTCATACACGATGAATTTACTCAGGTCCCGCAAAAGAAGAGAGTGAACCTGATGCCCGTTCACCAGCTGAACCTGGGGAGCCCGCCCTGAATCTTTCTCTTTGTATAATACCTAGTGACAGAGGGAAATCATTTAAGTCACACAGAAATAGACAGCATGTTCTAAAAACTCAAATTTTGTGCTATAGACATAAATGATGGATCAAATCATGCTATAAACTATCATGAAAACTGTAGAGAAAGGCTTTCGTGACTTAAAGTGACACTCCACATTTTTGAAAATATGCTAATTTTCCAGCTCCCACAGAGTTAAAAATTAGATTTTTATCATTTTGGAATACATTCAGCCAATCTCCGGGTTCTCCAATCCATTGAATCTGATTAGACCATTAGCATTGCGCTAAAAATGACCAAAGAGTTTTGATATTTTTCCTATTTAAAACTTGACTCTTCTGTAGTTACAACATGTACTAAGACCAACGGGAAATTATGTAAGGATATGGTAAGAAACTATACTCTCATTCGTAATAATCAAATAAATAGTCCCCTTGGTAACTTTCAATAGCATGGGACTATTTTCTGTGTATTCACTGTGTAATATTATTGCGCCTCCTGCAGCCATGTTACAGCAGCAAAGTCCTTGATTATTACCCCAAAATGAGAGTATAGTTCCTAACCATATCTGCCTAGAAAATCGCAACTTTTAATTTTCCGTCAGTCTTAGTACACAATGTAAGTACATAAGAGTCAAGATTATAGATATCATTAACATGTACTAAAACACACTTACAGACCAAAGGAAATGTAAAATCGTGAATCGAATAATAGGTGCTCTTTAAATGCTAAAATCTAGTTTAAATTAGAAGATTCACATTTTGCCTATTTTTGGTCCTGACTTTAAAAGCAATCAATAATTCATTGTTTTTTTTAATTTCCCCACTTTTTACAGTCTTAGCATTTTATCAATCGGTTTCTTCCTATGGTATGTTTCAGCAATTTCATGATGTTGCATCATGTCACCCTAAGAGTAAAAAACTTGAGAAAGTCCTAAAAAAGTAACAGCTCACATGGTTTTCAGCTTTATACAGATTATAGATGTGTTCGGTATGAACTTGATATGAACTATGTGCATCAAAGCAAGATAACCAGAAGGACCTTTTTTTAAGTTGGGTGCATGCCATTCGTTGTGGTACTGTAGGTGTTTTTGGCTTACGACCCAATGTTCAATGTGTACTACTTTACCTTCGGCAACAGTTATTTTGTTTTGCTACACTAAAAAAGGGCAAATGCACTTACAACACAATTTAATTGCTAAAATTGTCTTGCTAAGAAAGAGTTTTTTAAGAAAAGGGCATTTTTCAGGACCTTGCAAAGTGGATATTTCTATTTTATTTTTTAATCCCCTAGTCTCCATGATATTCTGGTGCTTCCTTCAAAGTAATTCTTTAGGATGTTATCATCCATCAGGCAAAAAAGTACTTTTCTCAACAAGCCACACCATTAGGTACACATGCCAAATTTTTTAATACCTAGGAGGATTAAGGGATTGATTTAAACCCCAAAGTATGAGCAAGCAATAAAACCACAGCTAATATATTAAATTCCCATTTTCCCCCCAAAATCTCCACATCCAATAGAAATTCACTCAAATTAGTGTTCAGTAGGCATAATTCCTGTATTTATCCTTGTTCTGTGATGTAGACAACAACATTTTGGTTGGGTCTGTAATGCCTTAGAAGCTTCCTAAAAACCTCTCTGAGAAAGCTATATCAGGGTGGGGGATTTTAAACATGTGGTTTTGCACCTATTTGGTGTCCCTTCGGGCTAAACTGGCAACCTCATTATGACATGCAAGAACTTGATTCTGATTGGCTGCTTTTGCTGTCACTCAAAATAATGTAAACTTCGCCTTCTTCAGAACACGGACAGACCAAAATTTTACAGATAGAAGAGCACACCTCGTAACGCGACTCTCCATTTCGCCTTGAACTTCACAAACACTGCTGCAATTTACTTCCCATTGGAGTCTAGAGGCCGGATGTATGCAAATTATTTTGAAGGGGAGGGAATTGAATGATAGTGGGGGGAGTCAGATGCAATTTATGTAACATGTATCCGTTGTTCAGATTGGGCCATTTTCTGGTGGACATTTCTAAATGAGGGATTTCTATGAAATGGAGATGTTCGGAGCACTTTTTGTATGCTCGTAAATGTGGGTAGACTAACATTATTCAACTAAGACAAGGTTAAACGTTTTTTTTTTTTCATTCTCTGTCACCTTTAAGGGTGTTAATGCATTCCCTTTGATGTAGTTACTGTACCTTATATCCAAGGATTTGGCCGTTCTTCTGGTGTTCAGGGACTGAAGCCCAGTTGACCAGTATACTCGTGGAGCTCATCGCTTCTGCGCTCATGTTTTCTGGAGCCCCAGAGGGAACTGCAAATTCACCATAAAATCAAAACTGAGCATTACTTTTTTTGAATACTTAAATGTTTATGATGATTTATCTGTGCATGTCAACTTTTTTATTCATAATATTTAATAAAAACCCAATTCTGAAATCATATTTTTTTCTATTTCACCATGAAATACGCAACAATATGGAAGAAAAGACCAATCGCTATAAGCCCAATAAGGCTTATTTGTGCCTTATGTTCCTGTGATTTTAGCACAGTTGAGGACATAGTTAATGTTTAATGAGTAAGTAAATACATTATTATTATTATTATAATACAAGCATCAATGATGTCACCAAATGTTCATATAATGTATAAAAATATTATAAAATATTACAAATACTAGCCTAACTGTTAGAAGTTACAAGATAAAATGCATTTTCAAAATGTAAATGTTTTATGACTTATCAAAGCTGTAAATAACTCTTATGCTAATAAAGGGAAAGTTCACCCAAAAATAAAAATTCTGTCATCATTTTCTCACTTCACTTGTCATTTTGTTACAAACCGATCAGAGGCCCCATTGACTTTCATAGTATTTTATTCCCTACTATGGAAGTCAATGGGGCTTCTGATCGGTTTGGTTACAAAAATTTTGTCATCATTTACTCATCCTCATGTTGTTCTAAACCTGTATCAATTTATTTTTTCTGATGAACACAAAAGAAGATATTTTGAGAAATGATGGTAAACAAACAGCAGATAGTGACCATTGACTTCCATAGTAGGAATAAAAACATATGATGAAATTTAATGAGTACCGTCAACTGTGTGCTTACCATCATTTATCAAAATATTTTCTTCATCATTTATCACAATACTTCCAAAATATTTTTTTCCTACTATGGAAGTCAACGGTCACTATGTGCTGTTTGTTTACCACAATTTCTCAAAATATCTTCTTTTGTGTTTATCAGAAAAAAGAAATTCATACAGGTTTAGAACATGAGGATGAGTAAATGATGACAAAATTTTCATTTTAAAGTGAACTATCCCTTTAAAAGTGACAACCACGGGTGATCCATTTGTAAGCCTAGACATCACACTTTTTACTATTTTGTAACATAAACCAAAAAAAAATCTTGAATGATTATTTAAAGACTAGATCCATCAAGCAAATAGAGTATAAAGGAAAGTTATCCAGATGTGTCACCTGATTCTTTAGTTTTGCCGAGCACTGGATTGCTCCAGGGTCCAGAGCCGATGGCATTGAAGGCCTGAACGCTCAGCTCATACTCCATCCACTCCTCCAGATCCTCTACCGTCATCTCTCGAGACAGACGTTCATTAACCGTCTCCATCCGTGGCTGCCCGAGCCCGTCCGACCTCCGAGCGCGTACGCGGTAGCCCACGCTTTCAGGATTTCCATTGTAAGCTGCTTCTGTAAGTGGCTACATGAAGATGAAGGGAACGACATGGAGATGGGTGATAAACACAGAAGTATCACCAAAGTAATCCACAAGCCTTTTAAAGCATGATAGCTTTCGTGACAAACATACCTTAATTTAAGGCCCTATTCACGAATCTTGACATCCCAGCTGTCCTTGACATGTTTATAAGAAACGGTGTATTGTGTGAGTGCATATGTGCATATTTTCCTTGTGTGCTAGTGTGTTTATGCCCGTGTGTACATGAGATGAGACTTATAGTCAGATAAATTGCACTTCAAGGTCAAACTTATTGAGGTGGACAGAAATGCTTTTTTCTATTCAACACATCTGAAATAACCAATCTTTATTATATACATGCAGGCGATGCACTCAGCACCCACCTTAAAGGAATAGTCAATTTTCTTAAAAGAAAAATCCAAATAATTTACTCACCACCATGTCATCCAAAATGTTGATGTCTTTCTTTGTTCAGTCGAGAAGAAATTATGTTTTTTGAGGAAAACATTGCAGGATTTTACTAATTTTAATGGACTTTAATAGAGCCCAACATTTAATACTTAACTCAACACTTAACAGTTTTTTTCAACGGAGTTTCAGAGGATTATAAATGATCCCAAACGAGGCATAAGGATCTTATCTAGCAAAACGATTGTCATTTTTGACAATAAAAATAACAAATATACACTTTTAAAGCACAACTTCTCGTCATGTAGATCCGGTCGTGATGCGCCAGCTGACCCCACGCAATACGTCATGACGTCAAGAGGTCACAGAGGACGAACGCGAAACTCCGCCCCAGTGTTTACAAGCGTCTTGAAAGAGGACCGTTCCTACGTTGTTGTATGTCAACTGATACTAATTAATGTCTTTGTGTCAGTTTATTGTTTAAAATGGTCCGCAAATGTGCATTTTATATATGTAACACGTGACCTCCCTACGTCACTACACATTTACGTTAAGTCGCGCTGGACTTGACCTAGACGAAAAGTTGTGGTTTAAAAGTACATATTTTTTATTTTTCTTGTCAAAAATGACAATGGTTTCGCTAGATAAGACCCTTATGCCTCGTTTGGGATCGTTTATAGACCTTTGAAACTCCGTTGAAAAAAACTGTTAAGTGTTGAGTTAAGTATTAAATGTTGGGCTCTATTAAAGTCCATTAAAATGGGAAAAATCCTGCAATGTTTTCCTCAAAAAACATAATTTCTTCTGGACTGAACAAAGAAAGACATCAACATTTTGGATGACATGGTGGTGAGTAAATTATCTGGATTTTTCTTTTAAGAAAATGGAATATTCCTTTAAAATAAATAGGTATGAGCCTACAAACCTTTGAAAAATGATAATAACTGTATGAATGGGGTGTTGAATGTTTTCTTAAAAAAAATGTGTAGCTCGCAGAAGCGAACTTGACCAAAAATTCAAAACGTAAATTTCTTTATGTTTAATGCTCTCCCATCCCTGTATGCTCGTGTAGCTTAACTGGTTAACATGGCATATGTAACAACAACATCAAGGGTTCGATTGCAAGAATAAACTGCATAGCTTGAATGTGCTATACTGTACATTTATCTGGGTGGCTAGATTTTACAATGATCTAAATAAATTAAAACTAACACAGGCATCAAATAATGTGCATCAAACAGAGAGGATGTTCCTTCAGCTCTTTATGAACGTAAATTAAACATTTCAAATCGTCCATAAAGCATCTCAGCACTGCTTTTTATTGGCACATGGCTCAGATATTTTCCAGCAATGAACGCCAAGGGTTTGCCCACAGTTGCTTTTCTAGGGTTGAAATGCTTTTTTATGAAATGTTTATAGCTACGCACACCGACTGCTTTTAAAGCATTTCATAAAAAACGCTGGGAATTGTGGCTAGCTGGGAAATCAATTGCATCAGTGATTTTAATAAATCATTATTCAAATTCTTGTGGTTCCAAGTTATTTTTTAATACGGCATTACAAACCAAATACTGAATTATGCCCCCCAATACTGGGCTTTATGTTGTGATAAAAGACAACCAATATAAATTAAAACCATGTTATATGTAAAAAACGTAAAAAGTAAAGTATAACATGTTAAAGAAGTTCCCATGTTTTCGGGACTCACAATTTTTTTATTTTAGTTTTTTAATAAGAAATAAATATGCTGGCACAGGTATAGTACATTTATGCCTACAAGCATTTAAAAAAATTAAGATCATGAGAAACATTTTAGTTAAATGACTCTAATGCTGCTGGATATTTTTATTCACACACACACACACACACACACAC
This sequence comes from Paramisgurnus dabryanus, assembly GCF_030506205.2. Classification (NCBI taxonomy): domain Eukaryota; kingdom Metazoa; phylum Chordata; class Actinopteri; order Cypriniformes; family Cobitidae; genus Paramisgurnus; species Paramisgurnus dabryanus. The sequence goes on from NC_133340.1 coordinate 35,024,093, forward strand.
ACACACACACACACACACACACACACACACACACACACACACACACACACACACACACACACACACACACACACACACACACACACACACACACACACACACACACACACACACACACACACACACACACACACACATATATATTTATGTTCTCTTAAATATAAGTTTAATGTGCAGAAATAATGTAAGCCATTTGACAAAATAAAATCTAAACACAGTCGAAATCATTTTGGAGGTCACTGCCACGTTTCCACGGCGACTAGTGATAAAGTACATCTTATTGGAAATCCTTTTCATTAAAGACATTAAAACTTGAAACACTTCAGTTACTTGAGAATTGTAAAAGTATAACCTTATCTTTAATGGCAGCTACATGAAAGTTTTAGAGCGAGCGTAATAAATTACTGTACCCAAGAAATGCATTAATCTGCTATGTGTCCCCAGGGTCATTTTCGGCATCAGTACCTCACAAATGTGTAGCAGACGTTTTACAGAAGTCGTTTTTTAGATTAAATGGAGTCCTGCCTTATGAAATGACAGCCTTCATGTTTTGTGCCTTTACAACTCAAATTCTTCGATCGCTCTTCAAGCTTTGAAAAGGTGAGAGGGGAAAAAAGGAGAAGTGAAGGAGAAAATAACAGCAATTACATCTGATACTGACAGACGCTACGGCTCGTGATAGCAGGAAAACAGAGAGGAAAAATAAGCTGTCAAGCGCTTTCGCCTATTTCCCCTGCCTATAAAGCAGGCGCACAGAAGCGCAACAGACTGCATTTGTGTCTGTATCTGATTGCGTTTGAGTGTGCATGTGTCCGTATCTGTTGTGTTTGTCTATTTATGATAATGTTAAAACCTGTTCACACTAGGGATGTGCATTTATGTACTCGAAAAACTGGGGGCGGGTCTGTCAAAGGAGCCATAGTGTCAGGGTGAAAATTAAAATATTTTTATTAAAAACAATCAAATAAAACTTAACTTAAGCACATTGTCTAAAGCGTACAGCGCAACGTCTAAATGGGCGTGTCTGAATCCACTTTTGCTAATTTATCGACGGAAAAAATGGTTTGTGCGCCGAGCGCATGGTCGAAAAGGGTTCGTCCTTTTTTTTAATGAGTAATGGGAGTATTTTGGGCGTAACGTGCAATAAACCAATGAGAGTCTCAGCTCTCATCCCCTTTAAAAGCAAGTTGCGCTGGTGCTATGTCTAATCCCTATTTAGATGACCAACTTTGTAAACTGAAAAACTAAGCGGAGGAAGAAGACCACCAGTTTAAGATTAATGTTAAATAATTGTGTTGTTTTTCACTTGTATTGAAATTGTTATTTTTTAAATTGTTAACCATTAAAAGCCATTTTCTTCTAGTCATGGAAGTAAAAAAGCAGGCTTTTAATTGCTTTAAATGTATGGCTATCCAATATAATCAAAAAAAATTAACAGTAAGAAAAGGTTTGTCCTCTGAAAATACTTTAATTGTAAGAAACAGGAGATAAAGAATTTACAAACGGCTCTCCGCACGTTTCAGCACTTGGACAGCGTCAGTTTTTTTTAAACATTACTTAAAAATGTTTCTCATCCCACCATATCCACAGGTACAGAGTCATCATATACAATAAATCCGTGAGGTAGCATTTTAAAAAAACATTTAAAAACAGATGCATTTCTTTAAAGCAAAGCATTTATTTACTTACCAGGCTACAGGTGAAGCAGCACTCTTCTAACGTCTCATAATCGGTCCTCATTTATGTCCAAGAGACTCAATAATAATCTTTTACATTCAATCCTTTAATCTTTTGTATTTAAAAGCGTATGTGATAAGCAAACCCGCGTTGTCGTCCCATTTATAGGCGCATATTACTAATGCGCTCTTTAAATAACAAAAAAACATATTGCGCCTATTTTAGTTGCTTCAAAATAGCAACGCACCAACAATACGCCTGAAAACAGCTCATTTTCAGACCAGAACGCCCATGGGCGCAAAAGGCGACGCAAATGCATTTGCTATTTAAACAACGTGGCGCTAAACGTGAAAATGATAATTGCTCAGGGTGGAAACTAGCAAAAGACACTTGCGTTGCGCTGCATGGTGCCGGGTGTAAGATAGAGCCCTTGATGTTTAAATATGAGATGATAACCCTTGTGACAGCGCTGTACATTATGCACTTGACTGACTGTATTTTCGTTTTACCAAAAGCGAATCCGAAAATCATGGCATCCTTCTAAACCACAGTGGCTCAGTGATGTGAGGTGTGTTTGACTTCACAGCATTGTGCAGATCGGCAGGTTGCTGCGGCGGGGATGTGTGTAGGAAATGGACTTATCTGTTTGATTTTGAATCATGCATGGTACAGATGTCATACGCCGGTCTGCGCAGCTCACCACGATGTCAAACAGGGACCCAGTCTTTACTACCAAAGGCGCATCCAAATGTAGCCATAACCACAATAAATAAATAAATAAACCCACGCGATCATCGTTTTTGTGATCGATTATCGATGCCACGTTTGGGTACTCGAGCAATCGAGTACCCATGCCCATTCCTAGTTCACATCAAATCCAGAACCTGTTTAATCCCAATTCTTTTTTTTTTTGACCCTGCCTCTAAAAATGTAGCTAAAGTAATGTTTTGGGTTTTACTGTTTTCTACATAAAATCATTCTAGATAATATCAAAATCATTCTGTGAAAATCTTCACAGAAAGTTCAAAGTTCATGTTGAAATCAATGTGAAATCAAACTTTGATGCTGCAATTATGAGACATTAGCCTGGATTTCAAACAGAATCCTAGTTTTCCTCATCTACTTTGTACTTCGTGATCAACAAACAAACAAAAACAAAATAGTTATTTTGATGGCATTGATAAGGTGGTTTTCTGTGGCGTGGAAGAAACATAAGCCATCACCATCTAATAACGTGAGAAGAAAAAATCCTGGTTGTTGCTTGTTCAAACACGACAGCATCAAGCTTCCTCATGGGATCTTATGAAAATGTTCCATTATTTTACTCAAAGTCCACGAAAATCGAGCAGGACCAAAACATTTTATAGCTGATCGCTGTCAAAAAGGTTCAGCGACAACGTCCCAAGGATGACATCAGCAATGACAGTGTTCTTAATATGACAAAGTAAGTGTTTTGATTAATGCCATTAATGTTTATTTTTTTAATCAGTGTATACCACTAGTCAACTAAATGAATATAACATGGCAAAGATGAATGCATATTATATATTGATTCAATAGATTTATTGCATTTTGTGAAAAAAATTATCAGTTTTTAAAATAAATCTTTAAAAATCTAATTACGGATTTGAATTTTTAATGTTATTATAACCTAAAGATGCTATGTAAAAGTAACAGAAAAAAGTATTTTTCATTTTGTCACTTTCTTGGAATAGAAAACAAATTTTTACCCAAAATAGTCGAAATGGATTTATTGCGTTTTGGAACCAAACTCTTCATATATTTTTAAAATGTTTAGGCATCTAGGTAATTCAATTTTTTTAAGTTGAAGCAACACATCTTTTTTTACAGTAAATATACATATTTATATTATAAAGTATTAATATGGTAAGTTAGCCTACACACAATAGGGATAGTAAGACACCTCCAGAGGTGTAATTTAATTATTAAAGTAATACATTTTTTTATTGTTATTTCCATATGCAATCACAATGCGGAGTCTATAGATAATAGTCTATGCAGAATCAAAACCTGTAATGTTTTTTTCCAAGAAATAAGCTTAATTAAAAATAAGCTATATCCACTTTTTCTTGTTCCTAATGCAGAATAATAAAATAGAAATCATCTTAAATATTACTTTCAAGTGTGTGTGACCAATTCTCACCTCCCACCGAATCCTCAGGCTGGTTTCACTGGCGGAGACCACGCTGAGATCTGCAGGAGCCACGTCTGGACTGGCCTGAAGGGTCTGCATCACACGTGACGGCTGACTGAACGGACTCGAACCCACGACGTTCACCTGCTTCATCCTGAACCTGGTACGCATGTATAAAAGGAGGGAGGTAAAACAATGTTTTTAATCTTCTGGTCTTGCTCTTGAATAGTGGTTGAACAGGGGATTTTGGACAGGATAACAGATCTCTACACCCTCTGATCATCTGTAATCCCTTTAGGACAAGATAGTGTGCTGAGAATCAGAAGACCATCTTTTCACAAGACCTTGAGAAAATCAATTAAGGAGAGAAATGGAAAAGGGTAACGGAGAGAAGGAGAAAGAGGGGAATGAAACACAGGGAACTAAAGCTAGTAACAGAGATAGTGGGAGATGGAGAGATATAAGGAAATCTAAAAAAAAAAAAAGTTGTATGTAAGCAATCCTGCTAAAAAGTGCATCCATGTTACCTAATCCATCTTTCTTAAAGGGACAGTGCACATAAACATAAACAGCCTGTCATTATTTACACCTCAAAATTTTGATTGTTGAGATTAAAATCAACATTCCATTATTTATTCCTCAACATTCTCTGAAATCATTCCAATGAATCCAGTAATTTTCTGATACACAATATCTATTAGGCTCCAAAAAACGATTCGCTGAAAGTCTGGCCCTTCATTGCGGCTCTCATATTTCATTCATTTCAAACATGGAGTATCACTATGTGTTGCGACAGGTTTGCCATCAGTGACAAGATACGAAAACCAATGTGACGCGTTATGACGTGCCATGTTTAAATTGAACAGGAATGAGATTTGACTGGTACTGTATGTGAGATTTACGGCAGTTCTGTCTTTTCCTTACACAAACCTGAGAAACACGGGACTGACTCTAAAACACAGTATCTTCTCTTAAACAAAGAAAATAATGTGGGTCTGGGTAATCCAATTTCATGCTACTTCGTGGTATAGTCACAAATTTTTTTATTTGTTTATTTGTGTTGATGGACACGATTTTCCCTCTGTTTTCATGTCAGACATCCTTACCCAAACCCCCACCTTACCCCAACCCCAAGCGACAATTACTATTAGGGGAGAACCAGGGCAAAAGTAACGCGGGACAAAGTAACAAAGCGATTTTCTACGAGCCCTGATAACATTTGCAACCCAAACTATGACAGCATCTTTAGCATGCAAACCCTTGCCAGAGCTGACAAATATCGCGTTATTTACTCATTTCTGAATTTTTCTTGTATTGAGTAAATTACAGAAAAAAATCTTATTCCATTGGCAGATTTTTTTGCTTGTTTTAAGCACAAATTTACTTAAATTTGATATGTTTTGTATAAAAACTAGACATATTGATTTAAGAAATTTTTGATATTTCTACTGAAAACAAGACAAAAATACTAAGTCAGAAAGTCATTTTTTGCAGTGCAAATAAACAAATAAACTTTTTCCCCATTATACCATGAAATAACGTGAGATAGGGTTGGTTTAGGAGGATGTGAGAGTAAGTAAACAATGACTGAACTATTCCTCTAACTATCCTAAACACCAAGGGCTCTATTTTACACCCGGCGCAATGAGGCGCAATGCGCGACGCAAGTGCTAGTTTCGACCCTGCGCAATTATCATTTTCACGTTTAGCGCCACGTTGTTTAAATAGCAAATGCATTTGTACCCCCTTTTGCGCTCATGGGCGTTCTGGTCTGAAAACGAGGTGTGTTCAGGCGCATTGTTGGCACGTTGCTATTTTGAGGCACATAAAATAGACTACGCCATTGACCAATATGTGTTTTGTTGTTTAAAGAGCGCATTAGTAATATGCGCCTATAAACGAGAAGATAACGCGGGTTTGCTTATCACAAACATAAATGCGCAGCAGCACAAAAACGCTTTTAAATATGAAAGATTAAAGGATTGAATGTAAAAGATTATTATTGAATCTCTTGGACATAAATGAGGAGTAATTATGAGACGTTAGAAGGCGCAAAGAGCTGCTTCACCTGCAGACTAGTAAGTTAATAAATGCTTTGCTTTAAACAAAAGCATCTGTTTTTAAATGTTTTTTTTTTTTTTTTTAATGATACGGATTTATTGTATATGATGACTCTGTACCTGTGGATATGGTAAGATTAGAAAAATTTGTAAGTAATGCTTAAAAAAACTGACGCTGTCCAAGTGCTGAAACGTGCGGAGAGCCGTTTGTAAATTCTTTATCTCCTGTTTGTTACAAATAAAGGGTTTTTACAGTACAAACCTTTTCTTACATACTTGTAAATTATTTTTTGATGATATTGGATAACCATACATTTAAAACAATTAAAAGCCTGCTTTTTTACTTCCATGACTAAAAGAAAACGTGTTTTAAAGGTTTTAATAAAAAAATAACAATTTCAATACAAGTGAAAAACAACACAATTATTTAACATTAATCTTAAACTGGTGGTCTTCTTCCTCCGCTTAGTTTTTCAGTTTACAAAGTCCGTCATCTAAATAGGGATTAAACATAGGGCCAGCGCAACTGGCTTTTAAAGGGGATGAGAGCTGAGACTCTCATTGGTTTATTGCACGTTACGCCCAAAACACACCCATTCCACTCATTAGGAAAATATGAACAACCCTTTTCGACCCTGCGCTCGGCTCACAAACCATTTTTCCCGTCGTTAAATTAGCAAAAGTGGCATCGGACACGCCCATTTAGACCGTGCGCCGTGCGCTTTAGACGATGCGCTTAGATCGTTAAAATAGGGCCACAAGACTATCTTTACATTTACAATTTTGCTGATGTTTTTATCCAAAGCGACCTACGGTGCATTCAAGCTATACATTTAATCAGTATGTGTGCTCCCTGGGGACCGAACCAGTGACCTTTGTGCACAATACAGTTAAGCTACAGGAACACTAGACTCTCTTTTTTTAGATTTGACCAGCACTACACTGCCTAGGAAAGGGTGGAATTGCATGTTTGTGTAATCTTCAGCAGGTAAATAAATGAGAGTCTCACCTGTACTGGGTGAATGGGATCAGATTTGGAATCTCCAGAGAATCTCCAGAAGCTGGCGGATTGTCTTTCTCATACAAGACCTTCCACTCATCTGCCTCTCCCACAGTCCCCACCTACAAACACACAGAGCATATGTTCTGAATGCAAAACTTACTGCATACTACGCTATGCATACTGCATACTATGCTGTCAGAAAAAAATTGTCAAAATGGTCCCAAGCTGTCACTGGTGCAGTAACTTTGGAAGGTCCTAATATTTGCCATTTAGATACAAATTTGTATACATTTGGTACAAATATGAACCTTTGCGGAACTAATATTCCATCTATGGTAGCAATATGTGCCTTTTCAGGTGCAAAGGTGTAATTTTTTTAAAAGGGTACCACCCTAGTGACCATTTTGACAGTGTAATTCTATTGATGGACTAAACTTTAAACAGGAAAAAATGACTGCAAAACACTAAGCTGTCCACAATACTCCGGTGTCCTTTTTATGTGCTTGGTGATTTTTTTTTCTAGTTAAAAGCATATTGTCATAAATTGTCAAGACTCAAGGCTCTAAGAGTGTGAAAAGGCTGTTTTCATCACCACCTTGATCTTAATTAGGCTGTAATGAGATAATGAGCTAATTAAAAGTCAAGCAACTCACATTCTCTCTAGTACCTTATAAAAGAGTCGGTTGCATTTATTTATTAAGCGGTGTTCATTAATACATTTGTGTAAGGCATTTTATGTGATATACTGTAAAACAGGGGTCTTCAACGACTCTTCTTCGAGGGTCAGATTTTAAAATTGTAAATATTATGCGGGCCAAACTTTTACCGTATTTTTATCTTTTATATATTTTTTATATATTAAAAAACATGCAAAAAGATTATTATTACTGAAAACTCATATTTTCTTTTTTAATATTTTAAAAACAATTGCAGTTTAATATTGCAAGAGCCAAATGTTAATAGTTCAACTATGAACATTGCACAAAAAAAGTGTAAGTGTAAATAATCAACACATTTATTTTTGTATAGCACTAATTGTGATGTAAAGTTCTTAAACTTCTTTTGTTTATAACTGTTTAACTTTAATAAATTGTTACAGTCCAAGTATTCACAACATATAGCCAGTCTTCTCCTAATGACTAAAGTTGCACTTCACTTCATGTTTTCTTTTTTAATATTGTAAAGATACATACAGTGTGCTAAACCACCTTTTCATTGTACACTACATTCGTATGTGACTGTCGACGTTCGCCCCCTAGTGGCATTTGTAATGAAATTTCAGTTGAAATGTGTCAACATGGGAGAGAAGCTCATTTCAGCGCAAAAGCCTTTAAAATACAAATTAATTTATAGTTAATAATTTACCTATCAGTAATTAAACGTTTTTAAAGGATTCAAGTGTTACTGATAAAGTTAAACAATTTTTTTTATAATTTTCACCTTGCACAGTGTTTTGACAGGAACACACTGAAATACATCACTTCCGGTCAGCATGTGGTATAGTCGCACAAGTTAATTTTTTTTTAATTCATCCAAAGTTCAATTGGATCCGATAATTACGCACTCGCAGATGGTTGGCACCCCATTTCTGACTCTCCTTCCGGTTTATCTGCTGTTATCTGTCATGTACGGTAGAAAGGTAAAAATAACCATGCTGATTTTAAATCAGACAAAGGTGACCGGCGAGCCAGATAAAGATGATTGGAGGGCCGCATTTGGCCTGCAGCCGTCAGTTGACTAGCCTTGTAAAAAGCAGACTATTTGTGCTACTGTACCTTTAAGAGATTTTGTATCACACTGAAGGGGCTTATTTTGCGATAACATCCGGCTTCATGTACATTATCTCGCTTTTTACATGGCTATTTACCTCATAAGTAAGGTAAGGAACATTAAATATTGATTTAAAATATATTATGAGCTAGTTTTTAACGAATGCAGATCTTCCGCGAGGAACACCTTTTACTTTCCCATTTAGTAACCGTTTTAAGATAATAAAAGACATTTAAATGTCATGAACACACTATTTGGTTTAATCTTTTGTAAAAAATAATGTCATATATTTTATTAAAAGTTATATATTTAATTTTGTGTAATATTAAACTGTACATGGGTCAATGAGGTGACGTTAATTATTTTGTGTTCGAATGGATACATTAAATGTAAACGGGTTAAATTTTCAATATAAATTTGCAGATTACTTGCATACATTCTCTTTTTTGAGGACCAAGTCAAATATTTCTGGTTTTATTTCATTATGAAAGAATATTTGGGAGATACTTGTGTCAATTGGTCTAACTAGTATTTTTAAATAGAAATATTTTAATAAAAAATGCAGAATAAAAAAATCATCTAGTTTAGTGTAATAAGATTTTTACATACATTTTTACATCATTTGTCAAAGATTATTTAGAAAACAGATCTTCAGGAAAAATATTACAAAATGCATTAAAATTTACATTTAGAAATAAGTTATAAATCAATAATTTAAAATGTATTTTATGATTACGCTTACATGCCATCACGGTGGATAAAATATTTAATATTTATCACTCTTTGGAAACATTGGCGGTTACACCATTTAACATTTTCAGGTCCATTCAGTCTTAACTTTCATAAAAATGTGGCAAATGTAATTTTCTATTGCATAAAATTAACATAAATACACTGTGCATTGAAATAAACCTAATGCATGCATTTAAAACAAGTAAAAAATTTTTTTTTAATAATTTCTCATCTTGTCAAAATAAGTTACCAAATGTTATTAGTTTTGAGCGGATGTCATCTGTGAAAAACAAATCGGCAAAAATTACAAACTGGCCAATCAGAATCAAGCAGTCCAACGAGCTATGTAATTATTTTAAATAATGTGTAACAACTGTAACAACAGGGATATCCATAATAAATGAGTAAATGTCTTCAGGACACTTAAAATATACTAGTCAACATTTAAAGTGGATCAATAAAGTTCATCAAAGTTGCCCTATGACAAAACCTGGAATTGGGTATTGGTTTTCAAGACAACTTTTATAAATGGTTTTGATCCACTACAAATGTTGACTAGTTTATATGGCACAAATCGAGTGAAGTTTTTTATTTAACACTTTTAGGGGTCTCTGGACCAACCCGTCACCATCCACTCCCATAGTAACCAGAAAACCCCAAACAAAACTTAAAAAATAAAATCTGAGGCCTTTGGTTCAGAAGAAGTGTTCAAACGACATATGGGTGAGTAAATAATGATAAAATTTAAATTTTGGGGTAAACTATCCCTTTAAATCGAGTCATAACCGTAAACAGTCTGAAAAAAGGAGAGAAACCTTTGCAACATTACAATGAACTCTTGCCTCAAACAGTAAGTGCTTCTTTCAATGAAATGTCCCATTTAATATTGGAAACCATATGTTGAAATGAACCATACTTTTGCAGCGCTCCCACAAACCAGCATGTATTTTTGCAGCCTCTCATTTCACCACAAAAAAAGGTGAAAAGATCACAAAAAGAAACGAAATTGGCAACCGCCCGGTCCAGCGTACAGCTGTGAGGAATTCAGCTGTTAAAAAAACTCCCCTACACAAGCTGATTTCTAACCCATAGACTTAAGACCCCATTAGTCCCACCTCAGTACCTCTAATCTTCTCCTCTCGCATCCCTCCCTCCTGCTCTCCGTCGATTAAACAGTATTAAAGATGGGAGCGAAGAAGAAACAGAGAGAAAAAGGGGGGGATCTCATTAGGAGAAGTTTTTCTCTTCACGCTGCACGAAGTTGAACGCCATCCAATAGGGGCTTAACACATATGCTGCGCACACACACACACACACACAGATGGGCATCACACCTAAAGGGGCCAGGAGACCCAGTGCATGACATCTCCTTAGCCTTCTCGTGCAGTGTCAAATGCAGCGTGTGTGTATGTGAGCTTTTATGCAAGAGCTTGGTGTGCGTTTTCTCCAGGGGACGATGTTTTAGTGGAAGAGCAAGCCTGTTTGTCCCTAGAGATGAAGTACCTGCCAAACAACAGCATCTTCACTGGAGCACAGCCTGCCAGACAAGGGCACACAAATGCACACACATACACCCACCCTTACGCTTACAAGCACACACTGAACAGTCATACTGCGTAGAGTGGTGCTGACAGAAAGAAAATTGCTATTTGTGGCAAAGTTAACCAACAAGGCAAAGATAAAATTGCCATTCGTGGCAAAGGTTTACCTTTTATATAAATTTGTGGCAAAGCTGAACATATGGCTAATGAATATTGATAATCGTGGACAAATGTTACTATTATTTTATATTATATACTATTATAGAGAAAACATTTTTATTTGTGGCAAGGTTAAGCATTTGGCAACTTTCAACAAAAAAGGGATAACGTATAGGCAGCCAGTTGTTATCGCAAAAAAAAGCCCGGACAAGATTTATTTTGCGACAACAACCGGCATTCCAATGAGACGTGTAATAAGCAGAATGAAAACTGACAAATGCCGCAAAGTTTACAAATGTGTAAAAATTTTAATTGCTATTGGTTGCAAAGTAAACAATTTACACCAGGAAATCTTAAGGTTTGCGCGATGTTAAGCAGTTTGCTATCTGTGTAAATGGCAACCATTTTGCACAGAGAAATTTGCCATACTTTAAATGATAAATAATGTAGCTGTTTGTGGCAAACTAAAACATATGGCTGAGAGAAAATTGCCATTGGTTGCAAATTTTATCTTAATAGAAAATTGATATCTGTGGCAAAGTACAGCTAAGAGAAAATTGCTATTTGGAAAAGATTAACTATTTAAAAAATAAAAACTTTCCATTTGTGGCAAGGTTAACCATTTTGCTATTTGTGCATTTTGCAGATAGAAAGGATTCCCTTTTTTAATAGAAAATTGCTATCTGTTGCCATGTTGAATGGCTAAGAGACAATTGCCATTTGTGGCAAAGTTAACCAACAAGGCAAAGATCAATTTGGCATCCGATTTACCGTGTGTTATCAGTTTGAGCAGTTGTTATCTGGAAATAACAAACCTTCAAATGTTGCAACTGGCCAGTCAGAATCAAGCATTCCAATGTGCCGTGTAATAAGCAGAATGAAAGCTGACATATGCCGCAAAGTTTACAATTTTGTAAAATTTAAAATTGCTGTTTGTTGCAAAGTAAACAATTTATAACCAGGAATCTAAAGATTTGTGCAAGGTTAAGCAGTTTTTTTTATCTGTGTAAATGGCAACCATTTTGCAAAGCGAAATTTGCCATGTGTGGCAAAGTTTAACATGACTTTAAATGGTAAATAATGTAGCTGTTTGTGGCAAACTAAAACATATGGCTGAGAGACAATTGCCATTGCTTGCAAAGTTTAAACAAACAAACAGACTAAACAAACAGAAATTTTGTATCATACTGAAGGGGCTTATTTAGCGATAACAACTGTCTGCCTGTACATTATCTAGCTTTTTACGTGCCTATTTACCTCATATAAAAGGTAAGGAATATTAAATGAGAGAAAATTGCCATAGGTTGCAAAGTTTATCTTAATAGAAAATTGCTTTTTGTGGCAAAGTACGGCTAAGAGAAAACTGCCATTTGGAAAAGATTAACTATTTAAAAAAGAAAAACTTTCCATTTGTGGCAAGGTTAAGCATTTAGCTATTTGTGTATTTTGCCGATAGAAAGGTCTACCTTTTTTAATAAAAATTTGCTATCTGTGGCAATGTTGAACACATGGCTAAGAGACAATTGCCATTTGTGGCAAAGTTAACCAAGAAGGCAGAGATCCATTAGCCATTTGTGGCAAAGTTAACCAATAATGCCCTGTTCACATTACAAGCGACATGCAGCAAAAAAGTTCAACTTTATGCAAATGATGAGTGACTTTCAGGAGTGACTACCAATGGGAGTGAAGTAGTGGAGTTCACATCATCTGCCTTTCGTCATTTACTGAGAGGACAGTTACTCATTTATTTATAGTTGCTACTAGGACAACCAGAATTAGGAACGCCTTCTAACGACCTCATTGAAAGAGACAAGCGACACATAGCCACAAAGTAATGCGTTCAGTGTATTAGGTAGAGATCAAATTGCAATTTCTGGCAAAGTTAACCCTCTGGGGTCTGACCATTTTGGGACACTGGCAGAGGTTCTGACATGCTCTTACATTTGGTCTTTTTTCAGTTGCTTCAAACAGATTAATGGCAAGTGTCTCATGCGTTCAGCACAAACTGGTCTACAATATTATATGAGCTACATGTATGTACATGTTTGTATTTTTGAGAGAAAAATGTTTATGCGTGGTTTAAAAAAAAGCAAAATTATTAAGTCTCTGATATAAGTCCACAAAACCCACACTAAACATGTTTTCACAAGACTTTTCTGAACAGAATTGAGAAGTCTAGAGTTTTTTTTTTTTTTTAAATGATGTGAAAGTCATTCTGCCTACTCATTCACATAAAACAATATATTGATTTAGAAATTGTAAGACACTTTTTGTTTAGAGGGGTCGTATGCGAGAAGGATTGATTGACAGCTGAGGAAACAAAAGACTTGCATAATGAGCTGCATAATGAGCCAACAAGGCAGAAATCTACTTGCCATTCATGGACAAGTATAACAAGTCTAAAAAGTTATTTGTGGCAAAGTTGAACAAAAAATATTGCTGTTTGTGGCCAAATTAACAGTTTTGAACAAAGAAACTTTCTATTTGTGGCAAGGTTAAAGTGCACCTATTTCATTGCTAAAAACAATGTTATTTTGTGTATTTGGTGTAATACAATGTGTTTGCTAATCTATACGTTGTGATTGGTCTGAATACCTCTGACACCAGCCGGAAATGTGACGCTCCTTACCATGTTTGAAGGATACAGTTGCTAACAGGAGTTAATTTACAGGTTGTAAATCCGAAGTGGGAGGAATTATGATAATGTCGGTCTTGTCTACATCACCAATCCCAGGAAGTAAACTGTTGCCTACTATCGGTGTGTTTGTTGTAGTCCAAGAAAAGAGATTTATGTTGGAGATAATAACTCTTTTGCATCTTGTTAACATGTACTAATACACACCTACACACCAAAGGAAATTTAAATATTTGAATCGGACAATGGGTGCTCTTTAAGCATGTTGCTATGTGTGTAAACGGCGACCATTTGTGGCAAGAATAGATATTATTTAAAGAGTTGTGCAGAATTGCAAAAAATTGTCACATTTAACGACAGTTTGACAAGATGGAAAGGTTTTACCCAAGTCACACATACACACCTGTCCTTCCACAATCCATTTGGAGATGGCGGTTTTGCCATCGCTGCCAGGGCGAAATCTGATGGTGGTGGATCGAGGACTTATGTTGGAGATAACCAGATTCGAGGGCACACCGGGCAGCTCTGTTCACAAGCAAAGCACATTTATTTACATTACAATTGGCTCCGATTTGAAACATTTCCACATTTTCCCTGTTGGTCCTCTCCATCCTGCGTCTTCATTATCCTTCAAAGAAAACTCATGTAAATGGGCCCATAATTCACTTCAGAGTCGATTAGGTTTTGTGTACAGCACTGTTCATTGTGTTTGGGTATATGATTAATTGGCAATTAAATGGATTGATAATGATATTTGGGTGGCTCATTCAACAGTAGATAAAGCTCCTTCTCTTCTGACTCCATAGCATATCAGTGGGAGATAATGAGTGTAGCTTGGCTTTTGGTCATCATCATTTGTTTCATGTTCTCTCTCACGCACACACAGCATCCCCAGGAGCTTCATACTGACTCCCTGTGATGTATTAGAGACTTACTGACTGTGTCTCGGCTTGCTGGTCTATGTGAAATATGAGCCCTACTGCGGCATCCCGTTTCACGTGTTAGATTTTGAACACTGTGCCTATCGCTCATAGCCAAGGGACAATTTAATACATTCAAATATTGTTAGCATTGGAGTGTTCGTTTGTTTGAGCGTACAGACCTGGAGGCAGTCCTGTCGAGATGGTCGATGAAGTGGTCGTTCCGGTACCGGCCTGTGTTACTGCGGCCACCTGCAGCGTGTACGTGGTTAGGGAAGTGAGACCGGTTACTTTAAAGGCCAGCGTGGAGTTGGACAGTGTATGAGATACACGGGTTTCGTTTTGGTCAGCTTCTTCCCAACATAAGATGTAGCCTGTGTAGAAACAGAGACAGAGGAGGACTTTATGCTTTGAGCTCATGAAATTTCTCACCACATACAGTTTGCATACTTTGGGATCTAAACTCACAGCATCTGATCTTTGAACCTTATTAGTGAATGATGTGAAATGCTCGATATCTACAGCAACTTTACTAATGGTTTCTCATGCAAATACAGACTCAACTACTGTTGCTAACAGTTGCTTCCATCAGACAGGGATTAGCATGTTGCTAAGCTAACAATACAATGCAATTACATTTATGATTTTGGACATAGACTTTTTTATCCAAATGACTTATTCAAGCTATATTTTTTCTGTGTGTGTTTCCATGGGAATGAACCCATATGGAAGAAAAATAATGACAAAAGTTTTTGAATTAAAATAGCCTGTTGAATTGTACTACCTGAAAAAAAATGCATTGTATTAACCGTACTTGAATTTTAATGCATTGTATTTTTATGTTTTTGAATTAAAACAGCCTGTTGAATTGTACTACCTGAAAAAAAATGCATTGTATTAACCGTGCTTGAATTTTAATGCATTGTATTTTTAGGTTTTGCATTTTTAAGGGCTGAAATTCAACATGCGTGTATATTTTCTGTATTAAAAATTCAATAGTCCACATTCACCTTTTAGATTTCACTTTAAAATATTCGGTCTGTTTAAAAATACAACGTAAAATATTCAGCAGGCAAGTTTCAGTCCATTTAAATTCGCGTCCAAAAATTCAAGTCCAAAAATTCAGTCGTACAGATTTCAACATTTAACATCCGGGAACTGCAGGAAAAGCAGTAGAGTACCGAGTATAATCTCATCTGCTGTTAATCGATCTGGCCAGCAGGTGGTGCACGTGTTCGCCAAAACTTTGTACATGTAAGATGATTTATCCACTGCAGTGATGAATGTTGGCTTTTATGTTCAGTTTTAGTAGAACAACTGTAATACACTCATACAGAGAGTGTATTGTTTGGTTATGTTATTGACAGGATACTAAACGGTTTTTAAATGCCATATAAATTAAATAGGGCCTTTCTGCCTGCTATTGGCTTCGTTTCTCAAAAGCTAAGTTGATTGTAGATTTTATTGGTGGCAATCTACCATCTTCTTATGCCTACGAGAAACGGACACGTTTTTGTAATTCGTCACCTCAGTTTATAAACCATACTCGGATTATTGAACTGTTCAAGTTACAAATTGTGCGCGCGGATTAATAAACCATACGCACAATTAAACAATCAGTGCTCTCAGATTTTCAATCCATATCCACAAATTCATAAACAATAAATAAACAGTGCACACGCTTTCGCAATGGTTTTGCAAACTGAGTCCACTACCGCAGAGGTCCCCAACCACCGGGTCGTGGACAAGTTGCCACCGGTCGCAAGAACATCCTGAAAAAATTTGTATAATAGCTATAGTTTAATCAGGTGTTTTGTCCTTTACGAGCCGACTTCAAATAACATATCAATCCACTTCTATACAGGGCCGCGCTCTCTCTTTTTCTTTCTTTCTTTCTCTCTCTCTCTCTCTCTCTCTCTCTCTCTCTCTCTCTCTCTCTCTCTCTCTCTCTCTCTCTCTCTCTCTCTCTCTCTCTCTCTCTCTCTCCCAGCGCATCGGCGATCACATTGCTGTCATTAGAGTTCAAGCATACAGTACTTCTAAAACACAATCGATCAAAGAATTGCAAAGGTATGACTTTATGAATAAAATGAAGACATTCATTTGATATCGCAAATGAAACTAATTGCAGGCAGGCGCGGAGATTGACAGCTGGCCCGCCCAATCAGAAATGAAAAAAAAAAAATAATACTCGGGACGTCGGGGTAGCGATTTTGCGAGCCCTGCATAGGTTTGTTTTGTAGAAAGACTTTCTTTAAAGTGAATTTCGTTTTGTATAAATTGTATCTTAATATTAATCAATGTTTAATCAAACAATTGCCTCGATTTAATAAATAAGAAGCAAACCAAGAACGTCTGTGGTGAGGATTATAGTGAACCCACTATATTTCCGCAGCCTATTCTTTCTGCTTTTAATGCATTTCTCAATTACACAGTAGGCTTATAGGTTGTTATGATAGGCTATTTGTTGCTAAAAGCAATAGACTATATTGTATAAAGTGTAGCAATAAACATGGCGTGACTTAGTGCTGAGTTAGAGAGCTGGTAGGCTATCAAACAACATCACTGTGATCAGATGTTTCCTTTCTATTTTTTACCCCGCTGTCATATTTGTTGTGTGTTTATGTTATTGAGAGGAAAGCGCGCAGCACATATTTATAACGTATTGTTATTCAAAATACGTTTTCCACTTGCTTGCAAAAAAAGTTCTCAAAGTGATCATGGCTGAAAGCTGCTCGGGAATATTTTTTTCATTAGAACCATATAACGCAACATTCAACTTCTTTATAATAGTTTTTAAATAGTTATCAGGCTTACTTATAATTTTACTGTTTTTAACATAACATGCAATAGGTAAAATACACCATATGAAGTTGTATCCATGTCTAACTGTCCCGGGGCTATGGCGAATTCCTGTCGGGCTACAAAGATGTTTCTGCGCCCTGCCCGTCGGAGGAAAAAATATTGTAATGGGTTTGCATTCTCTCAGATTTAGTTAGGTAATTATATTGTATGTAATTCGGTGTCATCTTGTTAGTTATTACTATCCCCACTAACAAGTGAAACTGTCAGGAAATGAAGTGAAAGCATAACTAAACCCATTATTCCTTCGTGTTCACGTCTGAAATGCGCGCTCCTCGGCTTCGCTCTTTACGAGTACCCGCTTCTTATGGTCATCAAAAAGTATATTAAATGTTTATTTATTTGTCATTTCGTTTAACCTCAGAGTCAAACATTATTCTAGCAATTCCCTTTTTATTTCTTTATTTAGTAAGTTAACTTAAATATGTGAGAACGAAAATATATTTTTAGTGATTTGTATGAAGAGAATATGATGTTAGAAGCTTTATTTTATAACACAAAATAGTGACTGCACACTCACTTGCAAAAATTATTTATTATAACCAACGTATCGGCAAATGGCCTTCGTCAAGGTATGTGTTCGCTCAGAGTGAAGCTTCATTTTAAGCATTTAGTAGCTTAATTTATTTAAACAGTTTTAATAGGCTATTTTAAAAAGTATTAGGTTTTTTGTGTTCATTTATATTTCTTGTCACTGTGTGCAGGTTCTTTTTTGTAGGCTATATGACAGCCCAATAATTTTTTTAACCAAAAAGGCTTAATTAATGTCATGTTGCATTACAATTTAAAGTATATCAATAATGTCAAAAATGTGACGTGCAGTTCGGGTGTTCTCACCAATACGCTTGTGATTCCTGAAGTTTTGACGAATTTTATAGACTTGTTATAGTTTCTTATTCAAAAGTGACACCCATAGATTCAGGTCCACCCGGACTTAATCCATGCCCACCCATATGTCACGTTCTGCATCCGCCACTGAAAGGGTGACTTCAGATGATGAAATGTAACCATTGATTTTTTTGGGATGCTTTTAGTCACCAACAAAAATTCTCACAGACACAGTTACATTTGTGCTATTGTAGTTTGGACGTGTTTATTATTATTCTGTAATATGGAAAAAATATAAATAATAAAAAAAATGTAGGGGTTGTCCTCGGTATTTGAAAAATCCTGGCTACGGCCTTAATATGACAGCAATGTGATCGCCGATGCGCTGATAGAGAGAGAGAGAGTGAGAGAGAGAGACAAAGAAAAAGAGTGAGCACGGCCCTGTATAGAAGTGGATTGATATGTTATTTGAAGTCGGCTCGTAAAGGACAAAACACCTGATTAAACTATAACGTAGCTATTATACACATTTTTTCAGGATGTTCTTGCGACCGGTGGCAACTTGTCCACGACCCGGTGGTTGGGGACCTCTGCGGTAGTGGACTCAGTTTGCAAAACCATTGCGAAAGCGTGTGCACTGTTTATTTATTGTTTATGAATTTGTGGATATGGATTGAAAATCTGAGAGCACTGATTGTTTAATTGTGCGCATGGTTTATTAATCCGCGCGCACGATTTGTAACTTGAACAGTTCAATAATCCGAGTATGGTTTATAAACTGAGGTGAAGAATTACAAAAACGTGTCCGTTTCTCGTAGGCATAAGAAGATGGTAGATAGCCACCAATAAAATCTACAATCAACTTAGCTTTTGAGAAACGAAGCCAATAGCAGGCAGAAAGGCCCTATTTAATTTATATGGCATTTAAAAACCGTTTAGTATCCTGTCAATAACATAACCAAACAATACACTCTCTGTATGAGTGTATTACAGTTGTTCTACTAAAACTGAACATAAAAGCCAACATTCATCACTGCAGTGAATAAATCATCTTACATGTACAAAGTTTTGGCGAACACGTGCACCACCTGCTGGCCAGATCGATTAACAGCAGATGAGATTATACTCGGTACTCTACTGCTTTTCCTGCAGTTCCCGGATGTTAAATGTTGAAATCTGTATGACTGAATTTTTGGACTTGAATTTTTGGACGCGAATTTAAATGGACTGAAACTTGCCTGCTGAATATTTTACGTTGTATTTTTAAACAGACCGAATATTTTAAAGTGAAATCTAAAAGGTGAATGTGGACTATTGAATTTTTAATACAGAAAATATACACGCATGTTGAATTTCAGCCCTTAAAAATGCAAAACCTAAAAATACAATGCATTAAAATTCAAGCACGGTTAATACAATGCATTTTTTTTCAGGTAGTACAATTCAACAGGCTGTTTTAATTCAAAAACATTAAAATACAATGCATTAAAATTCAAGTACGGTTAATACAATGCATTTTTTTTCAGGTAGTACAATTCAACAGGCTATTTTAATTCAAAAACTTTTGTCATTATTTTTCTTCCATAAACCCATGACATTTGTGTTGGTCATGGTTCACCAATTAAGCTACAGGAACACAATATATATATATATATATATATATATATATATATATATATATATATATATATATATATATATATATATATATATATATATATATATATATCAACAACCATAATGTACACAATAAATTATTAGGCACAAAAATTCATAGTTAACAAGATTATTTTTAAGTACAAAATTAATTTATAATCAGCATTTCCCATTGAAACACAACATTTGTTATGGATATTAAAGTCTGGATATTAAAAAGAGCACTATAAATTTGCTGCATATTGTTTAAACATCATGTTGAAGTTAAGGCGCTGTGTCCAAAATCGCTCCATATACCATACAGGCAGCATGACTGTCAGTAAACACTACAAAAATGTTGGCTAAATAATGTTCATATACGTGTCTGTTTTTGTTTATTTGTTTTTTTTTTTACAAATAAATACATTTAATACACATTACTGATTTTAAACATATGTGTTTAGGAAAAAAACATATAATAGTATATATAATATATATATGATAAGTAGGGCCACAAAAACTATTAAAAATATTCGATAAAAGTCAATAATATTCAGTAATGAAATTTGTGTTAAACAAACGTCATTATTGAGTAGTTGCTTTACTGCAAAAATGACTTTTTTGTATTTTTGTCTTGTTTTCAGTACAAATATATTTATATACAAATTTCTTGAGGAGCAAAATTGACAAAAATATACAATTTAAGTGAATTTGTGCTTAACTCTTTCCCAAACCATTGTTTTAAAAAAGTTGCCAGCAAGTGTCAGCATTTTTTATGATTTTCACAATTTTAATGACTTCCAGAAAATTTTCTACTTTAAATATAAAAACATACAATATATCAAATTAAAGAACAGTCAGTCAGAGGTTTGAACTGTTTGCCCTAAGGGAATTCATTCGGTTTAATAAGTTGAGTAATAGCGCCACCTGGTGGATAATAGTGGAAATATGGATTGACGGAAAAACTTGTCATTAGCAGGAAAGCGTTTTCTTTCAATTGACGAGTTAAGACGTCAATGGCAGAAAGATTTAAAACAAGCAAAAAAAAAAAAAACTGTCAATGGGGTAAGAAAACTTATTGCTTAAGAAAAGGGTTTTTTTGCTTGTTGTTTAATTCACTTAGATTTTTTTTTTTCTACTAAAACTAGACTTGATTTCTTAGGTCATTTTGCTCATCAAGAAAATGCTTCTTAATTAAACATTTTTTTTATATATATGTACTGAAAACAAGACAAAAATAAAAAATATCAAATATAAGTAAATTTGTGGTTTAAAAAGCTAACAACTCTGCCAATGGGGTAAGCAAAAAATCTTGAACTTTTTTTAAACACTTAATTCAAGAAAATTTAAAGAAAAATTTGCATACCCCATTGGCAGATTTTTTTTGCTTGTTTTATCCACAAATTCACATAAATTTGATACATTTTGTCTCAAAACTAGACTTATTTTCTTAGGTCATTTTGCTCATCAAGAAAAAACATCTTGATTTAAAAATGCAGTGTAAATATGTTTTTTTATTTAAACATTATTTTGTGGTAATAACCATGATTTTACTACGGCAACCATGTTTTTGGGTTTTAACTGTAGTAAAACCATTGTAATTTTCATAAGGGTAGTAAAAGTTCCTGTGATTGGAAGGTGAGTGATTGGCAACTGTGATTTGTCTTGTGTGACTGAATATTATTACCTGTGATGATGCCATTCTTGTCTTCTGGTTCCTGCCAGCTAACCTTTAAAGATGTGTCCAGGATCTCAGTAAAGCTCAGTTGAGAAACCGGACCCGGTTCTGTGGCAAACAGATAAACACAAATAACCGTGCAGTTAAAGATGTGTATGTTTGTCTTAAATCACTCCCATGACTGTAGTTTTCATCTCATATGCATTTCCTAAAGGTATTTTTGTATAACCACATATAAAACCAGCACAATTAAACTTGCTTGTGAGACTGTACAACATACTCAAATAAAAAGAAAATCACACGTGTTTTATGGACGTATGTTAGCTGGTTTGTTCGTCAAAGCATGTACAGTAAACATACACATATGCAATACATATGCAATTTTTATAACTTTATTGGAAGGATATCTAAAGAAATAGAAAACTTTAGTAATCTATAAACACACAGAAATATGATTTTATTGGCCAAGGATATATAAAATGCTAGATAAACAGTAGGTTTGTAAACACCCTGCTGCTAGTATAAACACACGTTTACTTTTGAATGGAACAAAGCTTATTATTTATTTGGCAGCACTTTATAGATGCTTTAAACCCGCTCATGGTAAAGGATTTACCCACGCTCTCTGTCCACCAGACCGTAATACTTCCACGATGAGCTTGTTGCCGTGGAACCGGTCTATTACGAATGCAAATGGGTGAAAGCGAATTATGTGCTTGTTGGTAATTACTAGGGGTGTAACGGTACGTGTATTCGAACCGGACCGTTTCGGTTCAGGGCTTTCGGCACGGTGCGCACGTGCACCGAAAGGCCGAATGCATTTTGTGTGCGCCTGTGCGGAACATAATACGTGCGTTTCCGCACGAACATATTAAGTGGCGGAAGTCTCCGCGTTCAGCGCAAGTCTTCTGTCAAACATATAACATAATTCGGCCCGCAGAAAGATTTTTATTTTACTTAGTTGTATATCCGTTTGATTATTGATGTAAACGTTTACGTGTCGTATCTAAAAGCGCATGTTAAACGCGTGTCAACGCGCTGCTTTGTTCTTTCAAAAGTGCGTGAGAGAATGCACGTCTTTCGTTGCTACGCATCCATGAAACGCGCTTTCTGTGACAGCAAGAATAAGGAATGCGTGATCAGATTTTTCATCTGCATATCACGTCAATCATATCATTGTCACAATGCGATCAGCTGGTCGGGACAGAGAAGAGCTGTAACCCGGGCTTACTCAGCTGTTACTCAGCTGCGGAGGGGTTCGTAAGTAAAGTCACAGCTTACATTGATGACACAAGCAAAGATTAGGAGAAACATGCAAAAGATCAAAGATGGCTATGTATGCAGCTCACTAATCTCAAAATGAGTGTATAATAAGTATATCATCATGTTGCTTGGTATGCAGTTACACATAGAGCAGTAATATTATTTTTATACAGAGATGGTACATAGCCAATTCAATTCTGTGAGTTAAACAATCCAAAATAAATCAAAACAGAAAATTTTTAGTGGCAAAAATGTAGGCTAATAGTTCATAAATGTATTCAGGAATTGAATTTGTTAGTTCAAGGTTTTAGTCGAAAAAGTTTAAGAGAAGGTTAAGATAAGAGTTACCTTCTGTTATAAAATAATGTAAAAAATAACTTTGCAGTAGTATTTTATTTATTATTTTTTCATTTTATATATATTTTATCTGTTATATTTTAATAAAGTGTTTAAAAAAGTGTAAACAAATTGTAAAAAAAAGTTTAAAGTAATAAACAACCTGCAGTTTAATGTTTGCATTTCTCCCTTACTGTACCGAAAATGAACCGAACCGTGGCTTCAAAACCGGGGTTCGCACCGAACCGTGATTTTTGCGTACCGTTACACCCCTAGTAATTACCCTCATGCGTTAGCAGTCATTTAGTGGTTAATCAATCATGCATACACATCCCGCAAGACAATAAATCCGACAGACGTACATGACAGTTGCCTGAAAAGCTGTGGTTAATGTGTGCGGATAAACCTTCAATCTCATTAGATCTAGCGCAAGCGTGGCAAACTCTTATGCCCCGACTGCCAAGCGGACCTTATCAGAGCGGGTCGTCACGCCAGACTGACAAGTGAATCAATCACCCGTGCTTATGAAAACGCATGAGTCCATTTAACTGACTGCACTGCCATTCAAATCCCAAATCAATCTTTATGCGCTTAGATTTTGTTAGTTCCGACAACTTTCGTTCGCATTGTTACTTAAACGGCTTCTTGTCGTACACGTTTGCTTCAGCTACTTACTTAATTTACTTATTTTTGTTTTATTCCAATCTGTTCTTATAAAAATAAAACACTTGACGTTTACAAACAACCACAGAACTTTGTCAAGTTAAATGTTAACTATTAATTATAACTATTAAATTGCAGACGTTAAGCTGTGTATAACATGGCTTAGTCTAGTTTCTAGGTTTTTCTAGGGGAGTTTATATTTTATTTTATACCCAGCCTGATATCAAGAATTTCCATGTTATAGCCACGTAATATTTTGCTCATTTATCCGTGTCACGGATCTCCGCATTTTACCGTGTCCGTACCAAGGACTTTCTTTTCCGTGTCAGTTTCACGTATTGGTTACTCAATTGTTTTTCCTATTTTCTTACATTGTTGCTTAGGTTTCGGGTTACAACGACTTTCTGTTACATAAAATGACATCCAAACCCAACTCTTACCCTAACGTCAGGGGACAATTGTTTAAAAATCCAGAAAAAATTATAGAAACCAATAGTTAAAGTGACATCCTAACTTAAACCCCAAATCTAACCCCAAACCAAAGGTTTAAAAATAGGAAAAACAATTGAGTAACCAATACGTGAAACTGACACGGAAAAGAAAGTACGGATACGAAAAAATGCGGAGATCCGTGACAATGACACGGATAAATGAGCAAAATATTCTGTGACTATAACACGAAACAGGTTGATTATACCATGGCGTTGTTAAATGCTTTAAACTGATTGGTTGAGAAATGTTCTACAGGTACACTGCAAAAAATTATTTTCAAGAAAAAAAATTCTTAGTATGAAGTATTTAGTATGCATAATATCTAAAAAATTCTTAAATTAAGGTGCTTTTTCTTGATGAGCAAAACGACCCAATAAAATAACTCTAGTTTTTAGACCAAAAATATCAAATTTAAGTGATTTTGTGCATAAAACAAGCAAAAAAATCTGCCAATGGGGTAAGCAAATAATCTTGAACATTTTTCTTTAAATTTATTCCGATTTTTTTTTTTTGCTTGTTTTATGCACAAAATCAATAAAATTTGATATTTTTGGTCTAAAAACTAGACTTATTTTATTGGGTCGTTTTGCTCATCAAGAAAAAGCATCTTAATTTAAGAATTTTTTTATGTTTTTACTAAAAACAAGACAAAAATACTAAGAAATGGTTTTCTTGAAAATAATTTTTTTTGCAGTGTGTATGCATTATTTTTCGATAAACGAACACCTTAAATGTCTGTGGTGGTAACCATATAAGCGAAATAATTGACCCCGGTCAGTTAAATTATATGGTAATAATTCACACCTGCGCTTCACATCCTGCCGCATTACTAACTTGGGTGTGCATTAATCAAATAACATTTAAATAATTCAATGGCCCATCGTCAATTATTCCTTACTTTATACCATGGGTCTGTTGAATGCTGTATTCTGATTGGCTGAGAAATGTTCCGTGGGTATGCATTCATTTCTGATAACCGCACACCTAACTTGTCAAATGTCTTACAAATAGGCAAAAGAGCAATGTTTGTTGTAACCGTGGTATAAGAGGAATTATGGCCCGTCGTCAATTATTCCTTATTCTCATTGGTCTCAAATTGATTCCTTCTTTGCTTTAGCTATGTGAAATTTGGTTCACTTAAATCGGTTTCATTCCATTCCTTTCCTAAAACAAACCGAAAGTTTGAAAGAACCCTGTAACGTCAATCAAAATATCAAACTGAATGTTTAAAGAGGACATATCATGACAATCTGACTTTTTCATGTTTAAGTGCTAGAATTGGGTCCCCACTGCTTCTATCAACCTAGAAAATGTGAAAAAGATCAACCTAGTAACTTAGTTTTGTTAACCAATTTCTGCAAGAATGTGAAAAAATAGGTCATTGAAATTTGGCTCCCCTTGTGATGTCAGAAGGGGATAATACCGCGCCTTAATCTACACTATCCAACCACAGCACTGCCATTTAGTGCATAGATCAGCTCATTTGCATTTAACAGGACACACCCGAAACGATGAAACACCTACAAAGTGGCAATTTTAACATGCTATAATAAATTATCTATATATTGTTTTTTGAGCTACAACTTCACATATGTACTCTGGGGACACCAATTATTTATTTGACATCTTATTTATTTCGCATCGGCACAACTAACACAGAATAAATAAAAGCCTGAAACA
This sequence comes from Paramisgurnus dabryanus, assembly GCF_030506205.2. Lineage (NCBI taxonomy): Eukaryota > Metazoa > Chordata > Actinopteri > Cypriniformes > Cobitidae > Paramisgurnus > Paramisgurnus dabryanus. Next base: position 35,050,182 of record NC_133340.1, read on the forward strand.
CGGGGGTGTTGGTAACCTGTTGGTCTGATTGAGCTATTCATTGAAAACAAGCTCCTGTGGCTCTCAGTGCAGAAAAGACCACAAGCTGTTATCATCTGATGAAAATTACATTGTCTGTTAACAGCTGCGCACGCACACGCGCGCATATTTGTGCGCTCGCGTGCAATAGGACAATCAATACCGAGCACATGCGAATTGACTAACAAAAGTGATCCTGCTTCAATAATTGCAGGTTAGTCCAAGCCGATTCTCTACGCCTGCGGCGTGGCACAAAAACAGCGCCCGGGTGGCCAATATATATTCAGCAAAGACTAATCAATAGCGATGTAAAAGCACAATTACGTGGCAAATTGCAGTATGCATTGTGAAGGAGCCAAATCTCTCCTCTATATTGATTCTGGTGGCTGAAATGTCAAACAAACGGGCTTGTTTTTGCATGGAGACATCTTTCTCAGTTTTGAAATAAAGAGCATACTGTTAGCCGAATGTCTCCAATTAACTACAGACCGACTGACTGTAAGTGTGCGTATGCACTGCGCGTGAAATGTCAGGAAAACATTACATCCCTGAGGACTATTTAATTGGTCACAGGTTGCTTTTTATCACTCATAGCTTTTGATATTGAGCTTATTGAAGATCTCAGCTGTGTTTAATGGATGAACTGTCTCATACTCTCCTTTCCCTCTCATTGCTATCTCGGAGAAACAACTAAGACATTAGCCCCCTCAGACCCTCCATCCACTGGAATGGACATCACATGTTTTGTGGTTCAAACCAATAAAATGCTGACCAACCAATCAAAATAAGCCACACTGGGGGAAAAATCAGATCTGAAGGGGTTAAAAAGAAAATTTGCGATTTCTTCTGTTGAAAAAGCAGAAGATGAATTGAATGGGTTAATATTGTGTTGTGCCAGGGGTCAGTGAGTGTACTCACTGTCAGCGTGTGTCTGGATGAGCTGTGGTGTGCTAGCCGGACCGTCGCCGGGCGTGGTGAAACAAAGCACGGCCGTTTCGTACCATGTGAACTTTTTTAAATCGCTAATGTAACCATAGTGACGTGACCCGTGGAACTCAGGGGCAATAGTCACCATGGTGATGCATTCGGGACAGTGTTCAGGCCATACCAGCAGCTGTGAGAGAAACATCAAGAATTAGATTTACAGTAACACTGCGCTCACAATATTCAAACATGAAGACAAACCATGATGTTGCCTAATATCAATCATTTTAATATTACTCTATTTCTCTATTTGTATTTCCTGTTTTGTTTTGTTATTGGTAGCCATTAAGGGTTAATCATTCATGCATACACAGCCCAGAAGACAATACATTTTTTACCTCTAACTGGAGATATGAGACCGTAATAAAGGGATGACTCTATACTCTTACCTTGTACCCCTGGTTAATGCCATTGATAAACTGTTGGGGCGGTGGCGTCCAGGTGAATTTGATGGTGGTGGAGTTGAGCGCGACAGCCTCCGCGTCTTGTGGTGGCGCTGTGGGGACTGCAACATGGAAGGACAATTAGTCATTGAAAAATTTGGAGAATTTACAATTATATGTATGCACTTTAATCGTCAATAAGATGTGTCTGCCTCCATATATATGTACTTTATACATAGATACGTAATTTAACCGCTCAGTGTAGATGTGGCCGCCATTTTGGAGCGCTTCAGATGCAGAAATCGCTCACATTTTCCAGTATACCACGACATTGCGCTAAAGGACCTTGCTTTAAAACTATGAGATTATTTCTATTGTCACAACCTGGCCTATGAATTTAAACATTTACCCTGTTTCCCAGTTCAATAGACAAAGCCAACATTCACATAAAAGGTAAATGCTAATTCTACATTTAAAATGATCATTTAAGTACAAATGTGTGTAAACACACAAATTTACAATGAATATTCACTCACTTACTACAGTATATAAGACTTTATAGTCTTTAGCTTATCACTGCTTCGCAGCAGGCCCGAGCATGAGGTGTAAAAAAGGATTTCCATAAAGAATGCTTTTACCATTTAATGTGTTTAAAATGGTCGCTTTAATGGTCAGGCCTGGCGAGTCGAGCACAGATTAGACATCGCTCAATGGGATTGGGCCCTCTCGATTCGTCCCTTATCGTTTCAAACGCAATACGTTGAAGGGAAACGAAAAGACAAAATACATTGATCTTCACCACATACACATCATCAAGTCTTCAGAAAAGAATGTAAAGGGTTTTGTTGACAGCGTGTGAGGAAGGATCTTTTAATAAAGAGAGTAAGTCTCCATTAATCTTGGCAAGAATATCATTACACTGACAGTAAATAATATTAATAATCACGGCTCAAGAAACTCAGAACACCCCCATATATTTCCTGTGCACACACGCACACATCTTTAGGCACATAAAGCAAATTAGATTAATTAATGGGCTATGGTCACTGGTAGCCTCGAGTCCATAAATTTACTCTTAGCAATAATCCTTCAGATGGCCAATCCGGGCAGTAAAGCCAGCAAATGGATTTTACGGTTCCCAGAGTTACTGTAGATCCTTTATGATAATAGCAACCCTGAGGAGAACAGAGAGCGTCTTACTTTTATACTTGTTGCATGGGTTACAAGTATACGTTATTTATAGTCCATTTACTTGCATGGTACTGAATTCTAAGAAATACTCAAAGGGTGATTGCACCCTAAAAACACTTAGGGCCCTATTTTAAGGATCTAAGCGCATTGTCTAGAGCGCACAGCGCAACGTCTAAATGGGCGTGTCCGAATCCACTTTTGCTAATTTAACGACGGGAAAAATGGCTTGTGCGGCGAGCGCATGGTCAAAAAGGGTTGCTCCTATTTTTTTAATGAGTAATGGTAGTAATGTTAAATAAAGGTAAATATAGAACAGATAAAAATGTGCGATTAAGTTGCGATTAATCAGAAGTTAACTCATGACAATCATGCGATTAATCTAGATTAAATATTTTAATCGATTGACAGCCATAGTTTTTACACATACAAGAGGGTCCACATAAGTGCAAATTTCGTCATCTGAATAGGATGCGTGCACTGTACATGCACCCACAAAATTGTGCTTTGTGCGTGTAGTTCGCGCATGCACATACAGGAGAATGTACTGCATTTTGTTGCATGTCTGTGTAGACGTACGAGTCAAATAAACTACGCTTGGTGTTCGACCATGCACAATGTTAACAATGTTAACAAATACCACTGTATTGTTAAGTGTTACCGGCTAAGCTGTACAAGTTTGAAGAATGATTTGCTCAATAAAACATTGATTCTGTGTGTGCGTGTTTTTGTGTGTGTGTGTAGGATTGTCTAACCTCCTTGTAGAGTGTACTCAGTGACAGACTGGCTGTACACCCCCAGGCCGGCTCCAGTGTAGGCAGCCACTTGGATCTCATACTGCGTCCAGATGATGAGGTCTCCAATCAGACAGTAATTAATCTCTGCACTGGTGATGTTCTTCAGCTGAAACTCACCAGGCAGACCCGCCAATCTATATCTGAGTGGGAGGGGGAGAGATTGTGTTTTTTAGGAGCTGATTGTCAAAATCAGCCGCACACACGTTTTACATTTTTGCGTGATATGTGAACTGTGTTCGGATGTGCAGAACTTCCTAAAGAGTGTTGCTGTGCGGTTTCTAGGGTGTTCTTAGTGGTTGCTAAGTGGGCCTTGTCAAAAGGGTTGACCCCAGATCTCAACGATATTCTGGACCGTACGTTCTTAAAAATAACGTTGTTTCAAAAAGGCGAAGGGGAGTTGATAAGACTGATACGTGCCATGAACATGAAGGAGATTATAGCAGGCTTTTAATTGCTGTAAATGTCTGGCTATCCAATATCATCAAAAAATAATTTACAAGTAAGAAAAGGTTTGTACTTTATTTGTAACAAACAGGAGATAAAGAATTTACTTATTTGTTTAAAGCAAAGCATTTATTTACTTACCATGCTTCAGGTGAAGCTGCTCTTTACCCCTTCTAACATCTCATAATCGGTCCTCATTTATGTCCAAGAGAATCAATAATAATCTTTTACATTTAAATCCTTTAATCTTTCATATTTAAAAGCGTTTTTGTGCTGCTGCGCATTCATGTATATGATAAGCACACCGGCGTTGTCGTCCCGTTTATAGGCGCATTTACTAATGCTCATTAAATAACAAAAACACTATTGTGCCATAGACTTTAGAGCAGGTTTTAGTTGGTCAATGGCGTAGTCTATTTCAGTTGCCTCAAAATGGGCGTTCTGGCCTGAACACACCTCGTTTTCAGACCAGAACGCCCATGGGCGCAAAATTGGGCGCAAATGCATTTGCTTTTTAAAACAAGGTGGCGCTAAACATGAAAACGATCATTACGGTGGGTTGAAACTAGCAAAAGACACTTGCGTCGCGCATTGCGATAATGGGCCGGGTGTATGATAGAGCCAATAAGTGTCATTCGTTCAATTATGTCATTTTTAATGCAAAGATGACATTGTTTGAGATGTCTTTGTTATGACACCTTGACATTAACCAATTAATCATAACTTGTCATGACAATTTGACATTACCAAGACAACATAACTGACAACTTTTTACAGTACCGGTAACACAAATTGACATTGTTATTAAAATGTCATTAAGGGTTAATACTCTGTCAAATCACAACATCAAGAATATTCTTCAGTTCATAATGTTTTTTTGTAAGTTTCCTCCATGTGTTTAAGAAATAAAATCAATCATTCAATAATAATAAAAATAGTAACTGAAATTAATAAAATTATATTTTATTGCATTTGGAGACCGATTCACCTAAAATTAAATGAAAACAGTACAATAATGGTTATAATGTACTGGTTTATGTCAAGTTGTCATAACCAAGATATTTCAAACAAAGTCATCTTAAAAATGACATAATTGAGCAAATGACACTTAATGACAGTTGTCATAAATGTGCATAAAATCTCCTTCATGTTCATGACACGTGTCATGTTATGATTATGAAGGCGTCATGTCAGTCTTATGAACACCCCTTCGAAAATGTATGAGTGTATCAGTCAAAGGTTCTTAAAAGAACCATTTCATAACAGTTTAAAGAACCTTGTGGAAACCAGAAAAGTTCTTGAGATGTTAAAGGAACCATACAGATAAAAAATGGTTCATCATGAGGTGTTTTATCATGTACCAGGTGGAAAAACATACATAAATACATATAGTACATGTGCTTCACAATCTGAATCATCATTTATGTTTTTTGGACAAGCTATATACACCAATTTCTAATAATTGGGGTTATTAGTGTACAAAAATTCCAAGAATTTAAACTAATACAGCTAAGGTTTCTTTTTGTTTTATGTAGGTTTGACAGTTGTCACGGTTTGTAAACAGCTTTATCAAGATGGTCTACCATACCAACTTAAATCTTATCAGCTTTGAAGTCCATCTGATCGAGCAACTGAAACAGCTTAGACCAGCTAATGACAACAAATGTCCTGCTTGGACCCACAGATGTTGGTTTTAGTTGGGTGGTCTAGCAGATTTGGAGATAACAGCCTTAGTCGTTAATCTGTGCCATTCATTTACAGCTGAAAAACGATCTAGTTACAGCTAAAGACATTTCTATCACATTATAATTCAGTGCGTGTAAACACCAGTAGCAGCAGTCTCCTATAGCAAGTGTGGAGAAAGAAAAATGATCCAAAAAAATGAAAAATAACAATCCAAAATATTTTTTCAGTACATACCTGACCAATGCTTAATTATATATTTTTTTAACTACAAACAGACTTACTTTTCAAGTTTCAGCTTGTCGTTGTATATTTACCTTCAATGCTGTGTTTACTGTTGGCTCTTACAGCAAATTGCTGCATCATTTGTAAATGGCGTTTTTTACAAGCATCTGCTAAATGAACACATTTAAATGTAAAATACTATTATACCTGAGCACATAACCCCGTAGGACGCCATTTAGCTGTGGCTCTGGAGGCGGCTGCCACTGGACCATGATGCTCTGATTGGTTCTGCCACTAGCCACGATGTTTTTAGGAGGTGCGCTGGGTGGTTCCTCCCGCAGCATCAGCCTGACAAAATAAAATCCTGAGATAAAATCATGCGAATCGCATCATAAGAGAGACATTTCAAAACCCGGGGTCTTATCTCAGAGTTCTCTCCCAGACTCATCAATTTTTTCTGAAAGTTTCAGAGCTTATTCGGTAGTCTTGAAGAGATAGAAATTGATCCTTCTGGTATGTCTATAAAGTCTTTAATAGTACTGAAAAAACACTGTGCTGATCCAGGAGGTGAGTTATGTTCACCAAAAAACCCGAGTTTAACTTGGTGCTATGTAAGTATATACAAAATTGGAAAAATGCATTGTGTTAATGAAAGCATTCATATAAAAAGACCTGAGGAGACACTTATGTTCATTGTGTCGTTTAAAAAGGTTTGCTTTTTGATTAAAGGGCACCAATTTCATTGCTTAAAAACAATGTTATTTTGTTTATTTGGTATAATACAATGTGTTTGCGTGGTTTATGGTTCAAAAACACATTATTTTCCACATACCGTACATTTTTGTCGCTCCAAATTTCCCTGTCTTCCTGAAATGCATGGATTTTGTACAAAACTCATTGATTTGAAAAGCGCTGTGTCCCTGATTGGCCAGCTAATCTGTACGTTGTGATTGGCCTGAATACATCTGACGTCAGCCGGAAATGTGACGCTCCTTACCATGTTTGAAAGATGCGCTAACAATGCAATGCTAATAGGAGTTAATTCACACGTTGTGATTCCGAAGAAGGTGGAATTATGATAATGTCGGTCTTTACTACATCACAAATCCCAGGAAGTAAACTGTTGCCTACAATCCGTGTGTTTGTTGTAGTCCAAGAAAAGGGATTTTTGCATTGGAGACGATAACTCGCGTCATTGTTTACTTTGGGGTTTGTTCCTTTTGCATATTGTTAACATGTACTAATACACACTTACACACCAAAGGAAATATAAAAATGTGAATCAGACCATATGTGCCCTTTATAGCAGGAATATGTTTAATGAAGCTCTTAAAAGCAATGTCAAAAGACTGCCAAACAGAAGCGTGCGTCTGATGAGACCGTCTATACATTTGGGATGGCATGAGCAAGAGTCAATTTTGGAAAAACTATTCCTTTAATTACAGAAAAACCTTTGACTAGATTTTGCAAAACCCCTAAATCTCCCCATCAGCCTCTCTTGTTTGTTGTAATGTGGTTATTTTTCCCAAACCAAATAAGAGCAAATTACGTAGTCAAATGTAATGAAGTAAACAAGAAAATAATTTTTGAAACCAACCTAGAAAACGAATGAACAACACATATTTTACCGAAATACTACAGAAACAGTAAAGTCTATTTATTTTTTAGATTCCCCCCAATTAGTGTAAACCAGTAAGCCCTCTAATTTCTCATTTGATCAATCCCATGGGTTTTGGCACTCAAACGGTGTCTGAAGATTTCCAGAGACTGAAGATTCCCAAAGCAGGCGATAAACAATCCCGGGCTCTAATCTGCAGTTTAAAGGTTATTAGCTTGATTAAGTGAGCAAGCCATACAGTGCCTCAATCAAGCAATCTTGAAGGAAAGTTGCTAAGTCTGATTGATGTTTTGTCAAATAAACAATAATAACCCTAAACCAATTTTCAAGGCTTAGAAACATTCGTTTTAGATAAATATTTTGTATTGTATACATTTTATTCTTCACCTGTTTTAACTGTATGCAGTTTATCAACTCAACAAGGCAACATATTTGTATATTATTTTTTCTAATGTAAGCATCAATTGGCTCACAAGTGTTAAAGGGATAGCTCACCCAAAAATTTTAATTCTGTCATTTAATCAGTTTCATGTTGTTACAAACCTATATAAATATATTTGTTCTGATGAATACAAAGGAAGATATTTTGAGGAAATGTTTGTAACTAAACCGTTCGTGCTCGTGACTGCTCATCCGAGGGGCGCAAATTCAAAATAAGTTTTCTGAGTGTCATGTGTGTTCAAAATATGTGTTTGTTGCGTCATGTGAACCATGTGCATCACGTGTTTTGTCAAAATAAGTGCCTGCTGCACACGCGTCAAAACCGTTTATGATAAAAGAGACGCTCACGTTCACAAAATACACGCAAGACAATCCCTTAACAGTAAACTCTGATTACGCATGAGATTATGCGAGTATCTGGCAAACGCGAGCGTCTCTTTTATCATAAATCTTCAGCAGGCACTTATTTTGACAAAACACGTGATGCACAAAGGATCATTCGCCAAGCAGAACACATATTTTTTAATTACGAACCATACACCTGACGGGCTACATACATGTTGTGACGAACTTCGCATCGAGCACCCTCGAAAAAAGAAGTCACCGGCCGCCACTGTCCCATAGTATTCTTTTTTCCTACTATGGAAGTCAATGGTTACAATCAGCTGTATGCTTAACATCAGTTATTAATATACCTTGATGTGGGTGAGAAAATGATGACAGATTTTTCATTTTGGGTGAACTATCCCTTTAAAATGACACATATAGCATAACTATGTCACAAGGGTCAAAAAGTATAACCCCCAAAAAAATGTGTTGGAAAATGTCCAAATCATTTAAATATATTACTAGTAGGCTACATAAATGCTTAATAAGTTAACTTTGTTTGCCGTGTGCCAAATATGAACATATTGTGTCTACATATAAAACAGCCCCCAATATTTGAGAATTCAAAATGAATAAATAATGAGAAAAAGAAAATAAGTTTGTGCACATTCTGGGAGTTATACTTTTATCTTCGATAGCACTATGCCAAGAAATGAATAAGAATAAAAGAAATAGAGGTTTAAATCTTTCATATAAATGATGAAGATCCAGACATTAATTGAAAATGAAGCCAAAGCAGATAGGTGCTCAAATTTTAATAAGTGCTCTCTCCATCAATATTTGATTTTTTGTGTTTCTCTTCCTCTTCATCATTTTATTCTCTTTCCTCTCCAACTGTTCCTCTTGTTATCACCCAGCTTTATGAATTAAACATTCAGTTTGAAAGATATGCGATAACACACGCAAATCCTGTGATTTGAAATTACATTCAGCCACGACTGTACGTTTTCATCAGCTGAAGAACGCACACAGGAAATTGTGTTTTTTGTGAATTAAATAATGAAAATGTGAAAAAAGGACAAAAAATCTTGAGCATGCAGGTCTTGGCCACAATAAACTGCAGGTTCCTATACGTATGGGAGGCTAACATCACGTCTTTCAAGCACTTATGTTGGGTCGAAGTAAACATACCATGAGTACTTCTGGTGTGTGAAATTGACCCTTGTCTAAACATGCCAATACAGCGTAAGGTACAAATGGTCAAAGCCCACTTAAGCGGCAATCGAAAACGGGAATCTCTACATTAAACATAGTGATTATGAGAGCAGGGGAGACTTAAGCCAGCCTAGCTACTATTCAATATAAAGTGGAAATGTCAGTTTAATGGATACTGACTTCAAATAGAAGCTAAGATCTGCGAAACAGCATGACAACCTTTTCAACATGTCCTTGGTGACTGAGCAGGTCTTCTGCCTGCCATTTAGCATAGAGTCTTTGGTGCATTAGCTTCATGCCTTTGGCTTTAAAACACTCATTTGAACCCTTTAAAGACTTTTTAGGGTTTTTTGCATTTTGATCTAAAATGCAGTCTTTGTGACGCGTGCCAAATTATGCAAGAAAAACACTAAATAAAGAACCAAAAGGTCTCCCTGCGGCTAAGATTTTATTTGAAATGTGCAATTCGCTCTGTCTCAGCTTTTTAAATGGTCCCTAAATATTTCATCTTTTACGTCTGTGTCATAATGGCTCTCGATCTGGGCGTTTAATGTAATTTAATTACAATATGTTTTTCTTCTGAAAGGATTCAAGTGTTGTGCTCACACATTAGTAACCTCTTGTCTAGCTGTGTATGGAGTCGGCACTAAAATGGCAACTGAAGTTACTGAAAATTACAAGTTTTATTGTTTTAAACGGATAGTTCACCCCAAAATAAAAATTATGTCATCATTTACTCAACACAGTCTCATGGCAAGTTGTGTTATAGTAACGAAATTTTTTATTAATTTATTCGTGTTTGCTGACATTAATTTCACTTGGCGCTTTACAGGACCGGAGATCGACGAAAAGTTGTGGTTTAAAAGTGCATATTTTTTATTTTTCTTGTCAAAAATGACAATCGTTTCGCTAGATAAGACCCTTATGCCTCGTTTGGGATCGTTTAGAGTCCTTTTAATCCCCGTTGAAAAAAACTGTTAAGTGTTGAGTTAAGTGTTAAGTGTTGGGTTCCATTAAAGTCCATTTAAATGAGAAAAATCATGGAATGTTTTCCTCAAAAAACATAATTTCTTCTCGACTGAACAAATAAAGACATCAACATTTTGGATGACATGGTGGTGAGTAAATAATATGGATCTTTTTTTTTAAGAAAATTGACTAATCCTTTAAGGTAAGTAAATGATGACAAAATTTGTATTGTTGGGGCAACTATCCCTTTAATACACTCTAAAAAAATGGTGCTATATAGCACCAAAAGTGGTTCTTTGCTCGTAATCATAGAAGAACCGTTTTTAGTGCCATGTAGCACCGCTGAAGCACCTGTGTAGAACCGAATAGTGCTATGTAGAACCATATTTGGTGCTATAGTGGTGCTATATGGCCCACATATGGTTCTACACAGGTGCTTCACCGGTGCTACATGGCACTAAAAACGGTTCTTCTATGATTACGAGCAAAGAACCACTTTTGGTGCTATATAGCACCATTTTTTTAGAGTGTACATTTGGCTGATTGCTACACGACTCTTTTAAAATAGCATTCATATACGTATTGTGTTTGTATTATTCTAGAAACGTGTTATACTTGTAATTCTGCGTCTGCAAGTATTCCTGAGGGGTACAGGAAGCTTTAACCAAATTCCCTGCATGCATGATTGAGAACGCTTAACTTCTTTCCGATTCCGAATCTTTGAAAGATAGTCGAGAGTTTTGTTTGAGACGGTCTGTCGAAAGTACACAGCATAACCTCGAGCACAAATGTATATACTGCTTTGGTTTTAAAGTTATGTTTGTCAAACTGTTAGGAACTTATTGCTTTTAGATGGATGGCTACAAACAGTTCTCTAATACCTTTCAAAGCTCCCTTCATTTGAACAAGCAACTTCTTTGCATGCTGGTCTACTATTATAGATTTACAAGAAGGCTGTGATATTCAATAATGCAATGCACGATACGATAATGCTTGCATGTTTGTAAAATCAATTTGAACTATGAAACTATAAAACCGACATGCTTTCACGTTCTTTCTGATTATTGATCATCTGTCAGAGCACACACATGCACTCATGCACACACAGGCAATAACATTTACATTCCAGTCTCTGCATCAACCTAAACTTTGTATGTACATAACATTATGTTTTAAAAAATTAAAATAATTTAGCGAAGGCAAAACTGTGATATGCAAATTGCAATATTGTGCAGAACTAATTTAAACTGTTTCTTTGTCACGTTACAAAAATGGTGCTAAAAATGGCACTAAAAGTGGCTCTTAAGCATTTATAAGCTGAATAAATATGCTTTCCATTAATTTATGGTTTGTTAGGACAATATTTGGTATGCGGGTGAAATAATTTGATAAAACTTGAAGGGACTGACATGACACATTTATAATCATGACTTGACATGTACTATGAACATGAAGGATATTGTATGCATGTTTATGACAACTGTTATTAGGTGTAATTCGTTCAGTAATGTTATTTTTAATGCAAAATGACAACTTGAAATTAACCAATACATCATAACTTGTCATGACAACTTGACATTACCAAGACAACATAACTGACTACTTTTTACCATTAAAATGTCATTAAGTGTTAATACTCTGTCAAACAGTTTTTTAACAACATCATGAATATTCTTCAGTTCATAATATTTTTTTAAGTTTCCTCCACATGTTTAACAAATAAAATCAATCAATCATTCTATAATAAAAATAAAAATTGATAAAATTATACTTTATTGCATTTGGAGACCGATTCACCTAAAATTAAATGAAAACAGTACAATAATGGGTTAAGCCATGCAGCGTTGGGTCCATATTGCTGCAAAGTTAATTACATTAAATTAAACTAATTAAATGTTTTGTTCGTTTTTTCTTTTATTTAGAACCCTCTGTGTGAGGAAAAACAAGTTCTGTTAGTTGTCAGTTTTTTATGTATTGTGCACAAACACAAAATTAAGTATAATATTTTGACGTGTTTGTTGCATTTTGTTAAGGTATTAAAAATAATTTTACATAGTTTTAACACTTAATGGCATTTAAATGACAGTTTAATGTAATGTTTACCCATAAAGCTAGGTAGTTTCTTAAGTTTGATCTTTATTCTGCTATGTCATGTTAATGACAAATTTATGACAAGTTATAATATATTGGTTTATGTAAAGTTGTCATAACAAAAAAAATTCAAACAATGTCATCTTTGCATTAAAAATGACATAATTGAGCAAATGACACTAATTGACAGTTGTCATGAACGTGCATAAAATCACGTGTCATGTCATGATTATGAAGGAATTATGTCAGTTTTATGAACCCCGTTTCAAGTAAAGTGATTTTGAGAAAATCGCCTTTAAAATTTTCCAAATGAAGTCCTTAGCAAAACACATTACTAATGATAAATACATTTTTGATATATTTTTGCTAGGAAATTTCCAAATATCTTCATGGAACATGATCTTTACTTCATATCCTAATGATTTTTGGCATAGAAAAATATATAATTTTGACCCATACGATGTATTGTTGCCTATTGGTACAAATATACCTGTGCTACTTGCAACTGGTTTTGTGTTCCAGGGTTAAAATAGCACTTAAAGTGGTTCCCCATATGATTACGAGCCAGTGAACCACTTATATAGTTATTTACTTACTTATTTAGTTACTTTTATTGTTATTTTATTGTTATATCTAGACATGGGCCGGTATGAGATTCTGGGGGTATGATAACCGTAAGTAAAAATACCACTGTGTTGCCATTGTAACACTAAAATGTGTTATTTTTAAATGTCTGCGTATAAAAAACATAAACTTTTTAACTGGACACAATACATTTTATTTTTAAGCAACATACAACATTTATGTCAGGTAAAAATAAAGCCTTTAAGTGATAATATTCTTTCAAAAATAAGTAATTGAAATGTAAACATGAATCAATTACATGATTTAATTAATTTTGTGTAAACATTTTAGTGGTTTTGAAACCTTGACTCTTAAAACCTCGGTATAGACCGTTTCATCGGACGCACGTGCGCTGACGCGATACACATCTGGATCCGAAATACTAGTTGCTAAACTGATCTTCTGAACAAATGCCTCGTCGAAAATAACAAATGTTTTGGTTTCCTAGGTAATCTATGTGTCGTTTTTTGCTTGCTATATAAATAAACTACGTTTAAAGAACTTTGTTGTTATTTATTCTTAGCGGAGTTTACCGGAAGTTACGTGCGGACCACGCCAGCCGCTTGTTTATGATGTTACTGCTGAAACCCTCTATACCTTGAAACCAGTAACCGACCCATGCCAAGCACCATCCAGAACAAGCTTTAGTGTAGATCAGACTCAAAAGTTTTGCTTTGCAAGTGTTTACCTGTTTGTCTCAGGGCTGTACTGCCCACGTCCAACCTGATTGACAGCACATATTCTGAACTGGTATGTCCTCGCTGGTGTCAGACCACTGACTAACAAACTGGTTAGTGTAGGACTAACGTCAGCCATGTAAACCTTCCACGGAGAATCTGTAAATCAAAATCAACAGGAAAAAATCTAAAAACGGATTATAGCAGAAACAACAATTTCACCCTTGAATTTAAGTAAAACAGATATTTTTCTCACTAATTTCTATGTTTAATGGTCATAGGGGAAAGGGATGCATTTACTTTCATGTTTAAATAGTTTACAAACAAATCAGTTTTTTTTTTTTAAATGCCCCACACAGTATATGCAGTATAACATAACAGGGGCTAAACATCAATTCATGTGTCATTATCTGGACTCTGTCATATAAATTTACAACACGATGGGCTCACTGTTGCTACAGTAAGGTTAGCCGAGTGTCAAAGTACATATTTCTAGGAAGAAAGAAAAGCCTGCTATTTTTATATCCTTTTTTATTTGATTTATCATCAGTAGTTTGAATCTCTTTCTATACAACGGTTGAGCAAATGATGAATTTTACTGTGCTGTTGTTTATTTGGAGAGTATGACTGCGCACGACACCCAGTTTGTGTGTGTGCAGTACATTAAAAATGATGGGGAGCAGATCAATGAACAATTTAGCTTGAGAAACCACTCAAAGCAGACCCGAGAGAAAAGACGACGGAAACTACGAGGAGCCATGAAAATAAATCATGAAGTCAACAGGAACTGTAAATATTAAGCCGCGGGGACGCCTATGAATATAAATGCAGACAAAAGCACACAGAATAGCTTCTGTAGGACTGTCAATCAATAACACGTTTGAATCGAAATAAATCACCAGATTTGTTTCATAATGACAGATATCGCTTACAGATGTGGCCTTTAAAAACGCGCGTTTTCTCCCGCGGCATTCGCCAAATCGTCTCGCGGAGTCACGCAGAATTCTGCAAGTGTTTTCGGGGGGGCTACTTTCCCTTTTCCCTTAATGTGTTTCGCTTCACAGAAAATCCACCAGGTGGCGCATAAAAAACTACATTTTTATATGCGTTGTCATTGCGGTTGTTTCCAGAAGTTAATAAGGGCATTGCTGAATATTTAATATTTCTATTAAAACAGCAAAGTGACGTCAACCCCTTCTTGCCAGCATAACAGCGCATACATATATTAAGATGACTGTACGTGCAATGGGCATTTATACTAAGTGCAACAAAGAATTTAGTGTGAGCCTAATACCCTTAACTCTATTTACAATGAATATCTTAATTATTTGTGTTGTCGAATTTTGACACCGTTTCATTGTTTGTTTATAATATTAATAATTATGTCCGTTTTTCTAAAAGTATTAATATTTTAAAGAGATTCATGTGGTATAAAAATACATGTTTTAAAGTTAAAAATGTTGTAAAAATATATTAGTATTATTGTTCTTAATATATTAAGAACAATAATATGACACATGTATATTGCGCTAAAATGCTATACATATGGAAAGAGGAATTCTTCTCAACCACCACCAATAAAGTTAAAAAAATATTCTTTAGAAAAATAGCGTTTAAACCCACGCAGAGCGAACAAGAAAACATGGGCCTATGCTTACATACTGTACAGTGGGCATATGATATCTTTATTTAGTTTTACATATTTAAAACTTTAATAATACCTTTCTTGCGCATATAGGCAGTCAGTGTTATGATTTTTTTTAATCCTTTCAGCCGTTATTCATAACAATAAACAGATTTCCTTATTGAAAGGAAAACGTAGAAAATGTTATTATGGGTATAGTTGATGCAAATAAAGTGTGCAGTATACAAAAAATGCAAACAAATTATTTCTAAAAGTGGCAAGATTTTAAAAAGATAAAGGTGGTATAAAGAAAGACATGAGAAAAGTAGAGGTATGCAAAAGAGCACAGTTTAGTTATTGTTAATTAAAGCGGTTTTATACACCTTTGTTTGAATTGACAAGCATTTTATTCGCCACTTTCAACACATTTTGTGATTCATTTACTGATTTATTACAGAAAATTGTTGTCAGAAGCAAAGCTATTGTACAAAGCATCTTTATATGTATGTTTTAAAGTTAAAAATGTTGTAAAAAATATATTAGTATTCTTTAATTTAAGAATAACAATATGATACATTTATATTGCGCTAAAATGCAATATACATTATTCTGCAAGCAATATAAATTATTCTCAACCACCACCAATAAAGTGTAAACATTATTCTTTAGAAAAAAACGGCGTTTAAACCCGTGTTGCGTGGAGCGAACAAGAAAACATATGCTTACATGCTTATTCGGCATATGATATCTTTTTTATTTAGTTTTACAGTTTTAAAAGTGGCAAAAAAGTTCTTAAAATCTAATGAATACTGGTTTTGTAAAATGTATATAACTGCAGATGCGTGCGTGGGATCCGGGCAGGTATCATTTTCCTCCAGACCTTGACGCATGGTCGCGGGAAGGCGAGAAATATATTTTTTTTAGGTTAAAATATTTTGCACAATTGATATATTACTTATGAATATTTTAGGAAATTATTTTTGACACACGTAGGTTATTACGTGTATTTTGGATTTTAATTTCATTACTGTGCCTATCCGTGGCCTCATCCGAGCGCACTTTCTCCGCCTTGCATCTTTTGAAGACATTGGTATGCAGCACCATGACCCAGAAAAGACTCACACACCTTTCCCTGATGCATGCCCACACAGAAATACTGAACTCCCTGGATATTAGTCCTCTAGCTCATGAGAGACTTTGGAATCTCTATTATACAACCGGCGCAATTCGCGAGGCGAGTTTTTTCTGTTCGAGTAAAGAGCGCGTTGATAATATGCGTATTAACGGAATGACAACGCGGGTTTGTTTATTACATGGATGCGCAGCAGCACAAAAACGCTTTTTAATATGAAAAATTAAAGGATTAAAATGTAACAGATTATTATTGAGTCTCTTGGACATAAATGATGACCAATTATGAGACGTTAGAAGGCGCAAAGAGCTGCTTCATCTGTAGCTAAGTAAATAAATGCTTTGCTTTAAACAAATGCATCTACTTTTAAATGTTTTTTTTAAAATGCTACCCAACGGATTTATTGTATATAATGACTCTGCACCTGTAGATATGGTGAGATGAGAAAACATTTTAAGTAATGCTTTTAAAAAAAACATTTCGCTGTCCAAGTGCTGAAATGGCTCTCCACACGTTTGTAAATTCTTTATCTTTTGTTTGTAACAAATAAAGTATTTTTACAGTACAAACCTTATATAAAGCCTATATTCTAAAAATGTAATTATACACCATGTTTTTCTTTATAAAAGTATACAATATCAGAACTAAACCCATTATTATTTTTGTTCAAATTATGAATTATTTATATGTTTAAAAAAGACAGTAATAGTACTATTTAGTAAAAAAAGATCTATATAAAAATATACTAGGTATGTTAATGTGAGAATATTTTACATCTGTTAATCGACGTGTGATCTTAACTTAAAAACGAAAGTAAAATATGTTCGTCCGCATGGACATTGAAAACTGTGAAGTTTAATTAATATTATATGTTGTTATAATATTATATGTTGTATGTAAATTGTAACGAAAGTAATTCCCCCTGGGATAAGCATTTTTGCTTCTGATTAATAGCGCATATTCATCTGAGAACTGATGATGTCTGTGTTTCAGACCCTGGCTGTGTGCCCTGAAGTGTATATGACAATAAAGTAGTAAATCTCAATGTATTTATTTTTAAAATGTATTTTAAATAGGCCTATAGGCTCATAGTTTTTTTGGTTAAAAAAATTCACAGCACCCCCTGTTCAAAATGACTTCCAGCGGCCCTGCCTTGACGCTTTGTGTGTTCGACTTTAAATGGTGCGGCGCTGACTGGTCGGCGTATGACATCAGAGTACCGCGAGAGCAAAGGTAAAGTCGGACCATTTGTAACATTTCGACTTGCTCTCGCGGTACTTTGATGTCTTAGTTGCCGAACTGTCTGCGCAGCGCCACATAGAAACGCCCTTTGACTCTTTAAGGCAAAGTACCAGCAACATGAGAAGTGGTGGCACGCAAAAGAAAGTGAAGGTACGCAGTACGCTAAAATATAAAGTGTCTGTACTGCGAGCACTGGTTTAGTTATTTACATCGTGTGTTGCTCTTTCACCATTGTGCACCCGCGCACTCGCTCTGTAGTTTGTAGCTCGCGCTCCGGCTTCGATAAACAATGCCCGTTTCTCAATACCAAGTAGGGGAGAGTGGGGCAAAGTGAGCCAGTGGGTAAGTTGACCCACCCCCTTTATCTAGGCAACCATACAGATTTGTAGCCGTGTGACCACAAATACAGGTAGCAACCATAATTTATATTTGGCAATGTTAAAGAGAAGGACAAATTAAAGAGTTATGATTAAAGTATGATTTAAAAAAAAAAAAACAGTTTTTATCCTATCAAAGTAAAATGTATACATACCAGGTATAATGGCTGTTATGTCAAAGTAGATTTATCCAGGTCTAAATATTTATACAATACATATTGGTGATAGGCTAATGTATAAAACCATGTGAATGATTTAGCTAAAGATTAGCCTGAATTACTAAGCTAGGCAGTTTTCCAAAACGGTGGCTGTGGGGCAAAGTGAACCAGATGGGGTAAACTGAACCAGGGGTTCAACCCCACCATGAGGCACTGTAACCATTGAACATGTTTCATAACAAAAAGAGCCTAGGTTATATCAACATATGTCAAATTAAGTTACCTGATATCCACTTAATTTTATAAGTTATAAACATTCATTTAAAATAACATACAGCGTATGTATTAGGCCTATTTGCTTAAATTGCATTTTAACAAAGAAACTGCAAGGGTTGAAATTAAAACCCAACGCGATGGTGAAAACTGGATAAACCGGTTTTCTTTTGATTCCCTGATGATGAGGTGATCGATTAGCATTGGGGGTTGGCAAAGAATTGGCAGACCTAGGGGTGGTTTTTAATTTCTTGACTCTGTGTCACTGGTAGCTGCTAAAACAAGCAGCTAAACCATGTACAATTAATTACATTTTGGAATTAACTTCCTTCATGTCTTTTTATTTATACACTGTAAAAAATATTTTCTGAATTTTTAAGTAGTTAGCATTAAATATGTTTACAAACAATTGGTTTACAAACTCTGGGATGTTTGTGATTATCATCATTCAGAAAAGTGGTGCTTGTGTTTAGACTTGTGTTTTACGTGATTAAATCATGAAGATTACATTAGTTTCTTTTCAGTGTAGAACAGTTTGTAATCAAATTGCAAAAATATAGTATATTTATAAACATCGCTGAAACAAAGAGTGAATTAAAATTAAAAAAGTAATAAAGTTAAAGCTGCTGATAATTTTGTTTATATTTACTAGCCTTTTCTGAGTGAAAAATGTTTAGATTTTGTTAAGTAGCCTAAATCCTACTCCAATTTATTTCAGTGTGGGTTTCTCATTTTTATCAGCTTTCTTTTGCTTTTCAAAGGGCCGTCTACCTTTGCTACCGCCAGTGCTTTAATGTGGGCCGGTAGGCGCCAGTACTCAGTACCGCCACTTCCAAATATAGCTCTTGCGTACCACCACCTCTCCCTGCGCCCAGAACGTACTTCTAGCGTACCAGAACGCTCATTTGCACATCTGTTTAAATCAGAGGCTTAATTTAATCCTTTGGCTGCGCTGCCGCTTTTCAAAGCGCCCTTCACAATGCAAGCTACCTAATTCGTCCCACCGAGAGCAGAGACTACATTACCCATACACCTTTGAGTTTTACAAGTTAAAAGCGCATGCGTAGCTTTTGCTGCTGTCAATAGGCTTGTTCGACTTCATGCGGCGCCCCGAGAATCGACAGCCGGAAGACGTCACAGTATCGCGAGAGCGAGGCGAAATATGATTTCTTGAATCATTCTCGCGGTACTCTGACGTCATCCGGCTGTCGGTTCTTGTGGCGCCGCATGAAGTCGAACAAGCATAGTGTTAACAACGTGGTTTGGAGAGGTGTGTGAAACGCGCAACCATAGCTGCTCTGTTAAAATGAAAATACAATGAATACTTAATATGCCTTCCTGGTTTTAGACTCTGAGGAGTAAAAGAACAAGGCCAGAATCAGAGGACTCTCGCTGGCTGACATCCCACCAAGCCAGAATGATATCGCTGCAGGTACCCTTTTGTAGGTACTACGTGACAATCTCTGCTGTCGCGGCTGTCAGCTTGGTTCCCCTCGACGCAACTTCGGATTTCCTCAGACGATGTGCAGTGTAAAAACATTATTGAAATTGTATTATACATACTTGCTAAACTACAAGTGAACAAAATTTCAATGAATTTGAACGACGTGCACAGGAGTTTTATCACCCGCAAAATGGAAAACAATGGGACAAAATAAAGTGATGACTTTCGAGTTTCAAATGGCCAATATTTTGTTATTCTTGAACCCATAGACATGGTCTTGGTGTCCAGAGAGTATCTTTGCCCGACAGCGACAATATGTTATTAAAAAATAAATTACATCATTATGGATAAATGAGTGCTTGCAGAAAATACATATTTGAGAATGCTTATCAGTACTTTTTTGTTTCTTTAACTTTAAAGATGAATATTTTTCTTTAGAGATGGGCAATTTTCAGCAATAGCACATTATATTAAACATTTTGAGCTCATAAAAAAGATTTTTCGCTTATTTAAATGATTTTTTTATGTTTTTATGCACGTTTAGTTTTGGTGCAATTTCATCAAAAGCTTATAATTAGGAAATACACACAACACGCTTAACGTATATTTTCTATATGTTAAAAATGTTGTAAAAATTGCGTATTCTTATATAATAAGAATAACAATATGATACATTTATATTGCGCTCAAAATGATTTAGAAATGGAAAAAGGAATTCTTCTCAACTGAGTGCATGCAGAATATATAGGCTGTATTTGAGAATGCTTGTCAGTACTTTTTTGTTTCTTCAACTTTAAAGATGAATATTCTCCTTTAGAGATGGGCAATTTTCAGCAATAGCACATTATATTCAACATTTTGAGCTCATAAAAAAGATTTTTCGCTTATTTAAATTACTTTTTTATGTTTTTATGCACGTTTAGTTTTGGTGCAATTTCATCAAAAGCTTGTAATTAGGAAATTCACACAACATGCTTAACGTATATTTTCCATATGTTAAAAATGTTGTAAAAATTGCGTATTCTTATATAATAAGAATAAAAATATGATATATTTATATTGCGCTCAAAATGATTTAGAAATGGAAAAAGGAATTCTTCTCAACTACCACCAATTAAGTTTTAAAATTCTTCTTTAGAAAAACGGCATTTAAACCCACGTGCACCGAACAAGAAAACGTATGCTTACATACAGTCCGTGTATGATATATTTTTTATTTAGTTTTACATATTTTTATTTATATGCATTTAATAATAGTCTACCGTAAGGTCATAATGTACACACTGTTAAAAATGATTCAGTGGCTTTGTAAATATCTCTAAAATAAATGATTAAAGTAACTTAATAAAATCTCTTAATGCAGTTATGCGATTTTTTTAGTTGGAAAATAAATTACTTAAAATAGAACAGATATTTTGTGTAAAATGTACATATATTATTTGATGTATACGCCTTAATAATATAAGTATTACATTTACAGATTATTTTAGTCAATATATTTAAAAAGGTCAGAGTAATATATTTAAGTTTTTTAAACTGTAATAATTGCATATTTCAAATTATTATTATTTCTATTTGACATCAAAAATGTGTAAGTTTTACGCCTAACTTGAAGTATGAATTACTTATATTTTCACATTGATATTATTTGAGTAAATGTAGGCAAAAAATAAATTAATAATAAGTAGAAAAAATGTCAATTTTAAACAATCACATAGCCAACGGTTTTTAATCAGCAACAAAGAAACTGCACATTTTGCCGATGACAAACACCTCAGAAACTCCTCCAATTTATGAATATTTACACTCACAATATGATTTTATTTCCTTAGTACAAAAGTATAACATATTATACAAATTCTCAGTGAAATGTATTAAACACCATTGCATACTTTTTATCGTGTTTCATACCATGTAAATGGAAACATGATAATATAAAAAGTAGCCTACTGTTCAGTAATGCAGAAAAGTGCAACACAACCATGTTAAAGCTATTAAAACGTTCAGATGCAAAAATGAACTAAATGTAAAATTAGATAAACTAGTTAATGATATTGCGTAAATGCGCTCGGTCTCTTCAAAGGTCTTCGCGAATTATTTTGTTATAAGACTCGATTATCATACATCACGTCTCTTCTACTGTAAGTACACGGAAAAAATAAGACAAATGATGCGCGTTAGAGTCGGATTTTTATGAAGAATATGTGACTGTTTATGTAACTGGCAAAAGAAAACTTCGCCAACAAAATGTTTGCCAAAAAGCATGCATTTGTATGACATCAAAGTCTATCGCCTAAACATTGATAATCCGTGTCATGTTACTTCAATATCATACAGTATACGCTAAGCATGAAGTCGAGCACACACATTGTCGTCAGTATGGCCTACATGAAACACGCCTGCCCTCTACAGGTTTTTATATTTCCTGCGTCCCCCACCGAACTCCCCTTCTGCGGCATCTCGCAGAATTTCGGAAGTCTCCGCGGCATTCTGCTCTCAGAAACGCGCATTTTTAAAGGCCACATCTGTAGGTTACTCACGTAACCCCGGTTCCCTGAAATAACGGGAACGAAGCATTGCGTCAGTTAGCTGACGCTATGGGGGAAACTCCTGTTTACTCCGTGACTGAAGCCTATTGGTTAACGTCTGTACAAAGTACAGACCAATGACGTTTGAACCCGCGCGCGGGAGGAACGCGTCCTTATATAAGCTTTAGTTTAGTTTTAGTTTTATTAGTTTATAATAACGTGGACAGTCCCTTTTAATAAAAAGAGCAGCTTTAGCCTGTACGGCTAATTTCCAGCTGTAGTCCCCGGCCAGAGTGTTAATAGGCATACATCAAACAAAATACATTACAGTTATATTACAACAGAACTAAACAAAAGAGAATAAAATATACAATCCTGCAACACACAATTTAGACAAGCACAGTCAAAAAACACCAATTACAAAAACATAAAGCCTGTTACATACATGGGAGCAGTACAGATTTCACATATAATTATGCAGGAGCCACATTAAAACACATACATAACCAAACATTAAGGCAGCCAACAAAGATCTAACAGCAGCAGCATGACCATGTCACATCAAATGCCCATCACATCTGTCTGATTAATGTGTGCATTTATAATTGACGGATAGCCAGCTTTTAAGATGTGTAGTAAAGACGGAATATGTATGTAGGTCTTTAATTGTGGTGGGCAATGAATTCCAGTTTTGTATTGCTGTAACAGAAAATGATAATTGACCAAATGTGCTTTTCCTAAATGGGATTGAAAGATCACCGCGTGTAGTGCTTCTGGTGATCTGACTGCTATTTTTACGTTGAATTATAAATGAATTAAGAGGAGTAGGAGCCTTATTATGCAGAATTTTATAAACCAGACAGATATTTTTGTATTTAATTACATCTTCCCAGCTTAACAGTTTATGGTCATCAAGAATGATACAATGATGTGAACTGTTAGGCTTCTGGGCCAATACTTTAAGAGTTTTTTTATAAAGAATTGCTATTGGCTTTAGTGATAAGCTATTTATTTGTCCCCAGCTTGTCAGACAATATGTCAGATGTGACACAATCATGGCATCCATAAATAATTTAGCAGCATTAAAAGTAAGTGCATTTCTAATATATCTAAAATTTGCTAATGTAAACTTAACCCTATTGCACACTTTCTTAATATGAGGTTTAAAAGAGAGATTAGAATCAATAATAACACCCAAATACTTAAATTGTGGCACAATACTGATGTTTTGACCTGAGATCATTATATTTGACACAATATTACTTTGTCTCTTTGTGAAAAACATTCCCACTGTTTTATTTACATTTAGTTGAAGACACGAACGATTTAGCCAATTAGTAATGTGATCCATAGCTATGGTCAGTTTGGCAGCAGCCAGATGTTCTGTCTTGGCATGCACATATATTACAGTATCGTCCGCATACATTAATGTACTGATATCTGGACAAACTGATGGCAGATCATTAATATATAAACTAAACAAAAGCGGGCCAAGTATCGAACCTTGTGGTACCCCTGTAGATAGATTAAGAACTGATGAACGATAATTATTAATGGAAACGTATTGAGTTCTACCAGTTAAATATGACTCAATCCATTTGATTGCAGAAGGGGAAAAATTAAAAGTAGATAATTTGGCAATAAGTACCTGATGGTTAACTGTGTCAAAAGCTTTACGCAGGTCTAAAAACACAGCACCAACAACACCTCCCTTGTCAACCATTGCTCGGACAGTTTCTACAAAGAAACAATTGGCAGTTTCTGCAGAGTGATGGGCCCGGAAGCCAAACTGCATCGGATGAAGAGTAAATGAACTATTATTAAGAAAAGAAACAAGTTGCTCTGATACACATTTTTCAGCAACCTTGGAGACCACAGGTAAAATACTGATTGGGCGGTAATTAGATAAAATTAGAGGGTCATTTGACTTAAATATAGGAGATACAATTGCAGTCTTCCAAATAGTTGGGAATATCCCCTGTAATACTGACTGGTTAACAATATGTGTGATAGGGTAGGCTAGATGTTCATTCAGGGATTTAAGCATTTTAGAATCCATTCCATAAATATCTTTTGCTGTTGAGTTTTTAAAAGAATTAATAATTGCCTGAGTTTTAATTTCAGAAATAGGTTGAATGATAAAAGATGGCTTACTTTTATCTATTTCAACAATATCTCCATTTATTGGAGGAAAATTCACTGCAATTTCATTCACAGAATTAATAAAATATTCATTAAAAGCTATAGCTATTTCAGATGGATCTTGTATCAATTTACCATTCAAATTCAGTTCTACCCGGTTTCTAAGCCTATGGCTAATTCCCATCACATTCTTAATCTGTTCCCAGATCAGCTTTGTATTACCCTTTCCCTCATTAATAATTTTTATAGAAAAGTTAGCTTTAGCTTTTCTAATTACTTTGACTACTTGATTACGTAGTGAGGTGAACCTATACCTATCACTATTTAACTTTGTTTTTAATGATCTTTTTAAAGCAAAATCCCTTTCTTTCATCAGATTAAAAATGTCATTATTAAGCCAGGGGAGTGCATTTGTTTTTTTCTTTCCTTTTACCTTTCTAGTAAACTCCTTAACTAAACTTTGTAGCTTAGTTGCAAACATCTTGCTGACTTCGTCTATATTGATCCCGGTAAGAATATCTGACCATTTAGTCTGCTGTACTGCCCTTTGAAAATTATCCATTTCATTCTTTGGGATCCTAAGTTGCTCCACAGATTTATTAGAATGATGAAAACGCTTTTTTGTAAGTTTTCTTGACAGTAATGTCAGATTATGGTCAGACAGTCCAGTAATAAAATTAAACGTTTTTACAATTCGCTCGGGCTTATTACTGAATATTAAATCTATCTGTGTTTGCGATGATGTGGTTATTCTAGTTGGACCTTCCAACAATTGGGTAAAATCTAGACTGTCTGTGATCTGCTTAAGGGGTTTCCTATTAGTCTTATTTAGCCAATTACAATTTAGATCTCCAAGTAATATTACCTCCGTTTTAAAATCACACGCTTGAAGTAGCTTTTTAAAAGTAATATAAAAATCATTATTATTGGAGGGAGGGCGGTATACAACAATGAGCACAAAGGACATTTCAGATGAGAGCACAATATTCAACCCAATACACTCCAAATCATGATCAAAAGGCCAACATATTTGATGACAGTTAATGTGGTCTTTTATATAAATCATAACCCCTCCCCCTCTTCCCTCAGATCTGTCCCGTCTAAAGATATTATACCCGGGTACATGTAATGCGCCCAACGGAGAGTTGTTATGTAACCACGATTCTGACAGGCCTAAAAAGTCTAAATTAGAGTTAGTGAGAAGATGATGTATTTGTTCAGACTTTGGGGTGAGGCTACGAATGTTCATATGCCCTCCAAAAAGACCCCTAGGTTTAAGTTGTTGATCCCAGATAAGTCGAGAATGATTGACAATTTTAAAAAAGTTCAGTTTGCGATGTTTTATCCGGGCAGGATTTATGATGCTTTTAAATGCATTGTGAGCTGAGCCGTGCAGATTTTCACGCTTACCTTGAGCGCAATGACCAGTTACCGTAACATCATTAGGATCAGAAACGTAGGGCAAGGAAATAGATGTTTGCTCCTTAACGGTGATAGCTCCATTGTTGACAGTACACGTGCCAACAGACGGCCAACCCAGGCTTTCGGCGCTCACCAAGCCCGACGTCTCAGCCCTCTTTAACTGAGGTCTCAGCTGCCCGCCACCGATAGATCCACCTCCCGGTCGATGTCGGATAAGCCCTAGCCCCCGAGAAGCAGGGATTATACTCCCTGCGTTCTTGCAGCTGGCACCACGGGAAGCTGGACCTGGGCACGGGTGCACATCTCCGGACAGCAACAGGTAAAGTATGATAATAATCCCACTGTCATCCTGGCGTTTGCCCCGGACCACATGACCTCGCTTGTATTGGTCCCGGCCGGCCGCAGTGTTTACAAACGCTTGCATTAAAATATGCTTTCCGTAACCGAAATGCTTTATTGGCGTTGTTTTTCTGAAAACGGTTATATCTTGGGTAACTCGCTTTGAGTTTACAGACTCACCCGAATCCGTTAGATTTAAGATAACTCCAAAAACTAAAAGTGCCAGGAGAGCTCCTGACGCACCTGTCCCGCTTGCTCTCGCCATCTTGCCCCTATTACGTTGAAGCGCGGTTCAATCGTCAGGAGCTCATTATATTCGACTGAAGCGCGCAGCCGAATAACACTCGCTGCGTAGACGTTTGTAGCACGGCAAGAGACGCAATGCTTCGTTCCCGTTATTTCAGGGAACCGGGGTTACGTGAGTAACCTAAGCGTTCCCTTTCAATACGGTTCACTTCGCATTGCGTCAGTTAGCTGACGCTATGGGGGAACGTAATCCCATCACGCCGTGCATACACAACGTACTGAAGTGCCTTACCGGAGAGACACTGCGTGTGGCCCTATACCCGGCATATTCACAGCTTAAAAGCAAATGAGTAAGCACCATATAAATTGTTGACGCGCACACGGTGGGGTTTTAAACGCACCGGGGGCACATAACATAGCACAAGACGGCGAGGTACCGAGCGCGCCGCGGCTGTGCGAGATAAGTAAATTCAGAGTCACGTTGGTGAGCTCGCTGAGCGCACCGTGGTGTACACATAAAACGCATGAGCGTGCATGATTGAGCCGAGAGAACCTGCGCTCGTAGGGCAGGGACGTCTAAGCTGTACAATCTGACAACGTAGACGGCGAAGACCAGCCGGCCGCGTAGCAGATATCAAATATAGATATAGATACCCCTGTAGACCAAGTTCATGAAGAAGCCAAACTCGCAGAGAGTGGGCTCTATATAGGACATAGCTCATAGAGGGGCGTGAGCCAGTGCGATGGTTTCAACGATCCATCTAAATAACCACTGTTAGCAACAGACATACGTGGTGAGTGATCTGCGAAGCTCACGAACGGCCGATCTGACTATAATATGCGGCAGAACGGTTCGTAGCGTGGGATTATACAGATACCACAATAGTGTGAACCCAGGTGCACCCTCGAGCGCATCGGGATGCATATAGGCTAGGTAGTATTATAGTGCACAGATCGGTGAGCTTTCCAAGCGCGCCGTAAATGTGTATTGACTATAAATTGCACGGGCACAGGTGAACACTTGAATACATCGTGAATGCATATAGATGAATCAGAGTGTTATAATGCACAGGCCGGCAAGATTCTCGAGCGCGCCGTCATGTGTTCTGATAATAAATTGTGCGCACACGGGTGAACTCTTCAGTGCACCGTGAATGCGTATAGATAAATCAGTGCACAGAACGCGCCGTGAATGTGTACAAATATGATTGATGAACGTAACGGTGGGCACCCAACGCACCGTGAACGTACACAGATGAACAACAATGTATGTGTCACAAATCATAACACAGCTGTGTATACAGGTGAGCTTTCCCAAGCGCATCTTATTGTATACCAAAATGTTATAGCGTGTACATGTGAGCTTCTCTAAGCGCACGGTGGACGCATATAATTAAAAACCATATCGTGCATACAGGTGAGCTAATGGGCGCACCTTTAATGCAACAAACCTCAGTAGTGCGAAGCAGGGATGTCGAAGCTGTAAACTGACAACGTGGACGGCGGGGACCAGCCGGCCGTGTCACAATTGTCAAATGAGAAACCTCTAAGACCATGCCCATGCTCTAAGACAAGTGAGCATAATTGTCACGGGAGGTGATAACGTCAACGATCCATAAATAGCCTGTATTGACAGGTGCTCTAGTGAGTGATCTGTGACGCAGATGAACAGCTGATCGTCTGATGTACGTCAGACGTATGTGTCATCCAGGACCTTGGACAGTTCCAGAGCGCTGTGCCTCGGGCACCGTCCGCATCTGAGAAATGACAGGCTTATGAATAAAGTGAATGGCCAGCCGTAAAAGCATGGTTCGCTGTTACCGCCGCCGTCCGCATCTGAGAGATGACAGGCTTGTGAATTAAATGAATGGTCGGTCGTAAAAGCGTGGTTCGCTGTTATCACGGCCACATAGATATAGGTAGGGGAGAGAGCCGCCGTGCCTCTGTAGTGAGGAGAAAAGTGTTCCACCCACGATTCGCGGGGGGTATTGACTTTCAAATGTCACTAGACAGAATGGATCAGACTTTGCATAAGGACGCCTCGTGAAAGGGGTCCTAGCAGCTTGTGTCAATGTGTCATAAGGCACGTAATGTAGGTCGTGTCCCACGGATGCCATCTCCGCACGCCCATCGTAATGGGTTAATATTGGTAGTTTAAGCATGAGATGCGTATCACTCTGATTGAACATAGCTTATAAAGCGATGCAATGAGTTTATAAAGGAGATGACTCGTCAGCTTGTTCAGGGGGCGAGATCTCAGTCTGGTTCGGTAAATAATGAAACCACCGTAGATTGCCCGACCGCATTATCACAATAACACGGTCGAGCGTGCTGCAGTGCTAAATCATCCTCTTAATGTACCGTATTCACAGTACAAGGTGATTTATATGAGACAAACGGCGTTCCACGCGCCGAAGGCTGATTGCCGTCGTAAAGCGTGTTCAATCCACAGCAAATGCTGGGCTAGCTTGTAATGACAGCACTTCATGCAGCAGTGTGTAACTTAAGCAAGCTTCCCGGCCGTCAGCTCGGGGCGGGACCTTTGCTTAGTCAAACTGAAGTGGACTTATGAACAGAATGCCACGATATTCAGCTTTCTGAGGCTCGTTAGAGGGGTACGTGTGCCCGTCTTAAACGAGATGCCGCGCGCGTCTGACTGTGCGCGCGCTTTAAGCTTTGAAACTTATTGTGGCGGGTAGCAAGCTCACTTGAGGTTGATATTACCCTTAATATCTCCGAGTATTGGAGCGGAGGTGTGAGCGTCTTCGGATCCGCTAATATAAATCAGCTATATGGCCGAAAAACGTCATAAACCGCTTGGCTGTAAGCCTTTGAGTGGCCGTCCGGAGAGGGCGCGATTCAAACGCTTGGAGCCATGCAAAAGTCTGAGGCTGTCCTTCCTCTAGGAAGAGAGAGAATAACAGCCGTAAGACCGTGCTCGTTTGCGCCATCAGCATCGTAGCGGAGAAACTGAGGTGGGCTGCGAGCGAATTTGGCAGAAAGGTGTTAGAGACACCGTACAGTCGTGGGGTGTCAATACACAGTATATGGCCAAACCGGGGTTTTTTCGGCTAGCGTCGATAGAATTATGGACAGCGGGCCGTGTGTGCGTATTACTGATTGCTTGTCAGTAAGGCGATAAAGTGTTTAGAGACACCGTACAACCGTGGATGTCAATACACAGTATAGTAAGCACGGAAATTACTCTTTTCAGAGGAATTAAATACCGTTCGCCACTATAGGGAGGTCGCATAGCCGACAGTATTACACAGTATGTTTGGATAAACAGCACACAGAAAACATTTCAGGGCAGTCCAGCCGAGGCGCGACATAACCCCTTTTTCCCAGACAGTTTCGTTCTCTGCTGATGCAGCTATGCTGCGGAGACCAGAGCTCAGCCGTTCAGGTGCACAAGCCTCAGTAGTGACGGTGACCGAACGGCTCACGGAGCAGGGTAGTATGTCTAGGTAGTTTAATGTCAGACTGAACCCATCGCAGAGAGGAAGTCTGCCGCGAGGCCCGCGGTTTTGCCGTTTATTAAAGGGCAGAAAAACCGGGTATATATATATAAGAATGTACCAATATTCAGCGCACTGATATAGGACGGGACTGAATAAAGGGAGGTATTCGGGCCTCAGTATATTATAAACAAATTCGTTCTGCCTCTGATTCCGTCTAAACCAGAGAGAAATTACCAGGCAGACGAAAAATGAGCTATCTGAAGTGAGATCGGCTCAGGCCAGTAAAGCTCTATAATAAGTGTTTTAGCGCTCCAATAGAGGCGTGTCCGCCTTATCGAGCAGACGAATGAGATCGTGCCGCTCCAGGAGGGGAGGGGCATGAAGCTCTCTATAATGAGTGTTCTTGGTGCTCCAATAGCGGCGAATCGGCCCTATCGAGCAGACGAATGAGATCGCGCCGCTCCAGGAGGGGAGGGGCATGAAGCTCTGTAATCGTTGAACACTGGACAGCTGCATTTAGAGGCAGCGAGCCGTAATACCGCGTGCTAGCTAAGCCGTTAAGAGACCTCACCACTGTGGGGAAAGGAGCGAGGGACTCCGCGAGCGTGGAGCACGAGTGGCTGTGCTATGACAGAGACAGGGGCAGACCGCCCGTGTTTGCTTGTCGTATGCATCTATCCAGGTCTACGGTTCCCCGCTTGTTCATCTCAACAAGAGAGGAACGGCAGAGGGGAGCAGCAACACAGACAGAACAGCCATGCATCGTGACGGTATCACCCGATGCACTCGGGGGATTCATATATGTGCCAGAGATCTCGCCACTGAATGTAAGAGGAGCGAAGGGACTCTGTAAGCATGAACGGTTGCGGTGTGACAGAACACAGGGGGGGTTAGTCCGTGTGTGCTTGTCTATGCATCCATCTAGTCTCATGGCTCGCCGTGTGTTCATCCCGGCGAGAGAGGAACAGCAGGGGGAGCACGAAACATGGATAAGACAACCAAAGCATAAGCGCGGTCCCGGCGTGGGAGGTGCCAGACCGGTAACGCGCTCGGAGGAAATTCATAGCAGAGAGGCTCACAGAGCCGCTGTGCTGGACGCTATTACAACAGCGCCTGCTCTTTTAGCTTATAGCCTTTATATTAAAAATATTGATCTTACCGGGCGGCCGCAGGGGAGACCTCGTCAGGCGTGTGTCCGCTGCACAGGGCTCAAACCACGGCAAGCGAAGGCTATCTTCGGTTCTCGGCCGGAAAGCGGCAGGGGAAGACGCTAGACCTGGACTCTGCTATCTTCGGTTCTCAGCCGGAAAACGGCAGGGGAAGACGCTAGGCCTGGACTCCGCTGCAGGGCTTTTGTCAACGGCGAGGTAAGGCTTCTTCTTTTTCTTCGGAGCAGCGAGAGGTTCGCGCTGAAGGAGAAAATAATGAGCTCCTGACGATTGAACCGCGCTTATATAAGGACGCGTTCCTCCCGCGCGCGGGTTCAAACGTCATTGGTCTGTACTTTGTACAGACGTTAACCAATAGGCTTCAGTCACGGAGTAAACAGGAGTTTCCCCCATAGCGTCAGCTAACTGACGCAATGCGAAGTGAACCGTATTGAAAGGGAACTACAGGTATTTGTAACACAGTGGCGGCTCGTGACTGCTCATCTGATTGGCGCTAATTCAAAATAAGTGTTCGGAGTGTCATGTGTGTTGCTTGCGTTTTCAAAATATGCGTTTGTTGCGTCATATAAACCATGTGCATCACGTGTTTTGTCAAAATAAGTGCCTTCTGCACACGCGTCAAAACCGTTTATGATAAAAGAAACGCTCACGTTCACAAAATACACGCAAGACACTCCCTTAACAGTAAACTCTGATTACGCATAAGATTATGCGAGTATCTGGCAAACGCGAGCGTCTCTTTTATCATAAATACTTTAGATGCGTCTGCAGCAGGCACTTTTTTTGACAAGACACGTGATGCGCATAGGTTCACTCGACACGCCGAACACATATTTTGAAATTACGAACCACACACATGACGGGATGCATACATGTTGTGACGAACTTCGCATCGAGTGCCCTCGAAAAAAGAAGTCACCTACCGCCACTGATGTAACAATAGGAACTCCTTTATATAAAAATAACTGAAAACATTATACTGATGTACTGTATCTCATGTCAATTCATTTGTATTTTACAAGGTGGCTAATGCGTATTCATTTGTACAACCAAATTCGTACATTTTTGTATGATTTGCTTTTGCCCCTGTGACTTTGAGGTTAGGGGCGGGGTAAGGGGTGGGGCTTCATTTTGAATTAGAATTAGCATTCATATGAATTATCCAACATTTAAAATATGTATGATTTTCTTGTGAGATCAGGCTGGTTTATTTTATTTCCATATCACCAGCTTACAGTCCACACCAATCCATTTCCAAAAAATTTATTAATCTGTCCAAAAAAAACGTTCACGCTTAAAATTCTTGCATCTTCTATCAGACATCTTTGGTGTATTTTCAGCATCACGAGCGCCTCGAGATTACAAAATAAGCAGTCAACTTTAAAAAACACATCTCAAAGCCCCTACATCCTTTTCCATTCCGTTGAGCTGAGACTAGCTGACTTCTGAATGTAAGACCGTCACATTTCTTTTGTCTACAAACAGCATATTTACATATTTGTGATGTGAGCCAACGTTAGTTGTCAAAGACGCAACTAGTGACAGGAAAAAACTACTAGTCGAAGCAATCCATAGTGTCTATGTGTGTGTGTGAGAAGGAAAAAAGAGCCGTTCCACCACATTTTTCACTGTCTCTCCGTTGACAATACGCAAATCAATCTCTCTCTCTGCATTTCTCATCACTATCTGTTTCGGCATTAATCTTCCACCTTCCCGGCTCAATACAGTGAAAAACAAACCTCCCACTAGCCCCTATTACAATCAACCGTTTCTATTCAGGTTTGTCCTTTAAGCCTCTCTGTCTGTTTAAGAGCTCAGGAAAGAATACAGTGGGAAAAAACGCATAACAGCTTAATTAAAAGCTGCAGCTATGGTACATTTAGTTTAATAACCATATGTCAACATTCATGTAAAAGATACACCTGCCTGATCTCATGACAAATTGTATGTATTTTACATTGAAATTGAATGTATTTTAAAGGGAAAATCAATTTTTTTTTATCAAATATGCTCATTTTCCAGCTCCCCTAGAGTGAAACATTTTATTTAAATTTTTTTGTAATCCATTCAGCTGATCTCTGGGTCTCGCACTTGCACTTTTAGCTTAGCTTAGCATAATCCATTGAATCTGATTAGACCGTTAGCATCGTGCTAAAAAATAACCAAAGGGTTTTGATATTTTTCTTATTTAAAACTTGACTCTTCTGTAATTCCATCGTGTACTGAGACCGACAGAAAATTAAAAGTTGTGATTTTCTAGGCAGATATGGCTATGAACTATATTCTCATTCTGGCGTAATAATCAATGACTTTGCTGCCGTAACATGGCTGCAGGAGGCGCAATGATATAACGTGGTGCCTGAAAATAGTCCCCAGCTACTTAAAGAAACTAAGGGGACTTTTTTCGGCTGCTGGAAAATTTGCATATTTTCAAAAAAAGTGGAGTGCCCCTTTAAGTTGGCTTATTCGTATGAATCCTTACGAAGTAAATCATACAAAAACTTACATTTATCATCAAAAAACTATAATGAAACCCCAACACACACACACACTTACTGTTCTCAGAGAGTTCAATGATGTAATGCAAAAGAGGGCTGTTCCCATCAAAGGGTCGAACCCACGACAGGAGAACCGTTCTGCTGTCCGTCTCATTCAGTGCAACCTGCAGATTACGCGGTGAATGAGGAAGTTCTCTAAAGACAGAAAGAGACACAGACAGTAAACACAAAAATTATAATTCATCATTCTAACAACATCAAATGTAAAACAGACATTAATGTGTAATTTTTTTTATAAATAGATACTGTAAGACATTATACAAGACATTATACAGGATGTATTATATATTCATACAACATCATTTCTAACAAAGGCAATAAATTAGTGTAATTCAGTATTCTTTAGAGCAAAATTACAAAAGCAGAGACAATTTTCTCATGATCTTGAGAAAACAACAGTTGTTTTTTTCATTATCCTGACATAATCCAAATCTCATGATGCAATTTCCTCTCCATAATATTTAACTCTTTCCCCACCATTGACGAGATATCTCGTCAATTAAGAGAAAACGCTTCCCAACCAATGACGAGTTTTTCCGTCTTTCCGCAATACCGCTATTATCCACTAGGCAACTTTTTAAACCCAGAAGTATTGCCCTATGGCAAGCGGCTGCATGTCCGTGTCTGTTTTAAAGATCGCTCTGAATGGGATCTCTATGAAAAGTCCGTCACAAAAATGGAATTATCTCTGCTTTTTGCTCAAAATATGGTGTTTTTGCAAAAACCTACCCATATTCAAAAGCTGATTACAAAAGAACTACTGAAGGTAGGATGAAACGTTTTTTTTTTTTTTTTTGAAAGCAGAGGGTCTGTTCTTTCATTTGGTATATTGTATGTTTATATATTTAAAGAAGAACATTTTCTGGAAGACATTAAACTTTTGTGAAAATCATGAAAAAACGCTGGCGCTGGCTGGCAACTTTTTTTAAAAACGCTGGAGGTGAAAGAGTTAATGTATGTTTAATAAATAAATAAAGTTGATATTTGTAAATGTAGGGACCATTGCTAAAGTTATAATGTTCACGTTTCAATAGCATTTAACAATTTATTTTAAAGAGCACCTATTTCATTGCTAAAAAACAAGGTTATTTTGTGTATTTGGTATAATACAATGTGTTCACGTGGTTTATGGTAAAAAAACACATTATTTTCCACATACAGTACATTTTTGTAGCTTGAGATTTCACTCTCTTCCTGAAACACACCGATTTGAAAAGCTATGTGTCCCTGATTGGCCAGCTAATCTGTACGTTGTGATTGGCCAGAATATCTCATCAGCCATCAGCCGGAAGTGTGACGCTCTTTACCATGTTTGAAAGATTTGGTTGATAACAGTAGTTAACTTACAGGTTGTGAATCCTGTTGCATACAATTTGTGTGTTTGTTGTCATCCAAGAAAAGAGATTTACGTTGGAGACGATAACTCACGTCAATGTTTACTTTGGGGTTTGTACCCTTTGCATATTGTTATCATGTCCTAATACACACTTACACACCAAAGGAATTTAAAAAAACGTGAACTGGACAATAGGTGCTCTTAAATAAATATCAAAAGTGGAAAAACTAAGCATTGTAACTGACAACCACATGAACGCTGTACAGTTGGTTTTGTGACATTCCATTTAAATGCTGTTAAAAGTAGAAACGTGTTTATTAATTTGTAACTTTAGAGACGGTCCCTAAATTCATAAGTATCAAATTGCCCATTACTGACAGATATATTTCACACAAATTTCTAATCCAAGTAAAATTTAATTTGTACATCTGGGCTAATTTTGCTAAATGTGCTTTTGCAGTCTCTAAACAAAACAACACATTCTATCGAGTACACATACGCTTTAATCACACTTTTATTATCATAAAATCATGAGAAAACAAGCAAGCAAAATTATTATAATACATTGCATTTCTTGGCTTCCATACAAAATACATACGGTTAGACATTATACAGGTAAGATATAGGATATTAAAGCAATATCGCTCAAGTAGGAGTATGATATGCCCGTAGTCCGAGTGCCAGAGGCAATCATAACCAAGCTGATATAGAGCCATATCTATATAGGGCTCAGGTCTCAACAATAATGTACACTCTTAAAATGGTGCTTCATGCTGCATTTATGGCTAAATGGATCCATAAAGAACCTTTGTGTTTTAAAAAGGTTATTTGTAGTGAAAAAAGTTCTTTAGATTATAAAAGATATAAATAAAATTGTTCTTCCTCTGGTTGAGGAACCAAAAATGGATCTTCTGTGGCATCGCTGTGAAAAACCATACAGTATAAGCGCCTTTATTTTTAAAAGTCAACTTATAGTGCGCATGATTTTATTTTTGATTGTTTTTTATCTATCAACAAGCACCAGTAATGAATATTAGTCTGTATAGGCCTGCATCTTTGAATACATGGACAGTTGCTTTGTAGATTTGCAACTTTCTTTCTCTGTGCACTTTTAAAACTCTGCTTCTAGGGTCCTGTGGATGCCGATGGGTAGGCAGGTAAAAGCATTAGCACTCAAAAAAGCTTTTGCAAGCAAAAAGGGGTCTTCATGGCTGCTAGGGGTTCTTGGTGCTGTATCTAAAAAAGCTCCCTTGCAGCTTCTAAAGGGTTTTTTGACTACAAAAGGAATTTTTGACAAAAAGCAGATGGAAATGTTATGCTTTTGAGTTACCAAGTTGAATTCGTTATGTGCATTCTTTGTATCGAGCAAACTAAAAGTCATTTTCTAATCATAAAAACCCTAATTAAACTCAAAAACAACAATATAATGTTGAACGAACAGATGACGTAAATGTAAATTGTCCTTTCCTTGGTACACAAATTATTATAAAAATATTTCAATCTCATCACTTAGGAAATCGATCATGGGTTTTACTGCATAATTCAACTAATGTATTGTAACCCCAGTAGCATCTAATGTCATTAAAAGCGAGAAACTGTAACGTTATAACGTCTAAAACGTGGTAAATAAGAGCACGTCCACTACTGTATGAGATTAACCTGAATGCCACTGGAAACACATTAGCATGTAAAGCATTGCCTCTCCTTCAAGCGCCTGATGAGTTTCCTTCGACTAAATTTGGTTGCTGTAACATTAGAGTTAAGAGCGTATTGAGGTCTCCTGTTATCTTAATTCAGCTGTTGAATTATTATTGCTATTATTTAAATTGCATGTGTTTTCAATTTCTATCTCATAATTTTTACCGTCAGTTGTTGGCTGGCTCTTTGAACTTAGCCTAAAACCAGTTTTTCTATCAAAACAACACAGCTTTGTGTGAGGATAAGGCCGATGCACTCACTATTCACTGTTGTTGCTCTCAAATTGTTCCTGATTCAGTATGCACATTGTCAGTGAATAACAACTTCATGTCTTTTCTTGCCGCATGGTTTCCCATGGAATGTGACTGGTAAACTTAATTTTAAGGATCACATAAAAAACACCTTTTTTAAAGGTAGCAGATATTTATATGCAATATGTACAATACTGTGCAAAGGTCTTAGGCCGCCATGCCAGAATTAAATTTGTGTTTTTGCAATGTTATAGTGATCATAATTATTTCTCAGTCTGTTTAAAATAATACATCCAGAAAATACAGGAAATGTGTATGTAGTATTAAAAACTGTATAACA
Source organism: Paramisgurnus dabryanus (assembly GCF_030506205.2). NCBI lineage: Eukaryota > Metazoa > Chordata > Actinopteri > Cypriniformes > Cobitidae > Paramisgurnus > Paramisgurnus dabryanus. The sequence continues at coordinate 35,087,606 of NC_133340.1, forward strand.
TAGGGATGTTAACCGATGACCGTTTGACCGATCAAAGTTGTCGGTTGTCGGTTAAAAAAAGGGATCTGTAAATTAGGCTATTATAGACAGTGGACTAAACTCTACTACAGTTAGTCATCTCTTTCTTTCCAAGATCATTTTGTGTGAAGTGAACAAATCCCTCACACTCAGTTTTTCATAACTGGTCTGTTTGTACTTTATAAACCAATAAAAAAACATTTGGCGCAAGGTCACTGCGTTTGGTTTTGCATGCTCACAAGGTTTGCGAAAAGTAAATGCTACAGGCTATTTTTTGATAAATTCCTTTATTCGAATAGTAAATAAAATACAGCAATAAAATAATTAAAATTAAAGTCTCTCCTGGTTGTGTTCCAAATTATTAACATTTATGTATTTTAGGCTAACAGTAAAGTGCAGAGTAAGTTTTGTTTCTGTAAATCCTCAGCCATGATTTTTACCACTTTATTAAGTTTTGCTTTGTAGAAAGCATTTCTTTAAAGTGAATTTTGTTTTGTATAAATTGTATCTTAATTTTAATAAATGATTCATCAACCAAATGCATGTATTTAATAAATAAAAAGCAAATACAGGGTTTATACAGAAATGCTTAAGTTAAATTTACTACTTTTTACTACCTTTTTTACTACCTTCAGAATATTTTTTAAAACCCTCACGACACTGAATTGCAAGTGTTAATCAGTGACCTTTCTATTATTTACACAGATTTTGACATATATAACATACAAAAAAGAATTAAAGTGAAAAAAATTCTTCTGACTGAAATATTTTTCAGGCCAAGTCATATTCCTTTTCCTAACACTTAATGTAGGCGAGACCAATAGCATTTTAAGGGGAGATTTTTTTGCCATAAATTCCATATTGAAGTCTCATGTGGCATATAGGTAGCTGTAGTTTGCAGGGCATTTCAGATTAAGGCGAAACAGCTAAATAACTCACTATACTGTATAAAAAGAAAACATGAATATCACCACCTTTAATAAATCTTTTATTAATTATTTATTAATTGTTAATGTATTTATTTTAGAATTTACTAATAATTTTTTAATCAAAGTTGAAACTGTTAACATTAGTGAATGCACCATGAACCACGGTCAATTACTGTAATGACATAAACAAGAATTAATTAATGCTTATATACTCTATATTTTTCATTGTTTGTTTATGTTATATAATGCATTTATTAATGTAAACAAATACAACTTTTTCATATGATATTATTCAGTACACATAAACGAATAATTCAGGGTCTGTTCTGTTCACACAACAGCTTACAGTCACAGCTCTAATACAGTAACGTTATGTATGAATATAAACCCTGAACGAGTAACTCGAGTCAAACTCGTGTAGAAATCGCACATGATGCCTATAACCATAGTGACAGTTGTAAATTGAATGATTGTACCTTTATCAACAAATTATTATGTTACAATAGAGGCAGCGCTGATGTGCTAGTTTATGCGCAATGTTTCTGCTGTTTACTTTCTCCTAAGACCTAAATGGTCGTGTTTATATGAGGATATTTGCAAAGACGGGAATTTTGAGGCATATGTGTTATTTAAGGCCAATAAAGCGGCAAAAATACGTACAACACATGCTCAATGAGAAACGAATGCGCGGCTAGCGTGCTCCTCTGACACAGAAACAGCGGACGCACTGTTGTTTGTGTTTGAATGGCTTAAAATCACTTGTTTTTAAACTGCTGTGCTTAAATATATGTACAAATGTTACGTTTTTCTGACCACACGCAAATGCAACTGCAAGAACCGACAGGTGGATGACATCAAAGTCCCGCGAGAGCATTTCGGAAGCAGTCTCCTCTTATGATTCCTCGTCAATCGCTCTCAAGGGATTTGGATGTCATCTGCCCTTTGGTTGTTGTGGCGCCGCATGAAGTTTACCGACGAGTTAAACAAACCCGTTGTACCAGCCACTGGCTATATCAGCATAGCATTAAAAAGCGTGCCGCGGATGATCAGTAACTTGAGAAATCATTTACCCCCAAAATACAGGACCCCTTACGTTAGTCATACTGTGCAAAGACACGCAATTACCTGTTTGGTTTTCTTAGCCCACGAACTGAAAGGCTTGCAATCTTCATCATTTCGCTAAGCCAAGTCAATCGTCTTTTACACCTTTATCGATCTTCAAAACATCGGAGCCTTCCTGCTTTTAAGTTTGACCATGCTAGCTGAAATAAAGTTTTACCTCAGCTTAACGTGATACAGTCAGAAAACCCGGAGTGGATCCGGTCCGTAGTGATTACAGAACGCTTACAGCGGAGAGAGGAACGTGATTTGGCTCCACTCCAGGCTTTGATCAAATCCCAGAGACGAAAGATCTTTGATTATTTGCCCAGATATGCAGGTGATTTGAACTAATTTCCAGGCATCATAACATTACAAAAGGCAATCGAAAATTTACTACCTCGTCAGATGACGCTTACTACTTTTTACTACTTTTTACTGGCCTTAATTTGGCATAATTTAATTTACTACCTTTTACTACCTTTTACAACCCCGCGGAAACCCTGAAATATAGCAGAGTATATAATTACCGGTCCGTGCATGAAGGCGCCGGCACGGCGCGTTCACTTGCATTGCATTGTTAATTAGAACGCACCTCATCATAGATAAATAAAACTAAGTGTAGGCCTATATGCCTCATACAAGCATTAAATATCTTTGCTGCATTTGTTCTAGAACAAACACAGTGCGAGACCTGCTTTGGCCGGTGCGTCTTTTACACATTCTGAAGGTGCCCGTTTAATCCATTGGTTTTAATCGTGTTGCAGTCTATTAGGCAACATTCCGCATAAGATGGGTTTAGATTTGGAAATACATTACATCTATATTTCAGTGGTAACAGAAAAGGTGATGATGATCATCCTATGTCTTTATTATTACTACCCCAAACTAAAGCGCAGTCTCTTCTGAGCTGTCATTTTCTTAAATGAGCCGCGGCAATTTTCAAATGGGCTTCACAAACGCCTTTATTTTCTCAAGTTCAGCGCGATCACCTAGTACCTAAACTATTTCGAAACTAAGCACGGCGCCGCGTTTGCGGGACTTATGTTTCGCGCTGTAGGGGATTTAAAAAGTGTTGTGAGGTCTGTGTGTGTGTGTGTGTGAGCCGGAGGCAGAGAGATGCAAGTTGCGAAATTGCAGGCGCGGCTCGAAATGGTGACAAAAAAATATAAATACTAGAAAATTCATATATAATTATAAACATATGATAGATAATAAAAAGAACTTTAACATGGTTTTAAAATTATTAAAATCGGATAATTATTAAGAAAGTTATGGAATTTTTTATCTCGAAAATTAGGGGGCATTTTTGTACCCAATTAAAACGATAAAACTATGAAAAACTGTGACCTCTTCCGCTTGACCAAACACTTTAAAATATCATTACTTCCTCATTTCTTGGTCTATTTGCATAATTCAAACACCACATTGTAGGTAATTAAAAGCCCAACAAGATTAAGATGACATCTTTTTAAAAGATATATAAAAATGTTATTATTTTTGATTAACCACTAATTAATGAAACCTAGAGCATCAATCCACGCATATCTTTCCATATGAAATCAAAGCCCTCTCAAATAAAATTGCTGTATTTTTATATATTAAAGAAACATTTAATTGTTTCTTTAATATTTCTTAATTGACTAATAATGCTGGCGAGCAATTTAAATGGTCAGATATTATTAATACATTAATTGATGATTATGTTATTTATCATTCATAAATCAATAAATGCATGCATGTTGCATGCATGTATTTATTTATATGTTTCACAAAATTATGCCAATAATGTAATCTAGAGAGTCTAATCCTTCGTTCTGTATGATTACTTTGAAACATACTGCATGGATTGATGAAAACGGAGAAGTTTTGGAAGCCAGTATGATTGAATCGCAGATTCTGCTTTTGACAACAACGTCACTTGCGGATCTTAAAAAAGCACATGCGAATGTTACAATCAATCAATCCCAAACTTCACCTAATTCAAGTTAAATGTATATTCTATCAAAAGTATTTGGTTTGAAACAAAAAAATACTCGCCTTCATAGAGGATTTCAATGTCAAACACGAGAGAAATTTTGCTTCGCTTTCTTTCTTCTTACGACAGCTGTCTTGGAAATTCGAACGTGAGAATCAACGTGAGGAAGTAATTTATGTCACTAGTATATGGGCTTTAGAGGTATTCACAAAGCAAAGATATGACAGATTTCCTAAGTCACCAACGTGTCTGGCGCTGAATACCTGCTGGGAACACAGCCGTGGGAACGCTCGTGCGTATTACGTCATTTTGTCACATACCTAGAAATGGCTGTTATTTTAAATAGCATAGCATATTTTAAACTAATAGGCCTATCGGTTAACCGGTTTCAACCGGCTAATGAGGCTCGGTGGCCGGTCAAGAAAATTTTTCGTTTTCGCCATCCCTACATGTATACTGATGTGTCAAGCAGGGCCTGAAGTTAACTTTTTTGATCACCAGCCACTGTGGCAGGTGGATTTAGAAATCCACCTGCCACAGAGAGTTTTTACCAGCCAGTTGTTTTTTTTGCCCGAATAGTAAATTATAACACTGTCTTTATTGTATGAATTAAATATACTTTTTTCAGAGCTACAAAAGTGAATTTCTCTTTGTCTTAGGTTGTTTGATTAACATTAATGACACAGACTTAAGTAGGTTAATTGAGGTTACTGTCTCTTTAAGACCAGCACAGACTGGTTTTTGACACTCTATTCATACACTTAAGACATAAAGAAATGTTTTATTAGAAAATGAATACTGTTGAGATCATTTTGTTTATATGTGCCCTGTCAAGAGCAGAACGATTTTATGTACGCATGCTTTTAGGAATGCGTCTCTCTGATGTGCCCTATTGAGTCCCCTTAAACCCGCGCACGCACACAGAGACAGAGGGGGCACAAACTGCGCACATAAACGCCGCACATACGTTGTTTTTCATTACTATATTCGCAAAATGTATGTTAATGTACTACAGTATAAGGCATAGTAAGCGCAACTCTCTCTAAAGTTTACACATCAAAAGTTCTGATCCGTCACAGCAGCACTACACATCTGTGCAACTGTGAATGTACAGCAGTATATGTCAGCATTGCATTCTCATCCCATCTCACCAACAATTTAATACTTACTCGCACATCCAAACGTGTAGTGCCTCATCTTCTTTCCAATCGCATGAACGTTGCGAAACAGCAGTCGCATCCTCTCAATGAATCACTCAATTTGCATCGGTGATATGCGCAGGTTGATAAGAAATGAGCGGGTGCCGGTTACGAGTCATCCAAAAATATTTTAATGATATTCAGGACGCGGTCAGTCGGTCGAGTTGGGTTAGTTGAAAATGTCTGTCGGGAGTGGGTTGTTTATACAATGACCCGCGCATCACTGATTCGCATTGGCTACCCGCCAATGTGGCTGGTAGATTGACAGTGTTACCCGCCAATTGCAAAATCCACCCGCATTTGGCGCGTGGTCGGGTGTTAATTTCATGCCCTGGTGTCAAGTATTTAGAGTAAACTCCTCTTCCACTTGAGCAATAGCAGAAACTGCAGGATCTCTTAAACCTAAATAAAATTAAATCCTAATTTATAATTTTAAAGAAAGTTGTCTCTTTACTTCATTCTGCTCAAAAACGCCCAAGATGTGTTTTTGCCAAGAGTGGTCACACTAAACACTGACGGTGCCTAACGAAGACATTTCCTGAAAAAGATTTTTTTTTTTTTACATATTTCCTGTATTTACGGTTTGTATCTTATGGAGCCCCTAAGGGGACATGGAGCAAACATAAAATAAATGTTATAAATTTCAGGCAATAGTTTCACGCGCGCACGCGATAGTTTCACACGTGCACGCGATACTAAGCACGGTAGTGTCACGTGCGCACGCGATACTACGCGTGATAGTTTCACATGCGCATGCGATAGTTTCACGTGCACACGCAATAGATTCACGCAAAACTAAACTTTAAAAAAATCTGCACATGAAACTAAACTTTAGGTTTTTTTTACTCCAATGTCACCTTAGGGGCTTGGTAGTATCTTAATAAAATAGATTGAAAAATAAATATGGATGGACATTAACTCTTTCGCCGCCATTGACGAGATATCTCGTCAATCAAGAGAAAACGCTTCCCTGCCAATGACGAGATTTTCCGTCTTTTTCGCAATACCGCTATTATCCACCAGGTGGGTGCAACTTTTTAAACCCAGAAGTACTGCCCTATGGCAAGCGGCTGCAGGTCCGTGTTTTAAAGATCGCTCTGAATGGAATCTCTATGAAAAGTCCGTCACAAAAATGGAATTATCTCTGCTTTTTGCTCAAAATGTGGTGTTTTTGCAGAAACCTACCCATATTCAAAAGCTGATTACAAAAGAACCACTAAAGGTAGTTTTTTTTATTTGAAAGCAGAGGGTCTGTTCTTTCATTTGGTATATTGTATGTTTATATATTTAAAGAAGAACATTTTCTGGAAGGCATTAAACTTTGGTGAAAATCATGAAAAACGCTGGCACTGGCTGGCAACTTTTTTTTAAAACGCTGGCGGTGAAAGAGTTAAACTTCAAAAACAACAAGTCTGGTGCTGGTGGCCTAAGACTTTTGCACAGTACTTTAGATATGCAAATTCTATCAAAGCAATCATATTTAATAATATTTTTGAGCCAATACATTCTTCTGAGAGTAAAATTAAGAGAAAAATTTACTTTGTTCAGGCTGCAATAAGTAACTTTTGCCTCTCTATCGCCATCTCTGTTTGAAACATATCATTGCAGCAAGCAATAATCGCAGCAAGCATAAAAAAATAATCATAATTTGAATCGCAATAAACGTGCATGTAAATACTTTAATCACATCTTTTCTTTTTCTTTGCTTTGGTCGCGCACTTTAAACGCTAATTCGTACTAAACTTAGGAAGTTTTTCCTGAATTTTTTCTTCAATATTTTGCTTCATCCAGAGGCAGCGAAAATAATGCAAAAAACTGCTAAGAGGCGTTTATTACGCCGCCAAATAACAAAATACATCCATAGGAATGCATTTGACATAAATTTATTAAAACTAGGGCAACAACTAATCAAATAATTGATAATATTTGATAATGAAAATAGCGTTCAACGAACGTCATTATCATTTATTTTGTTCTGTGACATCAATTGCCCATCGCCCATCACAAAAGCTGCACCATACTGCTTGTTTATTAGGCACGCAACACAAAAAAACGTTATTTACATGATGACAAGAGACGATGGCAGAGGTAAAAGAGCAATGTTTTTAATACAGTTGAATTTCTTCATTTAATATAAGTGACTTTTATTTTTGTTGGGAGCAGGTGCGCATGACTGTATAACCACACAGCTCACGCTGTTGCAATGGGACGATGGGCAAGTGACATTACAAACCAAACTAAAAGATAATGATGTTCATTGAACGCTTTTTATATATATTTTTTATCGATTATTTGATGAGTTGTTGCATCCTTAATTAAAACAGCGTCCACACACCTACTGAATGTGAGTTAATCATTTGTGCTGTGCATTGGGGTGTGTGAATAACAATTCATAGCGAATAAAACAAATAATTGCATTGTATGTAAACAGGAGTGAAAGGGTTGGCTGGAATCATGCAATTAAGTCCTTCCTCTGAATTATATTGGAGATAATCACATTATTGGTGGGCATGTAAATGTAGTCAATGACAAAACAGATATTGAATAAATACTAAGATTAAAGGAGAGAAAATTACACCTCAGCTGCTTCAAATGTAAACCTAATTTGTTTGGAGTCTGCAAGTGCTGTTAAAAAGTGATAAAGATGTTGCATTTATAGATACAGAGCTTTTTAAATGTTCTTTCTTTGTTGTGGTCTCCAACTTTTTGTAAGCAAGGGCTACTACAATGGATAAAACAATCTGGATGTCTACATTTTTTATATATATAGTCTACTCAAAACTTTTTGTTTTACTTGTTGACTTTATGTTATTTAACTTGTTGATATCTTTTATCATTGTTTAAAATGTTAACATACATAAAAGAGGCCAAGCTAATATAAAAGATATGCAATAAATACATATAAAAATTCAGGCTATTAATACAGTAGAATGTGCTTTAGCAGGCAACTCACAGACTCAAACCGCGTGCGGGCAACCGTTGACATTTAAAATGGTAACATACATAAAAGAAGCCAAGCTAATATAAAAAAATATGTAATAAATACATATAAAAAGTCGGGCTATTAATAGAATGTGCTTTGGCAGGCAACTCACAGAGTCCGTGTGGCACCATGTTGGAGACCACTGATCTAAACCATGCGTCTCCTGGAGGGCACCTGTCCTGCAAATTTCACTTCCAACCCAATATGCCAACCCAATATCCAACAATATGCAGGACAGGTTCCCCTGCAGGAACAATGTTGAAACCCATGATCTAAACCCTGTCAATAGTTCACCAAAAAAAATTGTTGTCATCATTTACTCACCCTTAAGTTGTTCTAAATATATGTGTACTAAGGGTGTCACGATTTCGATTTTAAATCGAAATCGGTCGAAATCAAGTCACAACCTCGAACTTCAAATAAAAAAATGGGATCGTCGATGCTGCCGCGCGCCCATGTCACGTCCGGTCGGCGGGGGGAAAAAACTCTCAGAGGTGCCTTTAAAAGCATCGGTCCAGCGGAACGCGATTTATATTTTAAACACGAGGGATGTATTGCTACAACTCCTTGAAATGCATATCATAAACAGGATTACTACCTAGTGGTCTGCCTTCGGACAGACACGTGCACGAGAGTGAGAGAGGCGCCAAGATTCAGCGGGTTATTTTTTAAACAAAAGGGATAGTTTACCTCAGCTCGCTTGAAACGCATAAAACTGAACAAATATGTTAGGATTACTACTTTAGTTTATGTTTAAACTTCGGACAGATGCGAGAGCACGTGCACGTTTCAGCTGCTAGGAGGAATCCAAGTAGCACGCATTAAATCCATGTGCGTGCAAGCATCTACAAGCTCTCTCGCGTAAAGTGAAGCCCACAAACCCCCATGCGAGGAAAAGTACGCAATGTGCATGTTAGTATGAAACTATAATAATAATAATAATAAATAATAATAACGGCATAGCATTTTTATTATATTTAAACAAAATAAAAAATTGAGAATGGAATCGTGACATTATAATCGAAAATGTAATCAAATCGAGGTTTTGAAGAATCGTGACACCCCTAATATGTATACATTTCTTTGTTCTGCTGAATACAAAGTAAAATAACTTGAAATAACCAAGCGGTTGTGGGGCACCATTGACTTTCATAGAAGGAAAAATAGTACTATGGAAGTAAATGGTGCCCCAGATCTGCGTGGTTATTTACATTTTTCAAAATGTTCAAATGTTTTGGAACAATGTGATGGTAAGTAAATAATCCCAGAATTTATTTTTTTTAGTGAATTATCCTTTTACCAGTCCCTCCAGAAAAACGCGATTATGCAATCGCATGATTCAACACATAATTCAATTCAATTCAATTCAATTCAATTTTATTTATATAGCGCTTTTCACAAAAGTCAATTGTTTCAAAGCAGCTTTACATAAATAGAAGCAGTGAAAAGCACAGAAAAACGACAGATAGCACAACAAAATACATGATAGCATAGGCAGTTAAATTTGCTGCGGCTATGACTCAATATTATAAGTGAACCTATTACTAAAGTAACGTCTAGAAGAGGAAGCTAAGTAAAGCCCAAAAAGGCTGCCTCCCCGGGGTGAAAAACCCCCTAGGACAAAAAACCCCCCGGGCTTTTATCCGAGGAAAAATAAGTCCTAGGAGGGAAAAACCCTTGGGTTTAGCGAATCATCCAAAGTCCACGTATTTATGGAGGGGATGCATTTTTTCAAATACGCTGCACTTTCGCACAATAAATTGCAGATTTCTGTACGCAAAATATTAAGGGCTTGCATGATTTTATAATCCCCGCATTTTCGTAGCAAAAATCACATATATCTTAGCAGAAAGTTGAAAAATGTTGAATTTACTTCACACAACCGCAGTCATGTCCCATGTTGCCATGGGAATGTTATGAAGTGACGTGATTATGTGACGTGAACATCATTGAAAAGCTGCAAAAGCTGCAAACAGTTTCCGCAATTACATCGCATAAAAATTGCATAAATATCCCGCATATTCCATCGCATTTTATAAGAAAAATTTGAGCAAAATATCCAAAGCTTTTCTTTGCCAGCTGATCTATAGTCAAACTTTCATGCCCATGACATTGGCAATGCCAGCAGTGACACTTCGTCCCCTGGCGTCTTTCTTTCAAAAATTTGATTACATTTACGCATTTGGCAGACGCTTTTATCCAAAGTGACTTCAAGCTATACATTTTACCAGTGTTTGTGTTTCCTAAATCAAACCCATGACCTTTGCGCTAATGACGCAATGCTCTACCAATTCATCTACAGGAACAGACACAGTATCTTCCTTATACAAACCCACTGTAGCTCACTTCTGTTCATGTAAACAAACTGAGTAACTGTGCTGTAAATCTAGAAGTGTGCGAGTTGTTGAGCTTGACCCCTCACCTTTTGTCACCCTCTTCTCCCACCTTCTCACTCCCATTTCTTGAATCTTTTTTCCAAAATGAAATGGGGCATCTTCGTGACCTTTTAAAAGGAATGTTTGTGTACATTTTCTATTGACCGTGGCAGCAGTAATTCATCAAATGATAGAGAAGAGCGTTTTAACCGGGCGTAAATCCAAATGAGCGGTGTAGACGAGCACCCTTTCGGCATTTTAAAGAGCTGATTCAGGTGCCTGGAACTCAATATTGGAGAAACACTGTACAGTGCCGGAAATGTTGGGCAGGTTAAGGTAGTCGGATTCATCCTCCGCAACCCAGAACCGACTTACAAGGTGTGTACAGCAAATGCACCTGTGACAATAGCATTCAGCACAGATTATCCTTTGCATACATTCATATAACAACACGACATTCACTCATCTAAGTGTACATAGGAGTTTGTTAAATTAGTTACCGGTGCCACCGAAAACTAGCAACTAGGCTAGTCATCAAAATCTTATTCCAGTCTTGCTTTATCTTTCTGCCAGCACACGCATACACAGCTGCACCATCCAGTTTCCTATCATTACAGCCCATTTTTGGCTGGATCTTTTGGCTTAAGGGATGTTACTGGGATCCAAGCATCTTTCATCAACAAAAGCACTCCAGAAAGACACTTGTGCTCGTACGGACGTTTTGTTTTGAGAGCGCGTGTTGGCACGCTCGCTTCCACTTACATGACTTCCAGGCGAGCGGTTTTCGTGTCGTTTCCAGCTGGCGAGGTGACCCTGCAGGTGTAGTCCCCGATGTCTCCTGACCACGTCTGGCTGATGTGAAGGGAACCTTCCTTCATTGACACTCGCCCACCGGTCGTCACGCTCAGCGGGCGTGTTCCCCTCTTCCAAGAGTATCTGAGGAGAACAAGACTGATCTGAGACACAATCTACCGAAAAATATCACACCATGCTTTTAAGATAAAACAGCAAAGAATGACATGACTGCTTTTGTTTCTGATGTGCTCAGTAATGACTTGATGATAATGGGTGAAGATTACAACACCAGTCATTCTTAAATTGCACTTAACCATCATAAGAGACAAATGTGTATTTAATCGGACTAAAATTAATTCATTATTGAACTAGATGTTATCCTGGACCACAAAACCACTCATTACAGTCATTTTTATTGAGATCTATATTCTGAAAGTTGAATAAATAAGCTTTCCATTGATGTAGGAAAATAAATATTTGTTGAGATACAGCTATTTAGAATCGTGGATCTGAGTATACAAAAAAAATCGCCTTTGAAGTTTTCCAAATGAAGTCTGTAGAAACTGCAAACATAAAGTTTTTATATGTTTACGGTAGGAAATTTACTAAATATCTTTAATTAATATTCTAATGATGATTGGCATAAAAGAAAATTTTATACATATATTATACATATTACATATATTCAGTTGCATGGATGTCAAAATGATTGATGCACCCCAGTATATCTGGTCACCAGCAAACGTAGTGTGTTTTGGTCACTTTTACTCATAATAGGATGTTAATTAAGATCAGGCTGTTTACTTAACATAACTAGCAAAACTTGCTTGAACAACCAATCTCACTAACTCTATCTTATTGGTTGTCCAGCATCCACTAACTGGCAAAGCCACTGTACAAAGTACTGTGCCAAAGTCAATAGACCACCACCCGCTTTGGTTTTTAGTTTTATTGTAATTATTTTAGTTTCAATGACCATCCATATTTATTTTTCACTCTGTTTTTTAAGATGCAAAGAAAATACAGCAAATATGTGACTGTGGAGTAGAAAACCAGTCATAAGTAGCACGGGTATATTATAGCAATAGCTAACAAAGCATTTTATGAATCAAAATGATCCTTTTTATGCCAAAAATCATTAAGATATTAATTAAAAATCATATTCCTTGAGGAAATTTTGTACATTTCCTACCGTAAATACCACCGAGGAAAAAATTAAGAGACCACTCCAGTTTTGACTTTAATCATCATTTCTAGATGTATTGTGACCCTTTCAGTCCAGTGTCTGTTGAATTTCAACTAAAGTCACGCAACAGCATGAAAGATCAGGGTTTTTCAATAAAAAATATATAAAAATCCTAAAAATCCTAAATCACTTGTAATTTGTAATTTGAATTTGAACTTGTTTTCTTTGCAGTATTAAAGATCGGAAAACACTGCATCTTTTTTGTTATTTTGACCATGTTTTCCCCCTTTAAATGTTCAGTAAATAAATGCAAATAAAAACATAATTTTTAGAATTTAGAATTTTGCAGAAATGTTGTTGGTAGCTGACAGAATGAAACAAAAAATATAATTTTACTTAAACACATACATATAAAGAGTAAATCTAAAAAACTGAAAGGGACCATTGAAATGATTTTTCTGCAGATTTATATCCAAAATGTATTTGTTATAAGTAATATGTGTAGGTCCGTCACGATAGCTACTTTTCATAAGTCGGTAAATTGCCTCAGAAATAATGGCGATAGTCAATATTATTGTCTTTTAAAGGGAAAGAACACCCAAAAGTGAAAATTCTGTCATTATTTACTCACTCCCATGTTGTTACAAATCTGTTTACATTTATTTGTTCTGATAAACACAAAGGAAGATATTTTGAGAAATGTCTGTAACCATACCTTTCGTGGACCCCATTCATGTCCACCAACGGTTTGTAAAAATGTATCAGATAAATATTTTTTTCTATTTTTTGCATAAATCTGTTAATCAACCAAAAAAATCCCATATTTTACCAGAAGTTAAGCTTGGTCTGCGCAGGTCTACTAAAGGGTTAATGGTGCCACATGGTTATCAACAGTAAAAATGACAGTAAAAACAGTAAAAAAATGTTTACCTCTTTGCAAAGGGGAAAAACACCAACAATCAAGAATGCATGATTATATGTTGTGTTGTGTTGTGTTGTGTTATATGTTGTGTTGTGGCTTTGCAAATCAATAAATGTCGTTATAATGGACGTTAATTGGGCAAAAACAGCCACAAACAGTAAATGAGGGAGAAAAAGATTACTCTGATGCTGCACAAAAACTAACAATGCATCAAAGTCAATGTTTTTACTAATCTTTGACATGCCCAAGACTGTAATAAAGGTAAAAAATCCAGTCCACAATAACTTTTTATATTGAAAATCAGTCATTTTGTATGTGTGTGTTTTTTTTTTACAAATCAGTGATGATATTCATGAATTTGGCCATAAAAGAGTTTTTGTAAACAGTTGGTAGTTTTGATCAGTACTGAGGTGGATTAACAGATTTATTATTAAGAAAAATATATTCATCTGATACATTTTTACAGCCATTTAAATTAGTGGATGGTTTCATCCAGGAACAACAGGAAAGGGTAGTATATTTTCCCCACGGTGTACTGTTGAGTTTTTTTTTTTTTTCAAAGCATTTCCCCAAAAATATGTGTCAATATAAGATTTGTCACCAAAAATCATTCCATTTGCAGAAACACAGAGAAGGTTATGGCCACATTAATTAAAAAACAAAAAACATAGTGGATGAAAACGTTCTCAACAACACATAAGGGTTAAGATGAAAAATATGAAATGTTTACATAAATAAAAATACTAATGACATTAATTTTTATGTAAAGAAACACAAATGTAAAAACTATGGCAATATATCGTCTCTCTAAAAACTACAAAGGTCATGTTCCCTTATCGTGCTACAAGTCAATAAAGTCAGTATGGTGTCAGGCTTAAATATGTGTTGCTAAAGGAGATTTTCTCTATATTTAGATTATTATGCACCCTCAGTTTCCAGATATTCAAATACTTTCCTTATTTATTCAGCTATCAGATGATGCATGAATCTCAATTTCAAAAAATTTACCCTTATGACTTGTATTGTGGTCCAGGGTCACATACTGTATGTACAAAAAATGTAATGGTTGTATTTAATAAAAAGGCTAAAAAATAATAATATATAAAGAGTTTTTTTTATGAGTTACTGCCAAAATCAGTATTGTATCAGGTCAGTATTAAAAAGTCCATTCTTAATTTTACACAAAATCCAATATCCGCCATGTTATTCTGACACCTTGTCTAACTTTTTTCCCAAAACGCGATATACGCCAGTCCTCCTTTTCTGCAGAATGCAATAAATCCGCTTAACAAATTACAGCGCACCATTCAACGCATTGTAAACATTGAATACACACAGAATCCTAGTTTTCCTCATCTACTTCGTGATCAACAAACAAATAAAATAATACTTTTGTTGGCATTGATAAACCTGTGATGGGGAAGAAACGTAAGCTTAGGGTCTTATGAAAAACTTTCCATTATTTTATTCGAAGCCAACGAAAATCGAGCAGGATCAAAACATTTTACAGCTGATCGCTGTCAAAAAAGTTCAGCGACAACGTCCCAGGAGCAATGACAGTGTTCTTAATATGACAAAGTAAGTGTTTTGATCAATGCCATTAATGTTTACTTTTTTTAATCAGTGTATACCACTAGTCAACTAAATGAATATAACATGGCAAACATGAATGCACAATTAAGCATTTAAAAAAAAAATTGTTATTGCATTTTGTGGAAAAAATAATCAGTTTTAATAATAAATCTTTGAAAATCTAATTATGGATTTAAATTTTTTATGTTTTTTTAACCTAAAGATGCTATGGGAAGGTTTGTAACCGAAAACAGTGGTTTTCATCTTGTCACTTTCTTGGTATAGAAAACACATTTTTACCCAAATTAGTCAAAATGGATTTATTGCGTTTTAGAACCAAACTCGTCATAATACCATAGCTAAAACATCGATGTAATAGTGGCATGCCGGTCTAACGGCGCATTCACACGGGGCGTAAGCGTTGACGCTTCCCATTCACTTGTAATGGGTGATGTCAAGCGTTGGCGAACTGAATTGTGGATCCGTCAGCGCCGTTGCTCGCGGCAGAAGTTGAACATTTCTAAACTTTTCAAGCGGCAACGCATGCGTCAGCCAATCATATCGCCTTATGCAAATAACCTAGGCAGAGCCAGCCAATTACGTTTATGGAAGACCGGAGCTTGTGTTGCGGCCACAGTGATTGGCTGTTGGCTACGCTTCAGACAAGCCTTCCGTTAAGCGTTAACGCTTACGCCCCGTGTGAATGTACAGTAAGACTTGTGTACAGTATTATACATATTAAACAAAACCCAGCTTCTGACCTCACTGTGAGTCTTGGGTCATGGGTTGCGGCACAGTTCAGCACGGCAGTGGTCCCTTTGATGACGCGCTGATCCTCAGGGGATGTCGAAATAAAGGTTCGGCCTGATTAACAAAACACAGTTTATTACTTAATCACACCACATTTTAATCAGCACCAACATCATTATTCAAAGTTGCTGTTTAACCTATTAAGTAATTCTCACTGACAGCTCCATTAGCTAAACAGAATGAAATTTACAAAGCATGAAGGTTCTCATACTCCAACCGCATTCCAATGACATACAACAGTACAGCCGAGCAAACGAACACGCTCTCGTCCATAAAACACTGCCTACAACTGACTTGATTCAAGTTAATGGGGGTAATATCTTTGACAGTTAAACTCTCCTACATCAGACTAATGGGAGTTAAAAACAAGACCAACCCAGACCTTGGGTTTTAAAAAAAGACACTATACCAGTGTGAAATTACAAAGGAAGACTCTAAATTTCATGTATATTGTGCCCTGCTGTGCCTTTATAATCAGTCTGGCTAATGAATGCGGCTATTAAGCTGAACAATGACTGCTGATAAAAAGCATGTTTCAAAAACATTTGCAATTCTGCGCCTACGTTCAACAGCGTTCACATTGAATATCAAGTATGTTGTTTGTTTTTAATTTTTAAGTCATTAAAAAGTCATAATATTATGCCTCCGTACTCAAGACCGTGAGAGCCGCGGTGGCGTTGACTAATCCCTCAGTGTTAGACGTCGAGCACGTGTAGTTCCCGGCGTCGCTCTGCATTATGGGTTGAATCTGCAAGCCTCCAGACTCCAGCAGAGTGAATCGAGGCACCTGAACCGTGCCGCTCGCTAGCACCTGAGAACCTGCAAAATCCACAGGGTTCAGTTCACAGTTTGATGTTCCTCTCACGTAAATTGAGACAGATGTCTGGGACTGCAAAAGACATTTCTATGGGATTGTACAGTACGTACCTTTTCTCCAAACAATGGCAGGTTTGGGGGCGCCGGACGTCTTGCAGCTGAAGACGGCTGATGTTCCGTCAGTCACAGTGATGTCAGAGGGGGGAGTGACAAAAGATGGGGACACGCCTACAATGTAAGAAAAACTCGAATATTAGTGGTCTCAGAAGGCATTTGGGGGTTTAAACCACACTTAAAATTCAATGACAATGGCACTTATTGATGAAAATCAGAGGAATGAGCAGTAACATTAATAGCTGTTTACAGATGCCAGTTGGTTTGATATATCAATATGTACATCTATGCATCTATTTGGCAGACACTTTTATCCAAAGTGACTCACAGTGCCAAACCACACATTTTATCACCATGTGTGTTGCCTGCAAATTGAACCCAAAATCTTTACTCAGTGTTTTCAAATCCTGATTCTCGCGTGCCCCCTCGCAGAAAGTTTTAGATGTCTCCTAATCTTAAACAACTGATTTAAATAAGCTGGTTTTATTTGAATAAGGAGATGAAGCAGGTTAAAGCTGGTTAAGCTTCTGTAGCAGGCTAGCTTTTGAGGGGTTTTTGGTACTTTTTAGCTGGTCAGGCTGGGAGACCTGCTGATCCTCAAGCTTAAACCAGCTTGACCAGACTGGAAGCTTGGCCAGCTAAGGTGGTTGGCTGGTCTTAGCTGATTTAAGATGGAAGTAGCTGATTTAGGATGGTCCTCTCAGCCTGGCAAAGCTGGTCAAGCTGGCCTTCCAGCCTGGTTTTAGCTGGTTAAGCCGCCTAGTTTTTGAAGGGGTTAGGACACTTTTTGCTTGTCAGGCGCAAAGGTCATGGGTTTGATCACACACTAATAAAATGTATAGATTAAATGCACAGTAAGTTGCTTTGGTTAAAAGTGTCTGACAAAGGAGATGTAGCAGGTTAAAGCTGGTTAAGCTTCTGTAGCAGGCTAGCTTTTGAGGGGTTTTTGGTACTTTTTAGCTGGTCAGGCTGGGAGACCTGCTGATCCTCAAGCTTAAACCAGCTTGACCAGACTGGAAGCTTGGACAGCTAAGCTGGGTGGCTGGTCTTAGCTGATTAAAGATGGAAGTAGCTGGTTTAAGCTCTTGTAGCAGGCTAGTTTTTGAAGGGTTTGGACACTTTTTTGCTGGTCAGGCTGGGAGACCTGCTGACCCACCATCTTAAACCAGCTTGACCAGACTGGAAGCTTGGCCAGCTAAGCTGGTTGGCTGGTCTTAGCTGATTTAAGATGGAAGTAGCTGATTTAAGATGGTCCTCTCAGCCTGGCAAAGCTGGTCAAGCTGGCCTTTCAGCCTGGTTTTAGCTGGTTAAGCCGCCTAGTTTATGAAGGGGTTAGGACACTTATTGCTGGTCAGGCTGGGAGACCTGCTGACCCTCAAGCTTAAGCCAGCTTGACCAGACTGGAAGCTTGGCCAGGTAAGCTGGTTGGCTGGGCTTAGCTGGTTTTACATGGAAGTAGCTGGTTTAGGCTGGTCCTGCCAGCCAGACAAAGCTGGTTAAGATGGTAAAGCTGACCTTACAGTCTGGTTTTAGCTAGTTAAGCCAGCTAGTTTTATAAAGGGGGTTTGGACACTTATTGCTGGTCAGCCTGGGAGACTTGCTGACCCTCAAGCTTAAGCCAGCTTGACCAGACTGGAAGCTTGACCAGCTAAGTTGCCTGGCTGTTCTTAGCTGGTTTAAGTTGGAAGAAGCTGGTTTAAGCTTGTCCTTCCAGCCTGGCAAAACTGGTTAAGCTGGTCAAGCTGGCCTTCCAGCCTGGTTTTAGCTGGATAAGCCAGTTACTTTTTAAAGGGGGTTTATACACGTATTCCTGGTCAGGCTGGGAGACCTGCTGACCCTCAAGGTTAGGCTATCTTGACCAGACTGGAAGCTTGGCCAGCTAAGCTGGTTGACAGGTCTTAACTGGTTTAAGATGGAACTAGCTGGTTAAGGCTGGTCCTCTCAGCCAGGCAAAGCTGGTTAAGATGGTAAAGCTGACCTTCCACCCTGGTTTTAGCTGGTGAAGCTGGCTTTAGTCGGATAGTTTTTGAGGGGGTGTGGACACTTTTTTGCTGGTCAGGCGAGGAGACCTGCTGACCCACCAGCTTAAATCAGCTTGACCAGGCTGAAATCTTGGCCAGCTAAACTGGTTGGCTAGTCTTAGCTGATTTAAGATGGTCATCCCAGCATGGCAAAGTTTGTTAAGTTGGTCTTCCAGCCTGGTCAAGCTGGTGGGTTAGCTGATTTTATCTGGTGGGTCATCTAAGGCTGGTTTTAGCTGGTGGGTCATCTGAGGCTGGTTTTAGCTGGTGGGTCATCTTAGGCTGGTTTTAGCAGGTGGTTCATCTTAGGCTGGTTTTAGCAGGTGGGTCATCTTAGGCTAGTTTTAGCAGGTGGGTCATCTTAGGCTGGTTTTAGCTGGTGAGTCATCTTAAGCTGGTTTTAGCTGGTGAGTCATCTTAGGCTGGTTTTAGCAGGTGGGTCATCTTAGGCTAGTTTTAGCTGGTGGGTCATCTTAGGCTGGTTTTAGCAGGTGAGTCATCTTAGGCTGGTTTTAGCTGGTCTTTTCATTAGGGTTGTTATGGAGACATTCTGGAAGGAGGCTGATGAGATGAATCAGGTGTTTTAAATAAGGAGACATCTAAAACTTTCTGGTTGGGGATACGCAAGAAAGCGGATTGGAAAGCACTGTCAGAGGAAAACATAGTTATGTTCCTGTAACTCAGTTGGCACAGAATTGTGTAAGCAGCGCAAAGGTCATGGGTTTGATCACACACTAATAAAATGTATCTAGATTAAATGCACAGTAAGTTGCTTTGGTTAAAAGTGTCTGACAAATGCATAAACGTAAATGTAAATCTATCTAATCCCAAAAAACAATCTGACAACTTTAATCTCATTTACAGTTTACAAGTTATTAGCTTCCTAATGAATTATGTCAAAGTCAGGAATCTGCCAGACTTTAAAACTTTCAAACTTCAATAAAAAATGGTGTTAACTGGAGAGAAAGTTGAGAGAGCTGAATAGAGATGAGAATGACTAAGCGAGAGAGAAGAGAGCTGAAGGTGTTGATTAAGTGCTGAGTGTCTGTGTATGTATGTGTGTGTTAAAGGTTGATCTCTCAGCAGACACTGATTAATTACACAGATCAATGAGGGGTCTCTGAACTCCCTGATCAATTCACAACCTCTTCATATGCCGAGAGAGAGAGACTGAGAGAGAGAGAGAGAGAGAGAGAGAGACGGGGAGAGAGAGAGAGAGAGAGAGAGAGAGAGAGAGAGAATAGAGAGAGACTAGGAGAGAGAGTCAAACTTATTGACTTTACAATGCATGGTTGCGTTTACTATATGCATCATCCTCACATTAACTTAAATAGATAGTTGTGTTTGTGGAACACGAAAGGAGAGGTTTTGATCAATATTTATGCTGTCGTTTTCTAAGCAGTCTTCTGGGGCTGTTAGCATCTTAAAAGTGCTATGTGTAAGGAATGTGCATTTAAGTTATTATTAACATATATCCTTTTTGTAACCATTACAAAAATCACATTAGGGAAGTTGCGTTACTCTGCAGACATATTAGCAACGCCTCCAGGGCAGTTATTTTAGTCATGCAAGACTACAATCCTATCTACTTGGATGGGGAATGACAGATATGTCTTAAATAACAATTAAAGGTGCACTGTGTAGATTTTTAGCGGCATCTAGCTGTGAGACTGTGAATTGCAACCAATGGCCTAGTCCACAGCTCACCCCTCCTTTTCAAAACACATAGGGAAGCTACAGTAGCCACCACAGGACAAACACGTCATCGTCTAAGACTTTGTCTAACTTAGTGACAAAATGCGCTATATATAGAGCAGTTTGTTCATTTAGGGCTACTGTAAAAACATGGCGGCGCGAAATGGCAACTTCTATGTGAGGGGACCAGTGGTGTATTTAGATAAATACTGCTCATACTAAGGTAATAAAAAGGTCTTTACACCATTGATTTTATAGTTATGTATATTATACTGCATTTCTGTCAAGAGATCCTCCTAAAACTCCCACATTGCCCATTTTTCTTTTCACCTGTAATATAACTTCTGTTTCTTAAGCTCAAATTGTGCAAAAAAAAAACTTTCTGTGCAAAAAAAAAACTTTCTTCAAGATCGTTTTAGCTACTGCGCATCTGCACATGTTGTCAAGTTCTTCACTTCACTATGTACAGAGCCCCTCCCCCAGAAAACCATCAGTCTTTATCGATTGATGATTGGTTCTTTAAATTTTGCCCCATTAATAGTAATAGCAGTGCCCAGTCTTGTTATATGTCAGTCTTTCCAGAAAAAGCTTTTTTGTGATTGTTGCGGGCAAAAATCCTTGATCCGGCGGCACGTTTTCTTAAAAAATGCAATGGAATATGCGGGATATTTATGCAATTTTATCCTATGAAATTGCGGAAACTTGCAAAAACTGCGGGAACTTGCAAAAACTGTTTGCAGCTTTTCAGTGATGCTCACGTCACATAATCACGTCACTTCATAACGTTCCCATGGCAACAGGGGACATGGCTGTGCTTGTGTGAGGCAAATGAAACATTTTTCAACTTTCTGCTAAGATATATGTGATTTTTGCCAAGAAAATGCGGGGATTATGAAATCATGCAAGCATATTTTGCACACAGAAATCTGCAATTTCTGTTTGTACCAATTGGTACCAAAGAGTGCATATTAGTACATCAAAGGTACACATTGGTACCAAAGAGTGCATATTTGTACCTCAAAAGGTAAATATTTGTACCAAAAAGGGCATATTACTACCTCAAAGGGTCCATATAGGTACCAAAGAGGGCAAATTAGTATGTCGTAGGTGCGTATTGATAGTAAAGAGTGCATATAAGTACGTCAAATGTCCATATTGGTACCAAAGAGTGCATATTAGTACCTCAAAGGTACACATTGGTACCAAAGAGTGCATATTTGTACCTCAAAAGGTAAATATTTGTACCAAATAAGGCATATTACTACCTCAAAGGGTACATATTGGTACCAAAGAGGGCAAATTTGTATGTTGTAGGTGCGTATTGATAGTAAAAAGTGCATATAAGTACGTCAAATGTCCATATTGCTACCAAAGAGAGCATATTAGTACCTCAAAGGTACACATTGGTACCAAAGAGTGCATATTTGTACCTCAAAAGGTAAATATTTGTACCAAATAAGGCATATTACTACCTCAAAGGGTACATATTGGTACCAAAGAGGGCAAATTTGTATGTCGTAGGTGCGTATTGATAGTAAAGAGTGCATATAAGTACGTCAAATGTCCATATTGGTACCAAAGAGTGCATATTTGTACCTCAAAAGGTAAATATTTGTACCAAAAAGGGCATATTACTACCTCAAAGGGTCCATATAGGTACCAAAGAGGGCAAATTAGTATGTCGTAGGTGCGTATTGATAGTAAAGAGTGCATATAAGTACGTCAAATGTCCATATTGGTACCAAAGAGTGCATATTAGTACCTCAAAGGTACACATTGGTACCAAAGAGTGCATATTTGTACCTCAAAAGGTAAATATTTGTACCAAATAGGGCATATTACTACCTCAAAGGGAACATATTGGTACCAACGAGTGGATATTAGTACCTCGATGGTCCAAATTGGTACCAAATAGGGCATATTACTACCTCAAAGGTACATATTGGTAACAAAGAGTGCATATTAGTACCTCAAAGGTACATTTTGGTACCAGAGATTGCATATTAGTACATCTGCTGCGAAAGTGCGGCGTATTTGAAAAATGCATTCACCGCATAAATATGCAGACTTTGGCTAATTATCCGTTGAATCATGCGATCGCATAATCGCGTTTTTCTGGAGGGACTGATATGTATTTTTTTGCCATTACATAGCTGTCTGCCAAATATGAAGACATAACCGAAGTGCATGAATCAGTGTTTTATAAATATCAAACCTGGTTAAAAATGATATATATATGGTGCTTTACTTTCTTTCTAGAGCAGTGAAATATTGTAGAAAGGCCCATCATGAAACTAGTATATACTCTTAAAAATAAAAGCTCCTAAAAAAAGTCTGTCGAGCCTTTAACATCCATCAAAATCTTTGTCTTGTACAAAAAGTTCCAGCAAAATCCCCCTAGTGGGTCATTTAACACAACATGCATCTTATGTGTCAGTTTGCAGTTCATCTTACTTGTGACAACCAAGTTGGTATATGCTTGGATTTCTCCAGCCGTG
This sequence comes from Paramisgurnus dabryanus, assembly GCF_030506205.2. Taxonomy (NCBI): domain Eukaryota; kingdom Metazoa; phylum Chordata; class Actinopteri; order Cypriniformes; family Cobitidae; genus Paramisgurnus; species Paramisgurnus dabryanus. The sequence goes on from NC_133340.1 coordinate 35,110,615, forward strand.
TTTTCTGCAAAGCACTGGAATATTCCCGCATCATCCGGTTGAATTTTCCGCACTTGTAGAACCATCAAGGAAGAGGTTAACTTGTATCGAGGGTTATTCAGCGTGGAGAGAGGAACAGCATCTTTGTACCACTCCAGTTTTGGTGTGGGAACCCCTGAGTAGTACACACCATCATGCATTTTAATATGACAAAACCAATATAAAACATTTATTAAGTACCCCAAACTCAAAGCAGTAGATTTATACATACACAAACGCCCTGTGGAATTTGGTAGAAAAGAAAATGATTACCCAAGTAGACACTCTCAGACACAACCCTACACATACACACCACCTCACACACCACTTGATTTATCACCCGAGTTAATGTTTCCATCAATAGACCTTCATCAGGGCACACTTTGGTTTAATTAATGAAAATTTAATCTAATAAATTGGCTTTGATTGATTAAACTTCCAATAAAGTTTTGATATGCCTCACCGAAAAGAGTAGACTTGGAGAGGAGGAAAAGCGGGCAGGCGAGAAAACGAATAAAACGGCAATTATACGTATTAGCAATAATTATAAATTTTGTTCATCTGAAAGAGCTCATGATATGCTCATAATGATATGCAAATGAGAAGCGCTTTAAAGAATATATAATGGATAAATCCTCCAGCTCAACGTTTTTAAAAGGTCAAAAAAAACTTGAATCTATCCAGCGCTTTCTATGGATGAGTCGAGGCGTCTCATCGCACCCACTGGGATGCAAGACAAGAATGTTAAAATAAGAGTGTCAAAAACAACCTCGCCGTAATTAAATTTCTGACACTTTATGACAAAGTGCGTACAAACTCAGCTTCACACCCTTACGAAAGCGCAAAGAGAACGAGTCGAGACTCTCAGCAAGTGTAAATTGCATAGGTACAATCTCTGGAACAAGAAAGTCAAGTCGATGAACTTTTAAACTTTCATGATGAGAAAAAATTTAAAAAGCATTGCCTGAGATCTCCCTTTAAAAACATTCAAAGTCACCAAAAGTTTCACTTTTTAGGTCAGATTTGTTTGTTAAACTTAATATTTAGCTGGATCCCACACTCTCATTGACCTTTGTGCCAAGGATATACGTAATGTCTTAACTAAAACGAACACGAGGCCAATTAGCGACTAATAGCGTTAGCAAACGTCTCGGCTTTTCTAATGTACTTGACCGCCTATTCCACACCACTCATTAACTCTTTCCCCGCCATTGACGAGATATCTCGTCAATTAAGAGAAAACGCTTCCCCGCCAACTACGAGATTTTCCGTCTTTCCGCAATACCGCTATTATCCACCAGGTGGCGCCCTTCTGCAACTTTTTAAAACCGGAAGTATTGCCCTATGGCAAGCGGCTGCATGTCCGTGTCTGTTTTAAAGATCGCTCTGAATGGGATCTCTATGAAAAGTCCGTCATAAAAATTGAATTATCTCTGCTTTTTGCTCAAAATATGGTGTTTTTGCAAAAACCTACCCATATTCAAAAGCTGATTGCAAAAGAACCACTAAAGGTAGGATGAAACGGTTTTTTTTGTTTGAAAGCAGAGGGTCTGTTCTTTCATTTGGTATATTGTATGTTTATATATTTAAAGAAGAACATTTTCTGGAAGGCATTAAACTTTGGTGAAAATCATGAAAAACGCTGGCGCTGGCTGGCAACTTTTTTTAAAAATGCTGGCGGTGAAAGAGTTAAGTCAATTAAATAAAAATGAATTCAAATAAGGATGCCTTGCGCAAAGGCGAGTGGGGGTCGATATGACACGCTTGGTGAAAAGGTCAATTTTGTGAGGGTACAATAAAAGCAGCATGTCTCATGGTTGAGTCAGCACATAAAGTAAATGACATTCTCACATCTAATAGCTGTCTGTAAGCACACTAGCCGCAGTAAAACATACTGTATGCTTTGTACACAAAGTGTGGAATTTGAAACATTATGCGATGACTGCACGCTGCTTTCACGAAATACTTCTGGAATATCAGGTAATGTCGGCCTGGAAGTTAAGTGGCTCTTTTGTGCAGCCGCTGGCACTTTTGTATTTGTGACATTATAAAGATTATAGTTTCTCTGAGTCTTGCGAGGGAATGATTATACACTAGTGGAATTTGAGTTATATGACTCCAAAGTGGTCAAACTCAGAGATACTTCAATTATTTGAAGGTACAACACAGCTACATTTTGTACACTGCTGTTTGCCACAAATTAGGGTACACTGTCAGGAAAACGGTCAAAAATGTTCCTCAGCTGTCACTGGGCCGGCACCCTTTTAAAAAAACACCTTTGCACCTGAAGAGCTCATACATGGTACATATTGGTACCAAAGAGGGCATATTAGTACATCTAAGGTCCATATTGATACCAAAGAGTGCAAATTGGTACATCATAGGTACATATTGGTAGTAAAGAGTGCATATTAGTACAACAAAGGTACATACTGGTGAATTTTTGTACATCATAAGGTACACATTGGTACCAAAGAGTGCATATTTATACCTCAAAAGGTAAATATAGGTACCAATGAGTGCATAGTAACTCAAATGTAAGTATTTTTACCAAAGAGTGTATATTAGTACATCAAAGGTATTGGTACCAAAGAGTGCATATTAGTACATCAAAGGTATTGGTACCAAAGATTGCATATTAGTACATCAAATGTACACATTGGTACCAAAGAGTGCATATTAGTACCTCAATGGTCTCAATTGCTATCAAAGAGTGCATATTAGTACCTCAAAGGTACTTATTGGTACCAGAGAGTGCATATTAGTACGTCAAAGGTACATATTGGTACCAGAGAGTGCATATTAGTACCTCAAAGGTACATATTGGTACCAAAGAGTGCATATTAGCACATCAAAGGTACATATTGGTACCAAAGATTGCATATTAGTACCTCAAAGATACATATTGGTACCAAAGAGTGCATATTAGTACGTCAAAAGTATATATTGGTACCAGAGAGTTCATATTAGTACCTCAAAGGTACATATTGGTACCAAAGAGTGCATATCGGTACGTCAAAGGTACATATTGGTACCAAAGATTGCATATTAGTACGTCAAAGGTACATATTTGTACCAGAGAGTGCATATTAGTACGTCAAAGGTACCTATTGGTACCAGAGAGTGCATATTAGTACCTCAAAGGTACATATTGGTACCAAAGAGTGCATATTAGTACCTCAAAGGTACATATTGGTACCAAAGAGTGCATATTAGTACGTCAAAGGTACATATTGGTAGCAAAGAGTGCATATTAGTACGACAAAGGTACATAGTGGTGCATTTTTGTACATCATTTGGTAGACATTACTACCTCAAAAGGTGAATATTGTAAATGTATAAATATCTATACACGGTACATATTAGGACCTTTTTAAAGGGTACTGTCCCAGTGACAGCTTTGGGACAGTTTGTTTTTTTTACTTTTTTTACTAACTCTGGTAGTTATGATGCTCTTATTTGTAATCATCACATTGTGTTCCTACTTAATCTTAAATCAACAGCTCTCGAATCAAAAAACAACAACTTTCCACTGTTTTGGTGGTGCATCTCAGTGTCAGCGTAAACATACATTAAAAAATCTGGGACAGGAGGCGGGGCTTACCTTTGGCCTGACACTGAAGTTCAATAGTCTTCTCAATTTCAGTTATCACCATCCTTTTTGGCTTTGATGTAAAGTACGGAGGCTCTGTGTTTATACCAAAACAAGACCACATACTTATTAGTGTACATAAAACTTGGGTTTGTTACAACCCACACATTTTGCACTTTAAAAACTTTTTTTAAGTAAATATGAAAAGTAGAAAACATCCACTGTGATGGAATGAACACATCAATGTGTACTTCCACTAAACTACATGTAAAAAGCATGGAGGCGCACACTTTAACCAGCATTCTTCGTTGCTACGTTCAGCTCATCTCACTAGTAGCTTTTATACAAAACCCTTTCATCTACTGCTCCTTTATTCTCGCCTTTATTTTCAGATTTCGTGACAGGAAGAGCACGACTCTCGTTACCTTTTCACACACCTGCCGCTTTTTTGCCTTTTCTCTCACTCGAAACAAAAGTGACAAAGGATCTGTTAAGCATGATGCTGATAACAGCTTTTCACCTACTGAAGAATGATGCCAAAAAAGAAGGAGGGGTTGAGCGGGGGAATGGTTAAACAAATAACAACAAAAAAAACAACTGCATAACAATGTCACAATTTCTCTATATCTGTTCTCTTATTCCTCATCTTTTTTGCTCGCCTTTTCTTTCTTACCCGACGAATCAGCCCGTATTCACTCTTATGCAGATCACGAAATACAAATTCAGATCTGGGCCTGGATTGGATTCAACAGCAGAAACAATAAATACCTCCCTGGTTTCTTCTCTTTTTCCGCTGCTGGCTGCTCTGACATGTTCACTTTATCTTTCTATAAAAGTCTCTCTCCAACAGCCCCAATTTATTCATCACTCCATTGGCTGCCTCATGCATATGCATGCCTCTCTTTCGCCCAATCATGTAAGGCGCACACCTGTCAGATAAGCTCATTGAATGAATATCCGTTGCTCTTTCTAATAAGGGTGCAGAGTATAAATATTCATAGCTCATTTTTAGTCAAATATCTTGGTGGTGGAGTGTAATATTTGTGTTTTTGGATCAAAGAGAAGTATGATGGTTATAAGAGGGGCCTAAAGATATATAAAACTACTGACCATATAAAGACATACAGTACTGTGCAAAAGTCTTACTGTGGGTTCACACCAGCCGCGTTTGAGGCGTGAAATTCGCGTTTTCCACGTCTAGTTTGCTGCTTGAACATTTTGAGTTTACTCCTTCATTCGCACATGAAGGCCGCGTGTAAAATTCTAGTCATCGAAACATTCATGCAAAAATTTGTGTCATGTGAGGGGCTTTGGCGACCTTGCTCGCTTTCTAAAATCACGTCACTACTAGAGCAAGCTCCTGATTGGTTAACATGGCATGGTTTTTCCGCCAAAGTTACAATTTTTCAAGTAGTGCGCAATGCTCAATTTGTGCCATTCGCGCGAACTACACACGCGAATGAGGTGGAATCGCGTCTACCGCACACGCTAAATGCCTCATTCGTGCCGCGAGACCTCCAGATGCACGTCAACGTGTCTTCACATTGACTTAACATTGAAATCACTCGCGCTTGACACCTCCACCGCGGCTGGTCTGAACACAGCATTACTGTGCGTTCACACCAGACACGAATGCAGCAAATAAATCGCACGTAGTGGGACGCTTGGACATTTTGAGTTTACTCGCTTCTTTCGCGTGTGAAATTACATTATTCGCGCGGGAAATTCTGATGCAAGTACGCTTAATTTGCACGCTTTAGCTGGCTTGTAGTCTATGTTTACACACACACACGCGATCATGATTAATCTATAGCAGAATAAAAGTTTTTGTTTACATCATATGTGTGAATTATAAATAATAATTATGTATATATAAATATGCACACATGCATGTATTATTTTATGAAAAAAAATATATTTATATATTAAGTATTTATATTTATATATAATTTAAATTATACATAAATATACAAATGTATATACACATGGAAACATTTCTTAAATATATACATGCACGTGTTTGTATTTATCTATACAAAGTTATTATACACATATATATGATGTAAACAAAAACTTTTATTCGGCTATAGATTAATCACGATTAATCGTTATGCATCCCTACTTTCAAGGCAGGGATACCTACTTTTTTTTCTATAAAAGTACGAAGATGTGTCGTACAACTCTGGGTGTCCACATACAGTGACAATGACTTTGTCCTCCATTGTTGTTTCGTAATCATGTCACTACTAGAGCAAGCTCTAGATTGGTTAACGTGGCACGAATATGCGTCAAAGTTCAGATTTTAAACCACATTATGTGCGTAAAACGAGCAAAACCCTAAATTTGCGCAAATAGCGCCGCAGGATGTATATCGCGTCTTTGCATTGACTTAACATGTAAATCACTTGCGCTTAGCGCTTTATTCGCATCTGGCGTAAATGCACCATTAGAGGGTCAGTGCAGTGTAGTTTCAACTCTGCGTTGCACGTTCCAATCACAATGGCGAAGGCATTACTGTGCTTTTGTTATAACATTAGTTGGACCAATCTGAAAACTCAGTATTTTTGTCTGAATTGGGCTGATAAAAAGTTATTTATAATACCTCTGAAGTCATATATTTATTTGTTTATGCATGCATGCTGAATGCCAAATAGCTTTAGAGATTTCTGCTTTTCCCTATTAAGTGTAAGTCGACCGAAGATGTGCTTGTACTAGAAACAGATGTCCAGAAGTTGTCAACAGATAGCAGAGTGAAATTGAAGTTTTCTGTATTATTCAAATAAATCAATGATTATAAGTCTAAAACAGTTTATCAGCTAAACTACCGCTGTTCAGTAACCACCCTAAAGGCTCCTTTCAGAAAACAAGGTCTTACCCAATACTGACAGGTACGCTTTGGCCTCTGTGTTTTTTTGGCTGGTGTTTGTGAGCGCCGCCTCGCAAACATACAGGCCTGTGTCAGCTGAAGTGGGGTTACTGATGACCAGCCTGCGACTGAATGAGTCCACTCCTGTTGTTAGTCTCACCCCATTACGCTTCCAGAACACCTGCAGTCTGTCAAGAGACCTGACTCACACCAAAACACACAGGCACATCCAAAACGGAGTGAAAACAAAAGTTTAAGGAACTGTACAACTACAATAATTATGCTTGAAAATACTTTTAAGTACAGAATTATAGTTTGATTTCATAAACATGTTCACGCCCATAGGAAGACAAATCCCCCAAGAGACCTTTTTATTGGTGCAATGTGTACATTTTAGGAGGATCTATTGACAGAAATGCAATATAATATACATAACTATGTTTTAAGTGTTGTATGAAGATCTTAAATAATAAACCGTTATGTTTTTATTACCTTAGAATGAGCCATTTTTATCTACATACAACACGGGTCCCCTTACATGAAAGGTGCTGTCATGTTTCTACAGTAGCCCTAAATGGACAAACTGCTCTACAGAGTGCGTTTTGTCACTACGTTGTTTAAGACGATGACGTGTTTGACCTATGACGCTGCTGTAGCTTCTCTATTTGCTTCAAAAGGGAGGGGTGAGAGGTGGACTGAGCCGTTGGTCGCAATTCGCAAGCTCAATTCGCTAAAATCTACCTATAAAGACCCAGAAATCCCCATTGGAGTTTCAGAAGAGATCTTAACAATGGCTTGCTAAGCCTTTAGAAATTCTTAGCAATATCGAAAGTCTTTGGTTATTTGTTAGCGTGATGCTAATGGTCTAATCAGATTCAATGAATTTGTGCTACGCTTTGCTAAAAGTGCTAGCACCAGACCCGGAGGTCAGCTAAATGGATTCAAAAACAGTAAGAATCAAATGTTTAACTCTAGGGGAGCTGGAAAAGGAGCATATTTTCAAAAAAAGTGGAGTGTCCCTTTAATGCATTTTAACCATTGTCGCATTTCTGTTTTTATCTCTCCCAAGCCATTTAAGGAAAAACATCTAAGACTAAGTAGAAACACAACTGAGATCTCCATTAAAGGAGTTATAAAAGAACCTCCAAGCAATAAAATGTTCCTCTGGATGAATGCAAAAATACAATGCAATGACGTTAACTGTTCAATAGCCATGACCAACATCTTTGTAAATGGCGATGGAGCGACTGGCGATGAGTCACTGCAGTCGGGGGCAACCCACCTTGCATTAGCGACGCACTCCAGAGTCGCTTCACTCGCCCCGGCAACCACTGATGTGTTCTTAGGTGCGATCACGATCACCGGGGCAACCAATTCAGCGGGTGCAATAATGTCTGAAATGGAGAAAAGAGAAAAACTAGTTAAAAAAATAAAAGACTGGCTGATTATTGGCACAATCAATCAGGTTAATAGACTCAGCATCACAGGAAGAGAGATAAGGCTTTCTGATGAGCCGCTAGGTTTTTTTGCTTCTTTTCATCCTCTCTCTGAATCATTTCTCTATCTGAAACATAATACATGCAGAAGGAAAAGTCAAATGACTGTCTATGGAAGACAGATGAGGGTGGAGGGAAAGAATGAGCAGAAGATGGAGAGAGACCGATGAATGCTGATAATGGGATGTGATTGCATCTTTAAAGGGATAGTTCACCCAAAAATGAAAAATTTGGTCTTTATAGACTTTATTCAGTAACTTCATGTCGCTGGATGACTTTCTTCTAAAGAAACCCAAAACGAGAAATTTTAAAGAATTAAGCAGTCAACTCTTTCATTTGGTTACATAGATAGGGTCTGCAGCTTTCAAGCTTTGGAAACTATGCAAAAGCATCGAAAGTATCATACAAGTGGTTCATGTTACACAAGTAATATATTGCAAATCTTATAGACTCATACACTTAACTCTTTCCCCGCCATTGACAAGCTATTTCGTCAATTAAGACGAAGAGTCAAGAGTTTTTCTGGTAATCTGTATTTCCGCTATTCTCCACCAGGTGGCGCTCTTACCCAACGCAATTTTCAAAATGTTGTATTTTTAAAGAAACTTACCCATATTTGAAAGGTGATAAAAGAAAACAAATGGAGGTAGGATGAAACATATATATATATATATATATATATATATATATATATATATATATATATATATATATATATATATATATATATATATCTTTTTTGAAAGGGTCTGTTCTTTCATTTGATATTCCCATTTTCATTTCATTAATTAATTTATTTAAACAAGGACAGTGTAAAATATACATTAACCTTACGAAGGAGAGGAGCATTTTACCAAGTTGTAGCGTTTGTGCTAATTTACCCCTGCAGTCCCTGGACAGGCTAATGTCAACAAATCAAGTTAATAATACATTTATCCCCAAAACAATATTAAATCTTATTAAACAATTAGTTAAATTAAACAATATGAGATCTTTTTCATTTCCTCAGTTAACATTCGGGCAACATCCTTAATAGTTTTACCATGAATATACACCACTGTGTCATCAGCGTTAATATACACAGACGGAAAATCATTTATATAAAGAGAAAACAACAAGGGCCCTAATATAGAGCCTTGCAGCACACCCATGGTGCATGCTCGTAGGGAAGATGTAACAGTATTTATCAATACACATTGCTGCCTTGCATTGAGAAAAGATTAAATCCAGTTTATTGTACTTCTACTTGATAGAGAGAAATGTGTTAATTTATCTATTAGTAGTCCGTGGTTTACTGTATCGAATGCCTTACGCAGGTCAAGAAAGAACACTCCTACAACTCCTCCGCTATCCAGACTTGATTTTATTTCCTCTATTAAATAGCCACATGCTGTCTCCGTTGAGTATAGTTTTCTGAAACCAAACTGGAGAGGATGTAATGAAGCTTTGTAATCAAGATGTTGCTGCAACTACTTTTCCAAAGACTTTGAAGATAGTGGGAAGGATGCTTATAGGTCAATAGTTAGAGACCTGGACCTGATATATTGTATGTTAATTTATATAAAGAAGAACATTTACTGGAAGGCATTCAACTTTTGTGAAAATCGTAGAAAATGCTGGCACTGGCTAGCAACTTTTTATAAAATGCTTGCATGGAAAGAGTTAAAGAGATAGTTCACCCAAAAATGAAAATTCTGTCTTGAAATTTTGATAAATGATGATAAGCACACATCTGGTGGAAACCATTGACTGCCATAGTAGGAAAAACTAATCATATTAAATTTAAAAGGATCTGTCAACTGGATCTGTCAATATTTTATCAAAATATATTTTTCATTTATCACAATACTTCCATAATATTTGTTTTTCCTACTATGGAAGTCAATAGTTTCTGTGTGCTCATCATTTATCAAAATAGCTTCTTTTGTTTTCATAAAAAAAAGAAAAGAAAAAGAAATTCATACAGGTCTAAAACAACATAAGGGTGAGTAAATAATGACAGAAATGTTTTGGGGTTGAACTATCCCTGTAAGCTGACATTAGGGCGGCACGTTTAAAAATGTTATTTGTACTTAAGGGGTGCACATTAGTATATATCGGTATCTCAAAGGTATATATCGGTACCTGAACTTTAAAGGGGACTGTTCCAGTAACAGCTTTACTGTACTGTACCTTGGTACGTATAAGAAACTGAAATTTACACTATGTTACAAAATGAAATGTACGGTTACAGTAAATTAATTGAATCTTATCACATTCAGAATAGTAGTGATGTTGAAATCTTAGATAAGTTTTCATTTTTACTTGAATCAAGTTCATAACACCAGTCTGAATGATTCATAATGAATCAGACTGATTTGGTTCATAAGTCAATGACTCACTGCTCTAGTCCCATCTTATAACAGCATACTTTGAATGAAAGATTATCAATAAAAAAACAAATGAAATATTCCTATTTTGTACTCGGTTAACGTATCACCTCAGTTGTAAAAAGCACTCTGATGGTATGCTTTGAACACTGAACACTTCAGTCCCCATTTACTTGCCTAGGAGAAAAAAATCAACTAGTCTCTAAAATTGTTTTTGTTCCATGCAAAGAAAAGTCATACAAGATTGAAAAGACATGACGTAGAGTAAATAATGACAGGGTTTTCATTTATGGGTGAACAATACCTTTAGGAATCAATGAAAATGGTGAGAAAATGAATATCGGATGAAAAACCAGCCACACACACAAGGTTTGATCTCATCTGAGATCAGTGAATAGAAAGGCGTAATGCAGTCTCTCAACCTCCAAATACAACCGTGACAGATGCTGTGAGGAATATGTGTTATTTATGCATTCGTAAAATAGGACAGAAAAGCCCAGCTGAAGACGAAAGTGCAAAAATAAAAAATTTCAATGAATGTCAAATGAAGCTGGACAGGAGAAAGCGAAAGGACAGAATATACAGTATAGCAGAATACAATAAAAATAACCAAAATTTTAGTTTTTGTAATGTAGCTAGCATGTGTTGCAAAACAGCTCCTTAAGTTTGAATCTCGCTCCTCAGCATGCACCCTAATTTGCATAAGCTGCCACGTTATAAATGTATGCCCAATTTATAAACGTAAGCAAAACTTGGACATGTATGGTGGTTGTGTTGGACTAAACCGATTTGACACGTCACTGCAGCCTTGACAATGGTGACGCTGAACTTCATTGTTGGGTTACCATGGGAACTGACTGACTGATATTATAGAAAAGTTGTTCCAGCACCCCAATTGCGCTACTTGTCTGCATCAACATATGAGTATTAATACGAGCAACTATAAGCAACATAAGAGTAGTTATTACAGGTAGCATATGTACATTAAAGGAATAGTAAAATTAGTCCATATTTTACTCATCCTAGGTGTATAAGACTTTATTCTTTCAACCAGATATAGTCAGAGTTATATTAAATAGTATTCTTCTCAGCTTTGTAATAGTTTTGTTTAGTGGCCCATTTGTAAACCTCCAAAAAGTGCATCCATCTATCAAAAACTAATCATACTGTTATTAAATGTCTTTTGAAGTGAGGTGAGGGGATTCTGCAAGAAAAAATATTTATATCTCAACTTAAATCTCTTGTGAATGCGCATATGCCGTTGTCTGAAGCTAGTGATAGTAGTTTATAAAGTTTGAAATATAAATATTTTTATACAAAATCCCACTGCTTCTCTTCTGAAGACATTTAATAAAGCATGGAATTACATTTGAATGATGAATGTGCTTTTATTGGAGCTTTGAAAATGGGGCACTATCCAATGCCATTACAAAGCTAGGAAGAGCCAGAATATTATTTAAAGTCCCCATTAATTTTTTTAAGGAATATTGCAGTGTATAAACAATTTATCCGTGTGGGTCATTATTTTTTAAAAGATTCATGTGCCATCATAAACTTAAATCAAAATCTGAAAAAGTACTTCCACTCTCTTTTTGGCGATAACGTCAATTTGATGGGTTGACCCCGCCCCTCCAACTCTCAGTCTGCTGTAAGTTCCATTTCTGAATGAAACGCCTACTATATCCAGTCAATTCACAGTGGAAACACAAGCCATGCCTGCTATTTTCCTTGTGTGAAATTCCTTTACACTTGGAAATACACCGATCAGCCATAACATTATGACCACTGACAGGTGAAGTGAACAACACTGATAATCTCGTTATCATGGCACCTGTCAGTGGGTGGGATATATTAGACAACAAGTGAACATTTTGTCCTTAAAGTTGATGTGTTAGAAGCAGGAAAAATGGGCAAGCGTAAGGATCTGAGCGACTTTGACAAGGGCCAAATTGTTATGCTAGACGACTGGGTCAGAGCATTCTCAAAACTGCAGCTCTTGTGGGGTGTTCCCGGTCTGCAGTGGTCAATACCTATTAAAAGGTAAACCGGCGACAGGGTCATGGGCGGCCAAGGCTCATTGATGCAAGTGGAGAGCGAAGGCTGGCCATGTGGTCCACTGCTGAAAAAGTGAATGCTGGTTCTGATAGAAAGGTGTCAGAATAATAAATGGACTGCATTTATATAGCGCTTTCATAGACCCATGGCCATCCAAAGCCCTTTACGTATTGCCTCACATTTACACACTGACGGCGTCAGCCATGCAAGGCGTCATTCAGCTCGTCGGGGGCAGCTGGGGTTAGAGGTCTGCTCAAGGACACCTCAACACTTGTTTTGGTGGAACTGGGGATTGAACCACCAACCTTCCGATTTTTAGACAACCTATGTGAACCACTGAACCACTGCCGTCAGAACACACAGTGCATCACAGTGCTCCCCCCATGCTGACCCTGTCCACTGTCGAAAGCGCCTACAATGGGCATGTTATTCATCAGACCATGCCACCTTCTTCCATTGGTTCACGGTCCAGTTCTGATGAATCACATTTTCTTTTACATCACGTGGATGGCGGGTGCGTGTGCGTCACTTGCGTGAAGAACACATGGCACCAAGATTCACAATGGAAAGAAGACAAGTTGGCGGAGGCAGTATGATTCTTTGGGCAATGTTCTACTGGGAAACCTTGCGTCCTGCCATTTATGTGTACCACCTACCTAAGCATTGTTGCAGACCATGTACACCTCATTCATGAAAATGGTATTACGTGATGGCATTGGCCTCTTTTAGCAGGATAATGCACCCTGCCACAAAGCAAAAATGGTTCAGGAATGGTTTGAGGAACACAACAACGAGTTCAAGGTGTGGACTTGGATCTTAAAGGGATAGTTTGGCCAAAAATGATATTAAACCCATGATTTACTCACCCCCAAGCTGTCTGAGTTGCATATGTCCATCGTTTTTCAGACAAACACATTTTCGAATATTTTAGAAAATGTTTTAGATCTTTCAGTTAATGAAATGTGACGTTACGGGGTCCACGACCTCCAAGTCCAAAAGAAGTGCGTCCATCCTTCACAAAATAAATCCAAACGGCTCCAGGATGATAAACAAAGGTCTTCTGAGGGTAATCCGCACGTTGTTGTTGTAGAAATATCCATATTTAAAACTTTATTAACGAAAATAACTACCTTCTGGTAGCGCTGCCATCTTAGTCGCGTCGGCATTCAAGATCAGAGCTTTACGTAACTTACGGAGGTTTCTCTGCTGCTGCTCTGTGCCCCCGCCCTCCGAATTTGTCATATGTCACTAAGAAAAGTGCGTACACTACGATAATACTCTCTCCTGAATACAGAGGAGTCTAAGATGGCGGCGTTACTGAAAGGTAGTTATTTTCGTTAATGAAGTTTTAAATATGGATATTTCTACAACATGATTTATTTTGTAAAGGATGGACGCACATTTTTCCCAAACATTAATTTATTTCTCAGTCCGCCACAAAATTTTAATTGACCAGCACAAATAGATGTTTGCACATCGCGTTTATCACTACCTCTGTCCCACATGATAGTTTCTGTACAAACACCCGTGGCGACACGCTCCACTGAGCCTCATTTCAGATGCATTTAAGCATATATGCAGATGTGCATGTCGCAAATGTGCTGCCACAAACTGCAAGTCTGGAAAAAACTGGTATGGTGTTCCTGATTCTCAACTATGTGGATGTTTTTCACTGCTAAAAGGGAGTTTGGGAACTTACAGATGACAACAGGTTTTCTCGAGACAGTGCAACCTAGCACGAAGGTAAAGCTAGAATTTTTCATTATAGCGATTATGCTGGTAGTGACGATTCTCTCAGACCAATCAGTGATCTACTGGGTTTTTGCATCACATTTTAGTATCAGCTCAGCTCGCTTGGAACCCAAAAAAAGTATTGGGTACTACGTACTGCACCCAGTAGAAAAGCCCCCAAAAGTAAGCTGACACGACCCAAACCAAACTGTGGGATACTATGCAATGGAAAAGCGCCATTACAAAACTTAAAGGATCTGCTGCTAACGTTTTTTTTGCCAGATACCACAGCACACCTTCAGAGGTCTAGTAGAGTCCATGTCTCGACACGTCAGGGCTGTTTTGGTGGCAAAAGAGGGGCCCAAACATAATATTAGGCAGGTGGTCCTAAATTTATGGCTGATTGGTGTGCGTCACAATACGTAAGTCGATGGCGACTTCCTGTTCACGGGGACTTAAGAATAACTGTGAAAAATGATAAAATATAGGTATGGGCCAATTTTTGTTTTCGGGGTGACCTATTCCTTTTCAGCTGCAATCTGTAAACTTTCGCCTCTTTATTGCCATTTCTGTTTAAACATAAAACTGCAGTTTACTTTATATACTTAGGTTTATGTGTATTAATAAACAACTGACATTTCACTCGACAGCTCAACTTATTAATCATTATTATACGCTTACCGTTGTGAATTGTGGTATGATAAGAAAACTATTTTAAACACTGTACTTGCTCAATAACTTTTTTTATTTTAAGCTTAAAAAAAGTTACAAATTGCAGCTTTAAAGTAAAAATAAAGAATCACACTCAACATCACATCCTTTACCACTGCTGACAGTCTAATTTTGTAAGTCTGTCTATTCTCAGTCATTGCTTCAGGACCTGCTGATTATAGCTGGGTGTTATTTTTCAAAAGTACAGTACAGTAGCCTGGAGAACGCAGCCAATAAGTAGGATTTTCTTTAAAGGAAAAAAACAGTGTGTCGTGCATCGGAGGTAAAGTTGCTGTCAGTCAGTTAAACAGTCTCCGGCACGAGTCGGAATGGTTTTGACATGGTGTTGACACGGTGTGGTTTTCATCAGGCAAAGAGATTAGCTGCCTGAGCTTGTAGAAATGATTGTAAGAACAATGTAGGACACTGCCATCGGGACATGCAAGAGTCTGTAAAGCGTAGGGGTCATTCAGAGAGATCGGATGCAATAATCTTAATCCAGTGTATACATGTGTAGTGCGGGAGATTATGACATGTGGAGATATTAAATTTGTCTCTGAGGAGAATCCATTATCATAAGCCTCTAATAAATCCATCTGAACACACAACATGAGAGATTACGAACACACACACACAGATATAGAAATGGAAAATCAAGCCTGACAGAAAAGAAGGACCAGGCATATTATTTTTTCCGTAACTCTGATTGGTCGATGGGTGTGCACATTATAAACCAGTTGGATACTGGATATCATGCTGTGTTTATGAGTTTATCTTCAGGATTTCTCATTAACTGTAAAGGGCCCCAAAACCATTTCAAAATACCAGATATAATGCTTATTTATATTAGGATTTATATTATGGGTGTTTTTATGTGTATTTTGCACGACAATGCACCAAATGTGAATTAGAATAAGAAATATTTGCATTGGGTTTGGCTGCATAGTGCACATTTGAGAAAAATAAAGTGTATTATGGAGAAATAGTAATGTTGGCTATTTTACGAAAAGTATAATTTGATATTACTTTCTTTTTCACTTTTCAACAAACCTCTAGTCGTATGACCTCAGTATTACAGTACGTGCAAAGCATGCAAACTGTAATGCAACTGCGGTGCTGTTTATGTTTGTCTATATAATAAATACAACGGAAGTCATTTCATAACCAATATTTATGCTTGTTTTCCAGCAAAAATAACTAAACATCCTTCGCACATATACATTTATATGGGGTGTGTAAGATAAGAGCTTTTTTAAAAGAACATTTGAAGAGCTCAGATGCAAAAACCGCTAAACTGAGATAAAATGAGATAATGATATTACTTAGTGGCAAAGTCCAAAGTGCACTGAAGATGAATTGGGTGAACGATGGTGTGCGCATGTCGACGTGCAAGAACTTTTTACCAGGTAAAAGGAGATATATTAAGTTATTGACCAAATATTTGAGTCTGTAACCTTTTTTTTTTTTAGAAAGGGCAGTAAAGACAGAATGGAGATTTTTTATGTACTTGGAGGGTTTTGCATCTAAAATATTCATTTCATGAATTAAGTTTCATTTTCTTACCCAACTTAAATGTTTTCTTGTTTGGTGATGTACAAACCTCATCAAATTGTGCATTCGCTGTAAACAAGCTTTATGCACATTTTGCTTTTAAAGGAAAAGTTAACCCGAAGATGAAAATAATGTTATTAATGACTCACCCTCATGTTTTAAATTTAGTCAGAGTGCTTGTTAACCCTTCATTGAAAATCTACGTACGGTATACTGTTCATGTCCAGAAAGGTAATAAAAACATCATCAAAGTAGTCCATGTAACATCAGTGGGTCAGTTAGAATGTGTTGAAGCATCGAAAATACACTTTGGTCCAAAAATAGCAAAAAGCGCATGCTAAAGTCACGTGACTGTAGTGATGTGAATGACGTACGACGCGGCTGACGTGTTATCTGGTGCGCCCCAGCTGTTCTTTTTTTTGTGCGCCCGAGCTTCATTTACAGTCTAAGGGAGACGCACGCTGTAAGTTCGAAAAAAACTTTGCAAACATGTCTAAGGATAACACGTCATCTGCATCACTGCAGTCACGTGACTTTAGTCTCACGCATGCGCTTCACAATAGAACCAGAAGAGTAGACAATGCTGAATAAAGTCTTAATTTTTGTTATTTTTGGACCAGAATGTATTTTCTATGCTTCAACACAATCTTACTGACCCACTGATGTCACATGGACTACTTTGATGATGTTTTTATTACCTTTCTGGACATGGACAGTATACCATACATAGATTTACAATGGAGGGTCTAAAGCTCTCAGACTAAACTTAAACATCTTAAAATGTGTTCTGAAGATGAATGTCATTAATGACATTATTTTCATTTTTGAGTGAACTATCCCTTTAAAACAAATTCATCTTGTTTTAAGGAAAGTTTGATACTGGAAACAACTTAGTATTACTAAAAAATTACAGATAAAAACGTTTTAACATGACTCGAAGGCAGAATACGGGTAATAATCTGAACATCATCTGGGCAATAATAGAAAGCATGCCACAAGCTTGGAAGAACTTTATAATTTAAAAGGTAGAGAGAGAGAGAGAGAGAGAGAGAGAGAGAGAGAGAAAGAGAGAGAGAGCTTTAAGAGTTGACTGGAGTGCCTTACCAAGAGAACCACGATTCCTCTTGTTTACTGCTCATCGGGTCACACAGAGAACAGAGAAAGAAAAAAATAACAAAGAAAAAAATCATTCTTCTTATCCAAAATATCTCATATATCCTCAAACCTACATCAACCCCCTGTCGCTTGTACCAAACCACACCTGCCAGGGTTTAGCATTTAGCAAAATTATTACTGCCTAATTACAGTATGGGAATTTGCTGACCCATAACCTGGAAGCACAACAATTACTGCCGGCCTGCATCTGATTACCTAACTAAAACAAAAAGTGCAGAAACTATGAATTATATCTGCTGCATATTTTATCATTCAAGTTAATAATATGCATACTAAACAATTGCATAAATTTGCACATCTCCAACTACTGTGCTCTTATTGGTTCTTCATTTGTCGCACTGCAAGAACAGGAACCAAAATTTGGGACACTGACACGCAACGGCAATTTGTTAGCTGTCTCTGCCAAAGTCACAAGGTTACCAATTGTACCTCACACTGACAATCTGCAAAAACTGCACCATGATTTAAGCTAAAGTTGGCTCCCCATTTCATCTCATTGCTGTCAAGGAGCGATGTTTGAGATATTGAAAAGATCTCATTTGTGACTTCTCTCGTTTCTTCTCCCAGCCATTATTTTTCTAAAAACTTGACGAACAAGAACAAGGGCAAAGCAGAGAGCGGGCGATGAAGTTTCAGGGAGGAAGATGATGAGGAGAAGAAGAGAACGGGGACAGACGAAAAGACAAGAGAATCAGAGGATGAAAGAGAAAAACAGGACTAGCAAGAGAAAAAAGTGAAAATGAAAGACAAGTCATGAAAGATTTACAACATCAGGAACTGAAAGAGGAACCCCAGCAGCATCAGATTTATGATAGAGAGATGGAGAGAGAGAGAGAGAGAGAGAGAGAGAGAGAGAGAGAGAGAGAGAGAGAGAGAGAGAGAGAGACTATTTCAGATTCATGCATGAGCAAAAGCCACACACAAGCATATAACTACATGCAAGATTTGGATTGAAGTTTGATCATCTGTCAATCTTAATCAATGGATCTGTAATTGAACAGCACAAGGTAAACTACCATGAAATAAGCAGATGAACCCCAGCGGTAAACAGAGAAGATCTCTTTTTAACATATCACTTGCCAATCCTCAATATTTTTTCGATGTCAAAGAGCATCAACTCAAATCTGTTGGTCTATCGACATAAAACTAAGTTTTGTTGTTGTGTGAAATGCGTCTTTAACAAAACCAAAATGGCTTTGAGATTTAAAAAAAAATGAAATGAAATATGAAGAAGCATTCCCTCCATGATATTTTATGGATTTAACATAACTCTATACAAGATACAGCAAGACTCGCAAAATTTCAAAATCCTTGGTAGGTAAAATTTTTGGTAGCCCGAAATGAATATAAGTAGTCCAAATAAAAAAATACATTGTATAATGTAGAATATTGATAAATCCTGGTTTTCCATGCAAGCCAACTGTTCCTGCCCACCCCCTTCTAACATCATCTCATTAAAAATCCCAGGATGTCCTTCGAAAAAGAGTAGGGGTGTGCCCCGGCATCCTGGCCAAACTTGCCCATTGGCCTACTAATCATCCCTCATACTAATTGGCTATATCACTCGGTCTCCTCTCCACTAATAAGCTGGTGTGTGGTGGGCGTTCTGGCGCAATATGGCTGCCGTCGCATCATCCAGGTGGATGCTGCACATTGGTGGTGGTTGAGGAGATTCCCCCATTCATATGTAAAGCGCTTTGAGCACTGGAAAAGCGCTATATAAATGTAACTAATTATTATTATAATTATTATTATCTCTCCATATAGACAGAAAGCACTCAAATATATTTTCCTTCTCACATAATTAAGTTAATAAATGATGAAAGAGAACAAAATAAATGCTAAAACAATGTTGTCTCTAAGGTCAAAAATGAAAAGACAATTGTTATTTTTGTAAACGACTTGAATTTGCGCTTATTTGCTGAGTACAAGAGTAATGCTGTGTTCAGACCAGCCGCGGTAAAGGCATCAAGCGCGAGTGATTTCAATGTTAAGTAAATGTAAAGATGCATTGACGCGCGTGTGGAGGTCTTTAGCGCAGCGAATTATGCGTTTAGCACGGCGCGGTAGAAGCGATTCCGCCTCATTCGCGTGTCTAGTTTGCATGAATGGTGCGAATTGTGTGTTGCCGCGGGAAACGTGCAAGTTATAAATTTTTAACTTTGCCGGAAAAATGCGCTGCATTAATCAATCAGGATCTTGCTCTAGCAGTGACGTGATTACAGAAAGCGGCGGAGTCGCAGATGCCCCTCCCATGACGCGAATTTCCGCATGAATGTCTTGATAACTAGAATTTCACGCGCGTCTTTCAAGCGTGAATGAAGCGAGTAAACTTAAAATGTTTAAGCGGCAAACAAGACATGGTAGACGCGAATTTGACACCTCAAACGTGGCTGGTGTGAACCCACGGTAACTGCGTACTTGTGAAGAGCGGAGCCCGGAGAAGCAGAAAAGCGCACACATTACAGACAGTTTCACTTGTTACGTGAGGAATAAGGATAGAAATTATTGACAAGACGACATCGGAGGAAATTGAGCGCTAAACCAGAGTATCAATGACAATTCAGTACTGCCACTCCCAGTTCGAGTGATTGCTAATGGAAAGTGAAAGTACATGTAAACGTGATTTCAATACCTGATGCCCGAATAACATGATTACCTAACTGAATCTGAGAGAATGCAAAAACATAAAAAAATGTCCTCCCTAGGACAGAGCAAAGATACATTTGGGTAGCTCAATAGGAATTCACAATAGCCCCGGGATGTCGGGCTAGTGATTTTGCGAGCCCTGTAGGTTGGGACGGCAGTATATCTAGTCGCATTAGCGATACAACGTGCCAACAAACTTATTTAGAAAAGATTTTGGGTAAAGTTAACCAGTCAGTCAGTGGCTGTGGGCGGGGATTTGTTTGTGTGACATCACATTAACAAGAGAATCAAAACTGTATGTTTAATGAGACTGCTCTGGTGCATTTTTTTCCATTGTAGGGTGGTTGTGTTGTGTATGTCCAAACACTTTGTGTATGTGGATTTTGCATAATATTGGCACATAATAACCCCTGGCACTAAAATGTGTCTTTCATGGCCAATGGGTATGGTTTCTGGATTCATGACTACATGCATTGCTCACTACATCAGTGTTTAAGAAAAACTTGTTATGTAGTCTTTCCTAATCCTTTTCTTAAAGCAAATCACAAACATGATGTTTCCAGCTGAATTTGCAGTAGTTTTAGTGAGGTACCTGATGTGTATATGTGTGCTTTCCTAATCGAGAATATTTTCATTAAAACTCGACAGGTTTATTGGCAGCGAGTGGGTGATCGAATCGGCCTTTAAACAACCAAGCAACTGCGAAAGAATTGTGTGGAAAAGGAAAGAAAATAAAGAGACAGAAAGTTGAAAAAGAAAACAAAAAAGGGATTACAAAGAGATCTTTCCTCCCCCATTGCACACCAGCACCTATTGACCCTCTCTAGTTCCAGTGTCAATCACCTTAATGAACAGGAGAGAGGTAAAACGAGGCCAAGTAGGAAAGAGAGGGGTGTCCACTCTCCGGGCGTAATTCCTTGCAATTTTTCCACTTAACACCAAGTGAAAAACACCAAGGTGGAGCTGTTTCTTGCATTCGTCAGGTATTTCACACACTCAACATTAAACCGGCTCATGCACAAAGCAGATAGGGGTGAGGAAAATAAGTGAAGTAGTACGAAGACCTAATTGGACCTTGTTTGTATCAGTTGGTGGAATATAGCATGGCTGGATAAGGCTCTCAGCCAATCAGATTCCAGAACAAGAAAGTACTGTTGTATAATATGATAATAAAACCTTAATTTGTTCAATATTGACTGAGTAATGATTTTAACAGGCAAGGTCACATATTACAGTTAATTTTTTATATTATATTTAACATGTGATAATTAAACAAATTAAATGTGCATTGTCCGAATACACTAGATCGTAAGATACAAAGAGTGACAGTGGGCTTATCCTTCAGGCTTCCTGGGGTCTAAATGAATTCATAAGAGTTGGATCTCAGCGTTTCCCTTGGGAGTCCTAACAGACTTAGCTATTAATATACTTTCAGGGCTCATTTTAATCGAAGGCATCTCACTGTTCTGTCTGCAGAGATCTTTTGATCATGCCAAGAATGCCGAAGGAACGCCAGTTAATTAAGAAGCGGGAGAGGAACTTCACACATCATCTTTGAACACCTTCTATTCAGTGAATGGCAAATTGCTCGATCAGAAATACTTGAAAGATCCTCACCTAGATTTTAAAAGTTTGGTCCTATCAGCTAAGTTACGTCTTTTAAGTTTAGTTTTTGATGTCCCCGTTCAAAACTTTTGTACAATGAGCTGTGAATTGTTTGTAACAATACAAAAATTTGCTTTACAATGCCATAGAAGAACCAATGGATTCATCAAGAACTTGGATAATTTACCCAAAAATGAAAATTCTGTCATCATTTACTCACTCTAATGTTGTCCCAAACCTGCATAAATATCTTTGTTTTGCTGAACACAAAGAAAGATATTTGTAATAAAGCACGAGAACTATTCACTTCCATAGTGGGAAAGAATATTATGAAATAAAATATATTTGTGTTCAGCAGAACAAAGAAATTGAAACAGGTTTGTAACAACTTGAGGGTGAGTAATTGAAGAATTTTCATTTTTGGGTGAACTATCCGTTTAACATGCGAAAAACCTTTCCTTTTAACCCTTTAACTGCCACACCAAGAAAAATGCATTTGAAAAATTATTTGTTTGCATTTTTTATCTCCTTATGTGGCTAGTTAACACACCCAATGTATTTTTTTTAACACATCCCATCATTTTTTTTTAATCGGCCTCTACCAAAAGAAAAATTATCACCAAAAGAAATTCAAACATACTATGGAAATAAAAAAAAAATGAACTATGATAGTAATAAAGAAAACAATCAAAATAAAATAGTTTTGTATATTAAATCTTCTTTGTCTAATAAAGTATAAAATATTGAAATATTACAGGTTTTCATTTTAACGCAGGAAATTAAATGTTAATTTTTTTTAACAATAAAAAATAACTAAAAAGTAACAAAAATAAAAACATTAAATTTTTCTGCATTCAAAAAGAAGAAAAAATATAGTAATACAATGGCATTTTAGGCTTTTTTATTTAAGAAACACACAGTCAAGTGTGGTAGTGCAACAGTCTTTTTTTTCTTTTTTTAGATAAATGAACATTTCTTTGTAAACCAGCAATGCTGTGTAGAGTAAGCAAACATTAGAAACAATCCTTTAAACAATATAAAACATCATTTAAGAAGAAGTAATTTCTGATTAATTAATCAGTAATTATGATTTCCATACATTAATTATATGAAATCATTATATTTATTTTAAATAAATATCCAGAAGTGGCAAAAAATACATACTTAGGAAATTATATTAATACATTCAATAAGAAATAACAATAGTTGTGTCATATTCATAGCTGTAAATGATCAGAAATTTATATTTCTCAGCAAATAGTACATTGTTACTGCAGAAATGGATGATCTGAAAACATTACCTTAGCTTTTCTACATTTACCATAAAGAGATAAATCAACCTTTTGGTTGAGCACGTTTTTGAAAATTGTTAAAAACATACGAAAGTTTTTTTCATGGCACCAAGTAACATAATTTTGTAAAGTTAGGGCTCTTACAGTGTAATATGTCAAACAATATGCTTTCCTTGCAAAATTTCAACAAAAACAGTTCACATAGCAGGAGTGATTTCTTTCTCTCTGACATCCATCTAAAAAGATGTGTTGTGACAAGTGCTGTTGATTGACACTTTGACATCTAGTGGATTTTTTTGGCATAACATAGCTCAACCGAATAGTAGAGATGGCTCAATCAGCTTGAGTTAAGTTAGGTACTCCTCTCAATAAAATATAGGGACTCAAAATGAGGCAGTTAAAGGGTTAAAAAAAGTTCTTTTTGGTGGGAAAAGCTCTTCGTATTATAAAAAGCTAAAAAAAGAACCTTTGACTAAATGGTTATTTGAGGAACCAACAATGGTTCTTCTCTGGCTTTGCTTTTTTATATTTACTTACTGAAAATATAGTTTAACCAATGATGTATCTGTTAATAGCAACTCAGACTAATGTAATACAACATTAATTAGGGTCTGAGCAAGGTGCAAGGACCCTATTGTTCTTCAATGAGTTATTAATATTATTATCATTATTATCATTATTATTATTATTATTAATGTAATGTTATACAAGCAATCTATGTTTCATACAAAACCATTGATGAACGAATATAAATAAAAAAGGTTGCCTGTTGATTTTTTGTTATGTGTTTGGTATAGCCATGTTCACAGGTACCAATCCAGCATCACATATCAAACATCAAAAATCTTCTGATGGGCTGTGATTTTGTCATTTTATGCAACATTTTGCTTTCAGTGGAGGACAAAAACATTTCTTCAAAAGCATGATGGGTTTAAAACAGACATCCGGTCAGGACACGTATAAGTTTGTTCAAGGTAAATACGCTACATTACATACATTTACAATTCACACTCTTTAAAAACGATTCCTAAAATGTATTTTTAAGGCTGTGTGGTTTCATAAGAAACCTTTGATATCCACAAAACCTTTGTGTTTCACAAAAGACTCTTTGTAGTGGAAAAAGGTCCTACAGACTTTTAAAAGTAAGAGAGAAATGGTCTTTTGGAAACCAAAAATGTTTCTTCTATGGCGTCTCTATATTATTTCATTTCAATGCTTAAAAACAAGGCTATTTTGTGTATTTGGTATAATACAATGTGTTCACGTGGTTTATGATTAAAAAAAATTGTAGTTCCAGATATACTGCGGCCTCAGACGCATTGATTTTGTACAAAATTCATCGATCTGAAAAGCGCTGTGTCCCTGATTGGCCAGTAAATCTGTACGTTGTGATTGGCCTGAATACCTCTGACGTCAGCCGGAAACGTGACGCTCCTTACCATGTTTGAAAGATTCGCTCACAATGCAATGCTAACAGGAGTTAATTTACAGGCTGTGAGTCCAAGCTGGAGGAATTATGATAATGTCGGTCTTGTCTACATCACCAATCCCAGGAAGTAAACTGTTGCCTACAATCCGTGTGTTGTTGTAGTCCAAGAAAGAAGATTTACATTGGAAACGATAACTCGCATTGTCGTTTACTTCGGGTTTGTAGTTTTTGCATATTGTTAAAATGTACTAATACACACTTATACACCAATGGAACTTTAAAATCGTTTATCGGACCGTAGTTGAGTGACCTATTAAGTTTTTTTTATTTTTTTAAGAGAGCGTTGTTTTTTTCTTTATTCATTTAAACTTGGAATTATCAAGAAAATGTTAGGATATTTTAAAATCTTAAACTAATAAACTTAATTTAGACAAGAATACAAAAGATTTGAGACTTCTGAACCCTACTGTAGATATAAACAACTGGACTATAGTCTCACGGTCTATGGAGAATCACTCAGAATGTGAATATATATCAGATAATCCTGGATGTACTAACAACAACCTCAAAAATAAAGAACTGAGGTACATCTGAACTCCAAAGAGCATGTTTCCGTGCACCTATAACACTCTCGAGCTGTTACTTAATAGTACTGAATAAAATGTCCTTGAATTTTCTATTTGTGAACATCCATGCACAAAAAAATACCCCAAACGTCTGTTTGTACACTTCTGAGTGGCTCTTTCATATCTGACCTCTTAACATGCTTGTTATAAGACGGTTAACAATATTAATTCATTAAGTGTCAGACTCATCCACCCACAACCGACCAAATTAAAGAGGCGAGATGATGAGAATTCTCAATGTCAGTGACTAATACATAAATAATAAGTGCAGTGACTCTACAGCTGTTTATAGATGAAGATTAGGGTGTGACCTGAGGACAGTTGTTTTCCAAATAACAAATAGCTGTTTAAAGATATGTGGTTAAACTTGGATAATCACATCATTTGGTCTTTGACTCAAACTCAAGCTGAGGGAAAAACAATTATTTCTTAGTTTAATAAAGCAGGAAGTCTGAGAAGTCAGTTTTCATTCACTAACTGAATTTCTCAGCTTTTCATTCATTTAACCAATCACTTACTCATTTAATCGTTCATATAGATATATATATATTGGTTCATTTACTCATTCAGTCATCATTATTTTTTCAATTAATCATTCGTTCATTCATTCATCTGTTTTTTTGTTCATTTATTGACTTACTCATCGACCTGCTCCCTCATTCACTCTTTCCCTGACTATTTACGTATTCATTCACACTCCCCTATTTACTCACTTATTTCCTTATTCACTTGCATACCGACCCAAACCAACATTCATTCATACAGTTTTTCCATTATTTGTTTATTCAATTGTCCATTCATCCAGTCTCTCCGTATTTCATTAATTCATTCATTTAGTCTCTCTATATTTCATTCATTCATTCATTTGGTCTCTCCATATTTCATTCATTCATTCAGTCCCTTCATATTTCATTCATTCGTTATCTCCATATTTCATTCATTCAGTCCCTTCATATTTCATTCATTCGTTATCTCCATATTTTATTCATTTATTCATTCATTATCTCCATATTTCAATAATTCATTCAGTCTCTTCATATTTAATTAATTAATTCATTCATTCATTCATTCATTCTCTCCATATTTCATTCATTTGTTCATTATCTCAATATTTCATCAATTCTCTTCATATTTTATTTATTAATTAATTCATTTAGTCTCTCCATATTTCATTCATTTATTCAGTCTCTCCATATTTCACTCATTTATTATCTCCATATTCATTCATTCAGTCCCTTCATATTTCATTCATTCGTTATCTCCATATTTTATTCATTTATTCATTCATTATCTCCATATTTCAATAATTCATTCAGTCTCTTCATATTTAATTAATTAATTAATTAATTAATTCATTCATTCATTCTCTCCATATTTCATTCATTTGTTCATTATCTCAATATTTCATCAATTCTCTTCATATTTTATTTATTAATTAATTCATTTAGTCTCTCCATATTTCATTCATTTATTCAGTCTCTCCATATTTCACTCATTTATTATCTCCATATTCATTCATTCAGTCCCTTCATATTTCATTCATTTGTTCATTATCTCAATATTTCATCAATTCTCTTCATATTTTATTTATTAATTCATTCATTTAGTCTCTCCATATTTCATTCATTTATTCAGTCTCTCCATATTTCACTCATTTATTATCTCCATATTTCATTCATTCATTCAGTCTCTCCATATTTCATTCATTTATTATCTCCATATTTCATTCATTCACTCATTATCTCCATATTTCATTAATTCATACATTCATTCATTCTCTCCATATTTCATTAATTCATTTACTCTCTCCATATTTCATTCATTTATTATCTCCGTATTTCATTCATTCATTCAGTCTCTCCATATTTCACTCATTTATTATCTCCATATTTCATTCATTCATTCAGTCTCTCCATATTTCATTCATTTATTATCTCCATATTTCATTCATTCACTCATTATCTCCATATTTCATTAATTCATCCATCCATTCATTCATTTATTCTCTCCATATTTCATTAATTCATTCACTCTCTCCATATTTCATTCATTTATTATCTCCATATTTCATTCATTCATTCAGTCTCTCCATATTTCACTCATTTATTATCTCCATATTTCATTCATTCATTCAGTCTCTCCATATTTCATTCATTTATTATCTCCATATTTCATTCATTCACTCATTATCTCCATATTTCATTAATTCATCCATCCATTCATTCATTTATTCTCTCCATATTTCATTAATTCATTCAGTCTCTCCATATTTCATTCATTTGTTCATTATCTTAATATTTCATTCATTCTCTCCATATTTCATTTATTCATTAATTCATTTAGTCTCTCCATATTTCTTTCATTCATTCAGTCTCTCCATATTTCATTCATTTATTATCTCCATATTTCATTCATTCACTCATTATCTCCATATTTCATTCATTCATTCATTCATTCTCTCCATATTTCATTAATTCATTCAGTCTCTCCATATTTCATTCATTTGTTCATTATCTCAATATTTCATTAATTCTCTCCATATTTCATTTATTCATTAATTCATTTAGTCTCTCCATATTTCATTCATTCATTCAGTCTCTCCATATTTCATTCATTTATTATCTCCATATTTTATTCATTCACTCATTATCTCCATATTTCATTAATTCATCCATTCATTCATTCATTCTCTCCATATTTCATTAATTCATTCAGTCTCTCCATATTTCATTCATTTATTATCTCCATATTTTATTAATTCACTCATTATCTCCATATTTCATTAATTCATCCATTAATTAATTAATTCATTAATTAATTCTCTCCATATTTCATTCATTCATTCAGTCTCTCCATATTTCATTCATTCATTCAGTCTCTCAATATTTCATTCATTCATTCAGTCTCTCCATATTTCATTCATTCATTTGTATCTCCATATTTCATTCATTCATTCATTCAGTCTCTCCATATTTCATTCATTCTTTCATTCATTCATTTAGTCTCTCCATATTTCATTCATTCATTCATTATCTCCATATTTTATTCATTCATTCATTCATTCAGCCTCTCCATATTTAATTCATTCATTCAGTCTCCATATTTCATTCATTCATTCAGTCTCCATATTTCATTCATTCATTCATTCATTCAGTATCTCCATATTTAATTTGCTTGTTTGTTCGTTCATATAGTCTCTATTATTTGTTTGTTCAATCAATCGTCCATTTGTCCAATTATTTATTCATTATCTCCATATTTCATTTATTCATTACTTCGTTCACTCGCTCATTCATTCAGACTCTCCATTATATACCTTTTCATTGATCCAGTCACGCTCAACTTCACTCATTTATTTATTCACTCGCTCATTTACCTACTTACTCACTCACTCACTCACTCACTCACTCACTCACTCACTCACTCCATCATTAATGCCATATTTTACCCAGTCTGTGTGTTCAGAATGATGGACGTGGGTTACAGATGCTCAGGATGTTGTTGCTATGAGAAACTGCACAGTGAAAATAGGAAATAATCCAGTTTACTGTGAAGCTGCTGGAGTGACTCATATGGGGCTTCATTCAGGGACACATCAAATGACACATAATATTCAAAAAAGCACATATCATACAGAGAGAACAAACAAACAAAAAAGACGATATGCATTTATTATTGTAACTGCTCAGACATACAGTATGCTCGCACACACTGAAGACCTTTAGAGATGGAGTTTCTCAGCTATGGGTTTATACTGAGCTAATGAGATTTTCTAACCCTACTCATAAACTAAAAAGTCACAGAAACCTTTTTACATGTTTTAGATTTGATTAAAACACTACTTAGTATATTTATTACAAACTATGCCACTTTCCTTGGCAAACTCAACAAACCCTTCCACACACTTTGGATGCACACCTTTCACATTTGGCCCGCAAAAGATAAGAAAACAGCTATACTAAAACACACTTCTATCATATTTGCTAAAACACATTTCTTGAAACCTTTGCCCACTTTCTCAAAACCTTAAACACAAAATCAAATCTTCAAACTACATTCACACAACCTCTGACTCTACTGACAAAATCAAACGATCTTCTGACCATCAAGATTGTTTTCATTCATTGTTGGTATAAACATACAACACACTTGTCTACTATGAGTTGGTTTATATTGTGTACAATTGGTAAAAAAAACATTATAAGAAAAAGGGTAAACAATTTAAAGTTGTTGTGTTTACTCGAGGATAACTTATGGTTGTGTTCAACTTTTGCTGACTTGTTAAAGTTTAGCAAAAGAAGTGCTGGAGTATTGCAAAAAGTGTCTACCTTTCTAAACTTGTTTAGGGTTTTGCCAAAAGAGTGAATGATTTAGGGTTTAGGGCACTGGGAATTGAATTCAGCAATTCAGAAAAACTGTAAAAGCAAGATTTGTATCTCACAAGCATGGCTTTAGTGTTACCTGACAAAGACAGGTTACTTCTCTGCAGTGACTTGCAATTAAACAGAAACTTTTTCATCAATAGTTCTTAAAGTAAACTAATTGCCGGAGAACACGAAACAGTACCGGGATCCCCGGGCAATGGAATTGAATGACGTACTCTGTGTTCTATGATAACAAAGTGGGATTGTGATTTCAGTAGGTTTCGATGAAATCCATTCTTCGTTTGAACTCGCAGCCTTTATGTCAGGAGCCGAAATTGCTTTAAGGGGGATATCACGGAAAACTGGATTTCCCTGGTTCTTTAAGAGGAAAAATAGTTTGATTTACCATGTAGCTGGGGAATGAGAGAATGAAAGTGAATGAGAAAATAATTGGCACTACAAAACAAAACAAATATCATGAACATGTTTATGTAGTTGTTCATTTTTGTATGCTTTTGGCTATACATTTTACCAGTTTGAGTGTTGCCTAGGAATTGAACCTATTGGGCTCTATCATACACCCGGCGCTATGCAGCACAATGCGCAACTAAGGGTGTCACGATTTCGATTTTAAATCGAAATCTATCGAAATTAAGTCACACCCTCGAACTTCGAATAAAAAAATGGGATCGTCGATGCTGCCACGCCCCATGTCATGTCCGCTCGGCTTGCCAAGCTCGCATGAAACGCATAAAACTGAACAAATACGTAAGGATTACTACTTTAGTTTATATTTAGACTTCGGACAGATGCCAGAGCATGTGCACGTGAGACAGAGAGAAGCGCAGCTGCTTATGACGCACTGGTTTTATTTCAGATGTTAGGAGTCCAAAACGCGCGCATTAAGTCCATATGCGTGCAAGAAAGAATCCTACAAGCTTTCTTGCATAACGTGAAGCCCACAAACCCCCATGCGAGGAAAAGCACGCAATTTGCATGTTAATGTGAAACTATAATAATAATAAATAATAATAATAAAGGCGTAGCATTTTTATCTTTCAAAAAATAATGTAAAAATCGAGAAACGAACCGAATCGTGACCTTAGAATCGAAAAATAAGTAATCGAAATCGAGGATTTGGAGAATCGTGACACCCCTATGCGCAACGCAAGTGTCTTTTGCTATTTTCAACCCTGTGCAATTATCATTTTTACGTTTAGCGCCACATTGTTTAAATAGCAAGTTCATTTGCGCCCAATGTTGTGCCCATGGGTGTTCTGGTCTAAAACGAGTTGTGTTCAGGCGCATTGTTGGCACGTTGCTATTTTGGGGCAGCTAAAATAGACTACGCCATTGACCTGGGCTAAAGTCGCAATATCGTTTTTGTTATTTAATGAGCGCGTTAGTGATATGCGCCTATAAATGGAAAGACAATGCGCGTTTGCTTATCACATTGATGGCATGCAAAATCGGTTTAATGAACGAAAAACTACCTGTGCCGATCGATTTTTGCTTACAACGTTTGTGGTCTTTTACCCAATAGAAAATCGTTTTACGTGTTTACATTATCCCACACGTAATCAGTTTATTAAACATAATTGGCGATGTAAATGCACTCAGTGGGTAAGTGCTAATGAAACAACATGAGGCCATATTTATTTTTTGACGTGCAAAAACTGCACCGGAACATGGATGTTTACACATACTTTTAAAATACCTAGCTTTAGTAGGAAGTGCACCAAAACAAAATATACCAAGGGTCAATAAAGAGAGAGAAAATGAGACTTGTATGTAATGGAAATCTCTGCAATTAAATCAGTAAACTGTTAAGAGATGAACTTCTCTTCGTTTCGTTTCTTAACCCCCTCACCCACCCCAGCAATCCTCTCCTCTTTTCTTTATCTCTAATGATTTGGTTAATTCACTTGAAGGAGACTTTGGCTCACGTTGTGCGAGCGGGCTGCCACTACGAGATAAAATTTTGGCCCGCATGTTCTAACTGGCAAAGACAAGACCCCACTGAGGTCACACAAACTGAATCAACAACGCCTTGTGTTTTAATTAAACATGGCAGAAATAAAACTTCACGATAAGCTGAGGTGAGCAAACGTCACCGCGGATGGACTTTATTACAGGAAAATATGCTTAGACAAGGCAGGAGGAAAGTAGACACGCGAACACATTAATTCTCAAGTTGCTCATATATAAGATCGCCCTATCAAACCCTGTCACATATCCAAAATAATTACCAGCTCGGTGGTGTGAAGACAGAATATGTCCAGTTGCTAATTGCCTAATACACGACTGGAGATCTAGAAAACTAGACTGAACTAGATATGAAGTGAAGGAAATATTTATAACATCAGATGATGTATCGAGTCTCCAAGCTAAACAAGTACATACCTGCCCCATCTACCATTCCCAATGAGACAAATATACTGGATTAAGTACAAAAGACACATCTTAGCACAATGAAGCTACATTTACTGTCCTGCTGTTAAATACAACAAAAGCTATTTTTTCTAGTTAGTATTTTTAAGTTCGTGATAAGATTTAAAAGTAAATGCAAACGCAATAGAGAAGTTAACAATACATAAGGGCTTTCCACATTTCCAAACCTGTTTTACAGTCATTTTTTACTTATTTTATTTTTGATTTAGCATTTATTAATCTTAGTTTATGTAAATTTCAACATTTACTGATATAGTTTTACAATCAAAAGTTATCTTTTCATCTGTTAACATCTCATGAGGATATATTTATGAATATATGTATGTTTAAGTCACACTGTGTACAAATAACAAGGTGATATGAGACACAGCGATCTTTTAACAGTATCACCTTGTTAATTGTACACGGTGTGACTATACAAATCAAAACATATAAATAGGAAAATGTTCGCGTTATTTTGTCACTTATTGGGAGCAGTATGCTAGCTGGAGCCATTCACTTCCAGACTTTGTGCTAAGCTAAGCTAGCGGGGGCTCCGTCAGACAGAGTTACAGCACGCACGGAAATGAGAAAGGTATGTATGGACTTATCTAACTCTGGGGGAAACGGTGAATAAGCTTAATTCCCAAAATCTGCGCGTGTTCATTTAAAGGTAGATATTGGTACCAAATGTATAAATTTCTGTACATGGTACATATTGGGACATTTTTAAAGGGTGCTGCCCCAGTGACAGCTGGGGAACATATTTTGACCATTTTTTTGAACCGTGTACATATTGAGATGCAATGTATTTATTCATATCTAGCTTTCACATTAAACATACAGTTTAGTAAAGAGGTTCAACAACTGTAAATAGCATGCATTGTTTAACATTGGTGCCTTTGATCATGTTGCTATAGTAATAAACCACTTGTGGATGCGTAGTGATTTCACAACAATTAAAGTTGTAATTGGTGCATTTTACTGCCTTATTGCAAAAATTCCTAATTACACGACTAATGTGCTTAAAAACTCTAACGCTGCACAAAATCAAATGACTAAGGTCACGTCCTCCATCTGCTACCCCGTAAGGAATTCAAATAAACGTGAATGCAACTCGTTTAAGTGTAATGAACCTTGTTAAAAGATGGAAAGCAAAGAAACATCTAGAACAGATACTCTCTAGAAGTACACGTTGCCGTGGTGATGTCTTGAAAAGGAAGTTTGTTTAAAATTGACGAGGTAGATAATGACATACCGCAGCCTTAACAAAGACATTTCGGG